>NW_027411619.1:0-600000 GCF_049639745.1 Rhodnius prolixus
GAAAAATGTTCAAAAAATAAAAAGTTATATCAATTTTTGTCATATTAAATTGACATGCGAATATCTCGCCTAAAAATGCGGCAAAAACGAAAAAAACTTTTTATATTACTAAAATAGTTATTTGTAAAGTTGTAGGAAAAAGAAAAATACTATTATTTGCTGTAATAGATATGTATTTATAGATAAATTATCAACCCATCAACCGCTGGTGTATGCTGGCAGTTAGTTACTTTACTTGACGTAGAGATGCGCTGCTGGCGTCAGTATGTCAGTAACAGTTTTTCTTTCATAACTTCTTTAATATTGCGGCACAAACGATGAAACTTGGTGAATCGCCGGCACAAACGACGCCAAAAGGAATAGCAAAAAAAAATTTTAAAAAATCTCAAAGACAAGCGAAATCGCGTGTCCAACTTCCGTCAAGTTGGTATGGCCACTTTAAATCCTTAAAAACTTTTTCAATTTTTGAGCTAAATGGATGAAATTTTGGGAATGACGGCACAAACGCGGCACAAACGAATGGTAAAAAGAAATTTTGAAAAAACTCAAAAAATAAAAAGTGGTCATTCCAAATTGACATGCGAATATCTCGCCTAAAAATGCGGCACAAACGATGAAACTTGGTGAATCGCCGGCACAAACGAAGCCCAGAAAAATGGTAAAAAGAAATTTTGAAAAAACTTAAAAATAAAAAGTGGCCATACCAACTTGATATGCGAATATCTCGCGTAATTATGCAGCACAATAGCAAAAAAAAATTTTAAAAAATCTCAAAGACAAGCGAAATCACGTGTCCAACATCCGTCAAGTTGGTATGGCCACTTTAAATCCTTAAAAACTTTTTCAATTTTTGAGCTAAATGGATGAAGTTTTGGGAAAGGACGGCACAAACGCGGCACAAACGAATGGTAAAAAGATATTTTGAAAAAACTTAAAAAATAAAAAGTGGCCATTCCAACTTGATATGCGAATATCTCGCGTAATAATAGATATGTATTTATAGATAAATTATCAACCCATCAACCGCTGGTGTATGCTGGCAGTTAGTTACTTTAGTTGACATAGAGATGCGCTGCTGGCGTCAGTATGTCAGTAACAGTTTTTCTTTAATAACTTCTTTAATATTGCGGCACAAACGATGAAACTTGGTGAATCGCCGGCACAAACGACGCCAAAAGGAATAGCAAAAAAAAATTTTAAAAAATGTCAAAGACAAGCGAAATCGCGTGTCCAACTTCCGTCAAGTTGGTATGGCCACTTTAAATCCTCAAAAACTTTTTCAATTTTCGAGCTAAATGGATGAAGTTTTGGGAAAGGACGGCA
Source organism: Rhodnius prolixus (assembly GCF_049639745.1). Taxonomy (NCBI): domain Eukaryota; kingdom Metazoa; phylum Arthropoda; class Insecta; order Hemiptera; family Reduviidae; genus Rhodnius; species Rhodnius prolixus. Next base: position 1,324 of record NW_027411619.1, read on the forward strand.
CAAACGCGGCACAAACGAATGGTAAAAAGAAATTTTGAAAAAACTCAAAAAATAAAAAGTGGCCATTCCAACTTGACATGCGAATATCTCGCGTAATAATACGGCACAATCGATGAAATTTGGCGAATCAACGGCACAAACGAGGCCAAAAAGATTGGCAAAAAGAAATTTTGAAAAATGTTCAAAAAATAAAAAGTTATATCAATTTTTGTCTTAATTAATTGACATGCAAATATCTCGCGTAATAATGCGGCACAAACGATGAAATTTGGCTAATCAGCGGCACAAACGAGGCCAAAGAGATTGGCAAAAAGAAATTTTGAAAAATCTTAAAGGCAAGCGAAATCGTACGTCCAACTTCCGTCAAGGTGGTATGGCCACTTTAAATCCTTAATAACTTTTTCAATTTTTGAACTCAATGGCTGAATTTTGGCGAATGAGCGGCACATACGCGGCACAAACGATAAGTAAAAAGAATTTTTCAAAAAACTCAAGAAATAAAAAGTGGCCATTCCAACTTGACATGCGAATATCTCGCCTAAAAATGCGGCACAAACGATGAAACTTGGTGAATCGCCGGCACAAACGAAGCCTAAAAGAATGGTAAAAAGAAATTTTGAAAAAACTCAAATATAAAAAGTGGCCATACCAAATTGACATGCGAATATCTCGCGTAATAATGTGGCACAAACGATGAAATTTGGCGAATCGCCGGCACAAACAAAGCCTAAAAGGATGGTAAACAGAAATTTTGAAAAAACTCAAAAATAAAAAGTGGCAATACCAACTTGACATGCGAATATCGCGCGTAATAATGCGGCACAAACGATGAAATTTGGCGAATCGCTAGCAGAAACGAGGCCAAAGAGATTGGCGAAAGGAAATTTTGAAAAAATTCAAAATATGAAAAGTTATATCAATTTTTCTCATCTTTACTTGACACGCTAATATCTCGCTTGGTATAGCGGTAAAAACGAAAAAAACTTTTTATATTACTAAAATAGTTATTTGTAAAGTTGTAGGTAAAAGAAAAATACTATTATTTGCTGTAATAGATATGTATTTATAGATAAATTATCAACCCATCAACCGCTGGTGTATGCTGGCAGTTAGTTACTTTACTTGACGTAGAGATGCGCTGCTGGCGTCAGTATGTCAGTAACAGTTTTTCTTTCATAACTTCTTTAATATTGCGGCACAAACGATGAAACTTGGTGAATCGCCGGCACAAACGACGCCAAAAGAAATAGCAAAAAAAATTTTAAAAAATCTCAAAGACAAGAGAAATCGCGTGTCCAACTTCCGTCAAGTTGGTATGGCCACTTTAAATCCTTAAAAACTTTTTCAATTTTTTAACTAAATGGATGAAATTTTGGGAAAGGACGGCACAAACGCGGCACAAACGATTGGTAAAAAGAAATTTTGAAAAAACTCAAAAAATAAAAAGTGGCCATTCCAACTTGACATGCGAATATCTCGCCTAAATATGCGGCACAGACGATGAAACTTGGTGAATCGCCGGCACAAACGAAGCCTAAAAGATTGGTAAAAAGAAATTTGGAAAAAACTCAAAAATAAAAAGTGGCCATACCAAATTGACATGCGAATATCTCGCGTAATAATGCGGCACAAACGATGAAATTTGGTGAATCGCCGGCACAAACGAAGCCTAAAAGAATGGTAAAAAGAAATTTTGAAAAAACTCAAAAATAAAAAGTGGCCATACCAACTTGATATGCGAATATCTCGCGTAATAATGCGGCACAAACGATGAAATTTAGCGAATCGCTAGCAGAAACGAGGCCAAATAGATTGGCAAAAAGAAATTTTGAAAAAATTCAAAATATGAAAAGTTATATCAATTTTTCTCATATTTACTTGACACGATAATATCTCGCTTGGTATGGCGGTAAAAACGAAAAAAACTTTTTATATTACTAAAATAGTTATTTGTAAAGTTGTAGATAAAAGAAAAATACTATTATTTGCTGTAATAGATATGTATTTATAGATAAATTATCAACCCATCAACCGCTGGTGTATGCTGGCAGTTAGTTACTTTAGTTGACATAGAGATGCGCTGCTGGCGTCAGTATGTCAGTAACAGTTTTTCTTTAATAACTTCTTTAATATTGCGGCACAAACGATGAAACTTGGTGAATCGCCGGCACAAACGACGCCAAAAGGAATAGCAAAAAAAAATTTTAAAAAATGTCAAAGACAAGCGAAATCGCGTGTCCAACTTCCGTCAAGTTGGTATGGCCACTTTAAATCCTCAAAAACTTTTTCAATTTTCGAGCTAAATGGATGAAGTTTTGGGAAAGGACGGCACAAACGCGGCACAAACGAATGGTAAAAAGAAATTTTGAAAAAACTCAAAAAATAAAAAGTGGCCATTCCAACTTGACATGCGAATATCTCGCGTAATAATACGGCACAAACGATGAAATTTGGCGAATCAACGGCACAAACGAGGCCAAAAAGATTGGCAAAAAGAAATTTTGAAAAATGTTCAAAAAATAAAAAGTTATATCAATTTTTGTCTTAATTAATTGACATGCAAATATCTCGCGTAATAATGCGGCACAAACGATGAAATTTGGCTAATCAGCGGCACAAACGAGGCCAAAGAGATTGGCAAAAAGAAATTTTGAAAAATCTTAAAGGCAAGCGAAATCGTACGTCCAACTTCCGTCAAGGTGGTATGGCCACTTTAAATCCTTAATAACTTTTTCAATTTTTGAACTCAATGGCTGAATTTTGGCGAATGAGCGGCACATACGCGGCACAAACGATAAGTAAAAAGAATTTTTCAAAAAACTCAAGAAATAAAAAGTGGCCATTCCAACTTGACATGCGAATATCTCGCCTAAAAATGCGGCACAAACGATGAAACTTGGTGAATCGCCGGCACAAACGAAGCCTAAAAGAATGGTAAAAAGAAATTTTGAAAAAACTCAAATATAAAAAGTGGCCATACCAAATTGACATGCGAATATCTCGCGTAATAATGTGGCACAAACGATGAAATTTGGCGAATCGCCGGCACAAACAAAGCCTAAAAGGATGGTAAACAGAAATTTTGAAAAAACTCAAAAATAAAAAGTGGCAATACCAACTTGACATGCGAATATAGCGCGTAATAATGCGGCACAAACGATGAAATTTGGCGAATCGCTAGCAGAAACGAGGCCAAAGAGATTGGCGAAAGGAAATTTTGAAAAAATTCAAAATATGAAAAGTTATATCAATTTTTCTCATCTTTACTTGACACGCTAATATCTCGCTTGGTATAGCGGTAAAAACGAAAAAAACTTTTTATATTACTAAAATAGTTATTTGTAAAGTTGTAGGTAAAAGAAAAATACTATTATTTGCTGTAATAGATATGTATTTATAGATAAATTATCAACCCATCAACCGCTGGTGTATGCTGGCAGTTAGTTACTTTACTTGACGTAGAGATGCGCTGCTGGCGTCAGTATGTCAGTAACAGTTTTTCTTTCATAACTTCTTTAATATTGCGGCACAAACGATGAAACTTGGTGAATCGCCGGCACAAACGACGCCAAAAGAAATAGCAAAAAAAATTTTAAAAAATCTCAAAGACAAGAGAAATCGCGTGTCCAACTTCCGTCAAGTTGGTATGGCCACTTTAAATCCTTAAAAACTTTTTCAATTTTTTAACTAAATGGATGAAATTTTGGGAAAGGACGGCACAAACGCGGCACAAACGATTGGTAAAAAGAAATTTTGAAAAAACTCAAAAAATAAAAAGTGGCCATTCCAACTTGACATGCGAATATCTCGCCTAAATATGCGGCACAGACGATGAAACTTGGTGAATCGCAGGCACAAACGAAGCCTAAAAGATTGGTAAAAAGAAATTTTGAAAAAACTCAAAAATAAAAAGTGGCCATACCAACTTGACATGCGAATATCTCGCGTAATAATACGGCACAAACGATGAAAATTAGCGAATCAGCGGCACAAACGAGGCCAAAGAGATTGGCAAAAAGAAATTTTGAAAAGTTCAAAAAATAAAAAGTTATCAATTTTTGTCATATTAAATTGACATGCAAATATCTCGCCTAAAAATGCGGCACAAACGATGAAACTTGGTGAATCGCCGGCACAAACGAAGGCTAAAAGAATGGTAAAAAGAAATTTGGAAAAAACTCAAAAATAAAAAGTGGCCATACCAACTTGATATGCGAATATCTCGCGTAATAATGCGGCACAAACGATGAAATTTAGCGAATCGCTAGCAGAAACGAGGCCAAATAGATTGGCAAAAAGAAATTTTGAAAAAATTCAAAATATGAAAAGTTATATCAATTTTTCTCATATTTACTTGACACGATAATATCTCGCTTGGTATGGCGGTAAAAACGAAAAAAACTTTTTATATTACTAAAATAGTTATTTGTAAAGTTGTAGATAAAAGAAAAATACTATTATTTGCTGTAATAGATATGTATTTATAGATAAATTATCAACCCATCAACCGCTGGTGTATGCTGGCAGTTAGTTACTTTAGTTGACATAGAGATGCGCTGCTGGCGTCAGTATGTCAGTAACAGTTTTTCTTTAATAACTTCTTTAATATTGCGGCACAAACGATGAAACTTGGTGAATCGCCTGCACAAACAAAGCCTAAAAGAATGGTAAAAAGAAATTTCGAAAAAACTCAAAAATAAAAAGTGGCCATACCAACTTCACATGCGAATATCTCGCGTAATAATGCGGCACAAACGAATGGTAAAAAGAAATTTTGAAAAAACTCAAAAAATAAAAAGTGGCCATTCCAACTTGACAAGCGAATATCCCGCGTAATAATACGGCACAAACGATGAAATTTGGCGAATGAGCGGCACATACGCGGCACAAACGAATAGTAAAAAGAAATTTTCAAAAAACTCAAAAAATAAAAAGTGGCCATTCCAACTTGACATGCGAATATCTCGCCTAAAAATGCGGCACAAACGATGAAATTTGGTGAATCGCCGGCACAAACGAAGCCTAAAAGAATGGTAAAAAGAAATTTTGAAAAAACTCAAAAATAAAAAGTGGCCATACCAACTTGATATGCGAATATCTCGCGTAATAATGCGGCACAAACGATGAAATTTAGCGAATCGCTAGCAGAAAGGAGGCCAAATAGATTGGCAAAAAGAAATTTTGAAAAAATTCAAAATATGAAAAGTTATATCAATTTTTGTCATAATTAATTGACATGCAAATATCTCGCGTAATAATGCGGCACAAACGATGAAATTTGGCTAATCAGCGGCACAAACGAGGCGAAAGAGATTGGCAAAAAGAAATTTTGAATAATCTTAAAGGCAAGCGAAATCTTACGTCCAACTTCCGTCAAGTTGGTATGGCCACTTTAAATCCTTAATAACTTTTTCAATTTTTGAGCTAAATGGCTGAAATTTTGGGAAAGGACGGCACAAACGTGGCACAAACGAATGGTAAAAAGAAATTTTGAAAAAACTCAAAAAATAAAAAGTGGCCATTCCAACTGGACATGCGAATATCTCGCCTAAAAATGCGGCACAAACGATGAAACTTGGTGAATCGCCGGCACAAACGAAGCCTAAAAGAATAGTAAAAAGAAATTTTGAAAAAACTCAAAAATAAAAAGTGGCCATACCAACTTGACATGCGAATATCTCGCGTAATAAAACGGCACAAACGATGAAATTTGGCGAATCAGCGGCACAAACGAGGCCAAAGAGATTGGCAAAAAGAAATTTTGAAAAATGTTCAAAAAATAAAAAGTTATATCAATTTTTGTCATAATTATATGACATGCAAATATCTCGCGTAATAATGCGGCACAAACGATGAAATTTGGCTAATCAGCGGCACAAGCGAGGCCAAAGAGATTGGCAAAAAGAAATTTTGAAAAATCTTAAAGGCAAGCGAAATCGTACGTCCAACTTCCGTCAAGTTGGTATGGCCACTTTAAATCCTTAATAACTTTTTCAATTTTTGAACTAAATGGCTGAAATTTGGCGAATGAGCGGCACATACGCGGCACAAACGAATAGAAAAAGAAATTTTGAAAAAACTCAAAAAATAAAAAGTGGCAATTCCAACTTGACATGCGAATATCTCGCCTAAAAATGCGGCACAAACGATGAAACTTGGTGAATCGCCGGCACAAACGAAGCCTAAAAGAATGGTAAAAGGAAATTTTGAAAAAACTCAAGAACAAAAAATAGCCATACCAAATTGACATGCGAATATCTCGCGTAATAATGCGGCACAAACGATGAAATTTGGCGAATCGCCGGCACAAACGAAGCCTAAAAGGATTGTAAAAAGAAATTTTGAAAAAACTCAAAAATAAAAAGTGGCCATACCAACTTGACATGCGAATATCGCGCGTAATAATGCGGCACAAACGATGAAATTTGGCGAATCGCTAGCAGAAACGAGGCCAAAGAGATTGGCAAAAAGAAATTTTGAAAAAATTCAAAATATGAAAAGTTATATCAATTTTTGTCATATTAAATTGACATGCGAATATCTCGCCTAAAAATGCAGCACAAACAATGAAACTTGGTGAATCGCCGGCACAAACGAAGCCTAAAATAATGGTAAAAAGAAATTTTGATAAAACTCAAAAATAAAAAGTGGCCATACCAAATTGATATGCGAATATCTCGCGTAATAATGCGGCACAAACGATGAAATTTAGCGAATCGCTAGCAGAAAGGAGGCCAAATAGATTGGCAAAAAGAGATTTTGAAAAAATTCAAAATATGAAAAGTTATATCAATTTTTCTCATATTTACTTGACATGCTAATATCTCGCTTGGTATAGCGGTAAAAACGAAAAAAACTTTTTATATTACTAAAATTGTTATTTGTAAAGTTGTAGGTAAAAGAAAAATACTATTATTTGCTGTAATAGATATGTATTTATAGATAAATTATCAACCCATCAACCGCTGGTGTATGCTGGCAGTTAGTTACTTTACTTGACGTAGAGATGCGCTGCTGGCGTCAGTATGTCAGTAACAGTTTTTCTTTCATAACTTCTTTAATATTGCGGCACAAACGATGAAACTTGGTGAATCGCCGGCACAAACGACGCCAAAAGGAATAGTAAAAAAAATTTTAAAAAATCTCAAAGACAAGCGAAATCGCGTGTCCAACTTCCGTCAAGTTGGTATGGCCACTTTCAATCCTTAAAAACTTTTTCAATTTTTGAGCTAAATGGATGAAATTTCGGGAAAGGACGGCACAAACGCGGCACAAACGAATGGTAAAAAGAAATTTTGAAAAAACTCAAAAAATAAAAAGTGGCCATTCCAACTTGACATGCGAATATCTCGCCTAAAAATGCGGCACAAACGATGAAACTTGGTGAATCGCCGTCACAAACGAAGCCTAGAAGAATGGTAAAAAGAAATTTTGAAAAAACTCAAAAATAAAAAGTGGCCATACCAACTTGACATGCGAATATCTCGCGTAATAATACGGCACAAACGATGAAGTTTGGCGAATCAGCGGCACAAACGAGGCCAAAGAGATTGGCAAAAAGAAATTTTGAAAAATGTTCAAAAAATAAAAAGTTATATCAATTTTTGTCATAATTAATTGACATGCAAATATCTCGCGTAATAATGCGGCACAAACGATGAAATTTGGCTAATCAGCGGCACAAACGAGGCCAAAGAGATTGGCAAAAAGAAATTTTGAAAAATCTTAAAGGCAAGCGAAATCGTACGTCCAACTTCCGTCAAGTTGGTATGGCCACTTTAAATCCTTAATAACTTTTTCAATTTTTGAACTAAATGGCTGAAATTTGGCGAATGAGCGGCACATACGCGGCACAAACGAATAGAAAAAGAAATTTTGAAAAAACTCAAAAAATAAAAAGTGGCCATTCCAACTTGACATGCGAATATCTCGCCTAAAAATGCGGCCCAAACGATGAAACTTGGTGAATCGCCGGCACAAACGAAGCCTAAAAGAATGGTAAAAAGAAATTTTGAAAAAACTCAAAAACAAAAAGTAGCCATACCAAATTGTCATGCGAATATCTCGCGTAATAATGCGGCACAAACGATGAAATTTGGCGAATCACCGGCACAAACGAAGCCTAAAAAGATTGTAAAAAGAAATTTTGAAAAAACTCAAAAAATAAAAAGTGGCTATTCCAACTTGACATGCGAATATCTCGCCTAAAAATGCGGCACAAACGATGAAACTTGGTGAATCGCCGGCACAAACGAGGCCAAAGAGATTGGCAAAAAGAAATTTTGAAAAATGTTCAAAAAAAAAAAGTTATATCAATTTTTGTTATAATTAATTGACATGCAAAAATCTCGCCTAAAAATGCGGCACAAACGATGAAACTTGGTGAATCGCCGGCACAAACGAAGCCTTAAAGAATGGTAAAAAGAAATTTTGAAAAAACTCAAAAATAAAAAGTGGCCATACCAAATTGACATGCGAATATCTCGCGTAATAATGCGGCGCAAACGAGGAAATTTGGCTAATCAGCGGCACTAACGAGGCCAAAGAGATTGGCAAAAAGAAATTTGGAAAAAGTTCAAAAAATAAAAAGTTATATCAATTTTTGTCATATTAAATTGACATGCGAATATCTCGCCTAAAAATGCGGCACAAACGATGAAATTTGGCGATTCAGCGGCAAAAACGAGGCCAAAGAGATTGGCAAAAAGGAATTTTGAAAAAGGTCAAAAAATAAAAAGTTATATCAATTTTTGTCATAATTATATGACATGCGAATATCTCGCCTAAAAATGCGGCACAAACGATGAAACTTGGTGAATCGCCGGCACAAACGAAGCCTAAAAGAATGGTAAAAAGAAATTTTGAAAAATCTTAAAGGCAAGCGAAATCGTACGTCCAACTTCCGTCAAGTTGGTATGGCCACTTTAAATCCTTAATAACTTTTTCAATTTTTGAACTAAATTTCTGAAATTTGGCGAATGAGCGGCACATACGCGGCACAAACGAATAGAAAAAGAAATTTTGAAAAAACTCAAAAAATAAAAAGTGGCCATTCCAACTTGACATGCGAATATCTCGCCTAAAAATGCGGCACAAACGATGAAACTTGGTGAATCGCCGGCACAAACGAAGCCTAAAAGAATGGTAAAAAGAAATTTTGAAAAAACTCAAAAACAAAAAGTAGCCATACCAAATTGACATGCGAATATCTCGCGTAATAATGCGGCACAAACGATGAAATTTGGCGAATCGCCGGCACAAACGAAGCCTAAAAGGATTGTAAAAAGAAATTTTGAAAAAACTCAAAAATAAAAAGTGGCCATACCAAATTGACATGCGAATATCTCGCGTAATAATGCGGCACAAACGATGAAATTTAGCGAATCGCTAGCAGAAAGGAGGCCAAATAGATTGGCAAAAAGAAATTTTGAAAAAATTCAAAATATGAAAAGTTATATCAATTTTTCTCATATTTACTTGACATGCTAATATCTCGCTTGGTATAGCGGTAAAAACGAAAAAAACTTTTTATATTACTAAAATTGTTATTTGTAAAGTTGTAGGTAAAAGAAAAATACTATTATTTGCTGTAATAGATATGTATTTATAGATAAATTATCAACCCATCAACCGCTGGTGTATGCTGGCAGTTAGTTACTTTACTTGACGTAGAGATGCGCTGCTGGCGTCAGTATGTCAGTAACAGTTTTTCTTTCATAACTTCTTTAATATTGCGGCACAAAGGATGAAACTTGGTGAATCGCCGGCACAAACGACGCCAAAAGGAATAGTAAAAAAAATTTTAAAAAATCTCAAAGACAAGCGAAATCGCGTGTTCAACTTCCGTCAAGTTGGTATGGCCACTTTCAATCCTTAAAAACTTTTTCAATTTTTGAGCTGAATGGATGAAATTTCGGGAAAGGACGGCACAAACGAATGGTAAAAAGAAATTTTGAAAAAACTCAAAAAATAAAAAGTGGCCATTCCAACTTGACATGCGAATATCTCGCCTAAAAATGCGGCACAAACGATGAAACTTGGTGAATCGCCGGCACAAACGAAGCCTAAAAGAATGGTGAAAAGAAATTTTGAAAAAACTCAAAAATAAAAAGTGGCCATACCAACTTGACATGCGAATATCTCGCGTAATAATACGGCACAAACGATGAAGTTAGGCGAATCAGCGGCACAAACGAGGCCAAAGAGAATGGCAAAAAGAAATTTTGAAAAATGTTCAAAAAATAAAAAGTTATATCAATTTTTATCATAATTAATTGACATGCAAATATCTCGCGTAATAATGCGTCACAAACGATAAAATTTGGCTAATCCGCGGCACAAACGAGGCCAAAGTGATTGGCAAAAAGAAGTTTTGAAAAATCTTAAAGGCAAGCGATATCTTACGTCCAACTTCCGTCAAGTTGGTATGGCCACTTTAAATCCTTAATAACTTTTTCAATTTTTGAGCTAAATGGCTGAAATTTTGGGAAAGGACGGCACAAACGCGGCACAAACGAATGGTAAAAAGAAATTTTGAAAAAACTCAAAAAATAAAAAGTGGCCATTCCAACTTGACATGCGAATATCTCGCCTAAAAATGCGGCACAAACGATGAAACTTGGTGAATCGCCGGCACAAACGAAGCCTTAAAGAATGGTAAAAAGAAATTTTGAAAAAACTCAAAAATAAAAAGTGGCCATACCAAATTGACATGCGAATATCTCGCGTAATAATGCGGCGCAAACGAGGAAATTTGGCTAATCAGCGGCACTAACGAGGCCAAAGAGATTGGCAAAAAGAAATTTGGAAAAAGTTCAAAAAATAAAAAGTTATATCAATTTTTGTCATATTAAATTGACATGCGAATATCTCGCCTAAAAATGCGGCACAAACGATGAAATTTGGCGATTCAGCGGCAAAAACGAGGCCAAAGAGATTGGCAAAAAGGAATTTTGAAAAAGGTCAAAAAATAAAAAGTTATATCAATTTTTGTCATAATTATATGACATGCGAATATCTCGCCTAAAAATGCGGCACAAACGATGAAACTTGGTGAATCGCCGGCACAAACGAAGCCTAAAAGAATGGTAAAAAGAAATTTTGAAAAATCTTAAAGGCAAGCGAAATCGTACGTCCAACTTCCGTCAAGTTGGTATGGCCACTTTAAATCCTTAATAACTTTTTCAATTTTTGAACTAAATTTCTGAAATTTGGCGAATGAGCGGCACATACGCGGCACAAACGAATAGAAAAAGAAATTTTGAAAAAACTCAAAAAATAAAAAGTGGCCATTCCAACTTGACATGCGAATATCTCGCCTAAAAATGCGGCACAAACGATGAAACTTGGTGAATCGCCGGCACAAACGAAGCCTAAAAGAATGGTAAAAAGAAATTTTGAAAAAACTCAAAAACAAAAAGTAGCCATACCAAATTGACATGCGAATATCTCGCGTAATAATGCGGCACAAACGATGAAATTTGGCGAATCGCCGGCACAAACGAAGCCTAAAAGGATTGTAAAAAGAAATTTTGAAAAAACTCAAAAATAAAAAGTGGCCATACCAAATTGACATGCGAATATCTCGCGTAATAATGCGGCACAAACGATGAAATTTAGCGAATCGCTAGCAGAAAGGAGGCCAAATAGATTGGCAAAAAGAAATTTTGAAAAAATTCAAAATATGAAAAGTTATATCAATTTTTCTCATATTTACTTGACATGCTAATATCTCGCTTGGTATAGCGGTAAAAACGAAAAAAACTTTTTATATTACTAAAATTGTTATTTGTAAAGTTGTAGGTAAAAGAAAAATACTATTATTTGCTGTAATAGATATGTATTTATAGATAAATTATCAACCCATCAACCGCTGGTGTATGCTGGCAGTTAGTTACTTTACTTGACGTAGAGATGCGCTGCTGGCGTCAGTATGTCAGTAACAGTTTTTCTTTCATAACTTCTTTAATATTGCGGCACAAAGGATGAAACTTGGTGAATCGCCGGCACAAACGACGCCAAAAGGAATAGTAAAAAAAATTTTAAAAAATCTCAAAGACAAGCGAAATCGCGTGTTCAACTTCCGTCAAGTTGGTATGGCCACTTTCAATCCTTAAAAACTTTTTCAATTTTTGAGCTGAATGGATGAAATTTCGGGAAAGGACGGCACAAACGAATGGTAAAAAGAAATTTTGAAAAAACTCAAAAAATAAAAAGTGGCCATTCCAACTTGACATGCGAATATCTCGCCTAAAAATGCGGCACAAACGATGAAACTTGGTGAATCGCCGGCACAAACGAAGCCTAAAAGAATGGTGAAAAGAAATTTTGAAAAAACTCAAAAATAAAAAGTGGCCATACCAACTTGACATGCGAATATCTCGCGTAATAATACGGCACAAACGATGAAGTTAGGCGAATCAGCGGCACAAACGAGGCCAAAGAGAATGGCAAAAAGAAATTTTGAAAAATGTTCAAAAAATAAAAAGTTATATCAATTTTTATCATAATTAATTGACATGCAAATATCTCGCGTAATAATGCGTCACAAACGATAAAATTTGGCTAATCCGCGGCACAAACGAGGCCAAAGTGATTGGCAAAAAGAAGTTTTGAAAAATCTTAAAGGCAAGCGATATCTTACGTCCAACTTCCGTCAAGTTGGTATGGCCACTTTAAATCCTTAATAACTTTTTCAATTTTTGAGCTAAATGGCTGAAATTTTGGGAAAGGACGGCACAAACGCGGCACAAACGAATGGTAAAAAGAAATTTTGAAAAAACTCAAAAAATAAAAAGTGGCCATTCCAACTTGACATGCGAATATCTCGCCTAAAAATGCGGCACAAACGATGAAACTTGGTGAATCGCCGGCACAAACGAAGCCTAAAAGAATGGTAAAAAGAAATTTTGAAAAAACTCAAAAATAAAAAGTGGCCATACCAACTTGACATGCGAATATCTCGCGTAATAATACGGCACAAACGATGAAATTTGGCGAATCAGCGGCACAAACGAGGCCAAAGAGATTGGCAAAAAGAAATTTTGAAAAATGTTCAAAAAATAAAAAGTTATATCAATTTTTGTCATAATTATATGACATGCAAATATCTCGCGTAATAATGCGGCACAAACGATGAAATTTGGCTAATCAGCGGCACAAACGAGGCCAAAGAGATTGGCAAAAAGAAATTTTGAAAAATCTTAAAGGCAAGCGAAATCGTACGTCCAACTTCCGTCAAGTTGGTATGGCCACTTTAAATCCTTAATAACTTTTTCAATTTTTGAACTAAATGGCTGAAATTTGGCGAATGAGCGGCACATACGCGGCACAAACGAATAGAAAAAGAAATTTTCAAAAAACTCAAAAAATAAAAAGTGGCCATTCCAACTTGACATGCGAATATCTCGCCTAAAAATGCGGCCCAAACGATGAAACTTGGTGAATCGCCGGCACAAACGAAGCCTAAAAGAATGGTAAAAAGAAATTTTGAAAAAACTCAAAAACAAAAAGTAGCCATACCAAATTGACATGCAAACATCTCGCGTAATAATGCGGCACAAACGATGAAATTTGGCGAATCGCCGGCACAAACGAAGCCTAAAAGGATTGTGAAAAGAAATTTTGAAAAAACTCAAAAAATAAAAAGTGGCCATTCCAACTTGACATGCGAATATCTCGCCTAAAAATGCGGCACAAACGATGAAACTTGGTGAATCGCCGGCACAAACGAAGCCTTAAAGAATGGTAAAAAGAAATTTTGAAAAAACTCAAAAATAAAAAGTGGCCTTACCAATTTGACATGCGAATATCTCGCGTAATAATGCGGCACAAACGAGGAAATTTGGCTAATCAGCGGCACAAACGAGGCCAAAGAGATTGGCAAAAAGAAATTTGGAAAAAGTTCAAAAAATAAAAAGTTATATCAATTTTTGTCATATTAAATTGACATGCGAATATCTCGCCTAAAAATGCGGCACAAACGATGAAATTTGGCGAATCAGCGGCACAAACGAGGCCAAAGAGATTGGCAAAAAGGAATTTTGAAAAAGTTCAAAAAATAAAAAGTTATATCAATTTTTGTCATAATTATATGACATGCGAATATCTCGCCTAAAAATGCGGCACAAACGATGAAACTTGGTGAATCGCCGGCACAAACGAAGCCTAAAAGGATGGTAAAAAGAAATTTTGAAAAAACTCAAAAATAAAAAGTGGCTATACCAACTTGACATGCGAATATCGCGCGTAATAATGCGGCACAAACGATGAAATTTGGCGAATCGCTAGCAGAAACGAGGCCAAAGAGATTGGCAAAAAGAAATTTTGAAAAAATTCAAAATATGAAAAGTTATATCAATTTTTCTCATCTTTACTTGACACGCTAATATCTCGCTTGGTATAGCGGTAAAAACGAAAAAAACTTTTTATATTACTAAAATAGTTATTTGTAAAGTTGTAGGTAAAAGAAAAATACTATTATTTGCTGTAATAGATATGTATTTATAGATAAATTATCAACCCATCAACCGCTGGTGTATGCTGGCAGTTAGTTACTTTACTTGACGTAGAGATGCGCTGCTGGCGTCAGTATGTCAGTAACAGTTTTTCTTTCATAACTTCTTTAATATTGCGGCACAAACGATGAAACTTGGTGAATCGCCGGCACAAACGACGCCAAAAGGAATAGCAAAAAAAAATTTTAAAAAATGTCAAAGACAAGCGAAATCGCGTGTCCAACTTCCGTCAAGTTGGTATGGCCACTTTAAATCCTCAAAAACTTTTTCAATTTTCGAGCTAAATGGATGAAGTTTTGGGAAAGGACGGCACAAACGCGGCACAAACGAATGGTAAAAAGAAATTTTGAAAAAACTCAAAAAATAAAAAGTGGCCATTCCAACTTGACATGCGAATATCTCGCGTAATAATACGGCACAAACGATGAAATTTGGCGAATCAACGGCACAAACGAGGCCAAAAAGATTGGCAAAAAGAAATTTTGAAAAATGTTCAAAAAATAAAAAGTTATATCAATTTTTGTCTTAATTAATTGACATGCAAATATCTCGCGTAATAATGCGGCACAAACGATGAAATTTGGCTAATCAGCGGCACATACGAGGCCAAAGAGATTGGCAAAAAGAAATTTTGAAAAATCTTAAAGGCAAGCGAAATCGTACGTCCAACTTCCGTCAAGGTGGTATGGCCACTTTAAATCCTTAATAACTTTTTCAATTTTTGAACTCAATGGCTGAATTTTGGCGAATGAGCGGCACATACGCGGCACAAACGAATAGTAAAAAGAATTTTTCAAAAAACTCAAGAAATAAAAAGTGGCCATTCCAACTTGACATGCGAATATCTCGCCTAAAAATGCGGCACAAACGATGAAACTTGGTGAATCGCCGGCACAAACGAAGCCTAAAAGAATGGTAAAAAGAAATTTTGAAAAAACTCAAATATAAAAAGTGGCCATACCAAATTGACATGCGAATATCGCGCGTAATAACGCGGCACAAACGATGAAATTTAGCGAATCGCTAGCAGAAACGAGGCCAAAGAGATTGGCAAAAAGAAATTTTGAAAAATGTTCAAAAAATAAAAAGTTATATCAATTTTTGTCATAATTAATTGACATGCAAATATCTCGCGTAATAATGCGGCACAAACGATGAAATTTGGCTAATCAGCGGCACAAACGAGGCCAAAGAGATTGGCAAAAAGAAATTTTGAAAAATCTTAAAGGCAAGCGAAATCGTACGTCCAACTTCCGTCAAGTTGGTATGGCCACTTTAAATCCTTAATAACTTTTTCAATTTTTGAACTAAATGGCTGAATTTTGGCGAATGAGCGGCACATACGCGGCACAAACGAATAGTAAAAAGAAATTTTCAAAAAACTCAAGAAATAAAAAGTGGCCATTCCAACTTGACATGCGAATATCTCGCCTAAAAATGCGGCACAAACGATGAAACTTGGTGAATCGCCGGCACAAACGAAGCCTAAAAGAATGGTAAAAAGAAATTTTGAAAAAACTCAAAAATAAAAAGTGGCCATACCAAATTGACATGCGAATATCTCGCGTAATAATGTGGCACAAACGATGAAATTTGGCGAATCGCCGGCACAAACAAAGCCTAAAAGGATGGTAAAAAGAAATTTTGAAAAAACTCAAAAATAAAAAGTGGCTATACCAACTTGACATGCGAATATCGCGCGTAATAATGCGGCACAAACGATGAAATTTGGCGAATCGCTAGCAGAAACGAGGCCAAAGAGATTGGCAAAAAGAAATTTTGAAAAAATTCAAAATATGAAAAGTTATATCAATTTTTCTCATCTTTACTTGACACGCTAATATCTCGCTTGGTATAGCGGTAAAAACGAAAAAAACTTTTTATTACTAAAATAGTTATTTGTAAAGTTGTAGGTAAAAGAAAAATACTATTATTTGCTGTAATAGATATGTATTTATAGATAAATTATCAACCCATCAACCGCTGGTGTATGCTGGCAGTTAGTTACTTTACTTGACGTAGAGATGCGCTGCTGGCGTCAGTATGTCAGTAACAGTTTTTCTTTCATAACTTCTTTAATATTGCGGCACAAACGATGAAACTTGGTGAATCGCCGGCACAAACGACGCCAAAAGGAATAGCAAAAAAAAATTTTAAAAAATGTCAAAGACAAGCGAAATCGCGTGTCCAACTTCCGTCAAGTTGGTATGGCCACTTTAAATCCTCAAAAACTTTTTCAATTTTCGAGCTAAATGGATGAAGTTTTGGGAAAGGACGGCACAAACGCGGCACAAACGAATGGTAAAAAGAAATTTTGAAAAAACTCAAAAAATAAAAAGTGGCCATTCCAACTTGACATGCGAATATCTCGCGTAATAATACGGCACAAACGATGAAATTTGGCGAATCAGCGGCACAAACGAGGCCAAAAAGATTGGCAAAAAGAAATTTTGAAAAATGTTCAAAAAATAAAAAGTTATATCAATTTTTGTCATAATTAATTGACATGCAAATATCTCGCGTAATAATGCGGCACAAACGATGAAATTTGGCTAATCAGCGGCACAAACGAGGCCAAAGAGATTGGCAAAAAGAAATTTTGAAAAATCTTAAAGGCAAGCGAAATCGTACGTCCAACTTCCGTCAAGTTGGTATGGCCACTTTAAATCCTTAATAACTTTTTCAATTTTTGAACTAAATGGCTGAATTTTGGCGAATGAGCGGCACATACGCGGCACAAACGAATAGTAAAAAGAAATTTTGAAAAAACTCAAAAATAAAAAGTGGCCATACCAAATTGACATGCGAATATCTCGCGGAATAATGTGGCACAAACGATGAAATTTGGCGAATCGCCGGCACAAACAAAGCCTAAAAGGATGGTAAAAAGAAATTTTGAAAAAACTCAAAAATAAAAAGTGGCTATACCAACTTGACATGCGAATATCGCGCGTAATAATGCGGCACAAACGATGAAATTTGGCGAATCGCTAGCAGAAACGAGGCCAAAGAGATTGGCGAAAGGAAATTTTGAAAAAATTCAAAATATGAAAAGTTATATCAATTTTTCTCATCTTTACTTGACACGCTAATATCTCGCTTGGTATAGCGGTAAAAACGAAAAAAACTTTTTATATTACTAAAATAGTTATTTGTAAAGTTGTAGGTAAAAGAAAAATACTATTATTTGCTGTAATAGATATGTATTTATAGATAAATTATCAACCCATCAACCGCTGGTGTATGCTGGCAGTTAGTTACTTTACTTGACGTAGAGATGCGCTGCTGGCGTCAGTATGTCAGTAACAGTTTTTCTTTCATAACTTCTTTAATATTGCGGCACAAACGATGAAACTTGGTGAATCGCCGGCACAAACGACGCCAAAAGAAATAGCAAAAAAAATTTTAAAAAATCTCAAAGACAAGAGAAATCGCGTGTCCAACTTCCGTCAAGTTGGTATGGCCACTTTAAATCCTTAAAAACTTTTTCAATTTTTTAACTAAATGGATGAAATTTTGGGAAAGGACGGCACAAACGCGGCACAAACGATTGGTAAAAAGAAATTTTGAAAAAACTCAAAAAATAAAAAGTGGCCATTCCAACTTGACATGCGAATATCTCGCCTAAATATGCGGCACAGACGATGAAACTTGGTGAATCGCCGGCACAAACGAAGCCTAAAAGATTGGTAAAAAGAAATTTTGAAAAAACTCAAAAATAAAAAGTGGCCATACCAACTTGACATGCGAATATCTCGCGTAATAATACGGCACAAACGATGAAAATTAGCGAATCAGCGGCACAAACGAGGCCAAAGAGATTGGCAAAAAGAAATTTTGAAAAGTTCAAAAAATAAAAAGTTATCAATTTTTGTCATATTAAATTGACATGCAAATATCTCGCCTAAAAATGCGGCACAAACGATGAAACTTGGTGAATCGCCGGCACAAACGAAGGCTAAAAGAATGGTAAAAAGAAATTTGGAAAAAACTCAAAAATAAAAAGTGGCCATACCAACTTGATATGCGAATATCTCGCGTAATAATGCGGCACAAACGATGAAATTTAGCGAATCGCTAGCAGAAACGAGGCCAAATAGATTGGCAAAAAGAAATTTTGAAAAAATTCAAAATATGAAAAGTTATATCAATTTTTCTCATATTTACTTGACACGATAATATCTCGCTTGGTATGGCGGTAAAAACGAAAAAAACTTTTTATATTACTAAAATAGTTATTTGTAAAGTTGTAGATAAAAGAAAAATACTATTATTTGCTGTAATAGATATGTATTTATAGATAAATTATCAACCCATCAACCGCTGGTGTATGCTGGCAGTTAGTTACTTTAGTTGACATAGAGATGCGCTGCTGGCGTCAGTATGTCAGTAACAGTTTTTCTTTAATAACTTCTTTAATATTGCGGCACAAACGATGAAACTTGGTGAATCGCCGGCACAAACGACGCCAAAAGGAATAGCAAAAAAAAATTTTAAAAAATGTCAAAGACAAGCGAAATCGCGTGTCCAACTTCCGTCAAGTTGGTATGGCCACTTTAAATCCTCAAAAACTTTTTCAATTTTCGAGCTAAATGGATGAAGTTTTGGGAAAGGACGGCACAAACGCGGCACAAACGAATGGTAAAAAGAAATTTTGAAAAAACTCAAAAAATAAAAAGTGGCCATTCCAACTTGACATGCGAATATCTCGCGTAATAATACGGCACAAACGATGAAATTTGGCGAATCAACGGCACAAACGAGGCCAAAAAGATTGGCAAAAAGAAATTTTGAAAAATGTTCAAAAAATAAAAAGTTATATCAATTTTTGTCTTAATTAATTGACATGCAAATATCTCGCGTAATAATGCGGCACAAACGATGAAATTTGGCTAATCAGCGGCACAAACGAGGCCAAAGAGATTGGCAAAAAGAAATTTTGAAAAATCTTAAAGGCAAGCGAAATCGTACGTCCAACTTCCGTCAAGGTGGTATGGCCACTTTAAATCCTTAATAACTTTTTCAATTTTTGAACTCAATGGCTGAATTTTGGCGAATGAGCGGCACATACGCGGCACAAACGATAAGTAAAAAGAATTTTTCAAAAAACTCAAGAAATAAAAAGTGGCCATTCCAACTTGACATGCGAATATCTCGCCTAAAAATGCGGCACAAACGATGAAACTTGGTGAATCGCCGGCACAAACGAAGCATAAAAGAATGGTAAAAAGAAATTTTGAAAAAACTCAAATATAAAAAGTGGCCATACCAAATTGACATGCGAATATCTCGCGTAATAATGTGGCACAAACGATGAAATTTGGCGAATCGCCGGCACAAACAAAGCCTAAAAGGATGGTAAACAGAAATTTTGAAAAAACTCAAAAATAAAAAGTGGCTATACCAACTTGACATGCGAATATCGCGCGTAATAATGCGGCACAAACGATGAAATTTGGCGAATCGCTAGCAGAAACGAGGCCAAAGAGATTGGCGAAAGGAAATTTTGAAAAAATTCAAAATATGAAAAGTTATATCAATTTTTCTCATCTTTACTTGACACGCTAATATCTCGCTTGGTATAGCGGTAAAAACGAAAAAAACTTTTTATATTACTAAAATAGTTATTTGTAAAGTTGTAGGTAAAAGAAAAATACTATTATTTGCTGTAATAGATATGTATTTATAGATAAATTATCAACCCATCAACAGCTGGTGTATGCTGGCAGTTAGTTACTTTACTTGACGTAGAGATGCGCTGCTGGCGTCAGTATGTCAGTAACAGTTTTTCTTTCATAACTTCTTTAATATTGCGGCACAAACGATGAAACTTGGTGAATCGCCGGCACAAACGACGCCAAAAGAAATAGCAAAAAAAATTTTAAAAAATCTCAAAGACAAGAGAAATCGCGTGTCCAACTTCCGTCAAGTTGGTATGGCCACTTTAAATCCTTAAAAACTTTTTCAATTTTTTAACTAAATGGATGAAATTTTGGGAAAGGACGGCACAAACGCGGCACAAACGATTGGTAAAAAGAAATTTTGAAAAAACTCAAAAAATAAAAGGTGGCCATTCCAACTTGACATGCGAATATCTCGCCTAAATATGCGGCACAGACGATGAAACTTGGTGAATCGCCGGCACAAACGAAGCCTAAAAGATTGGTAAAAAGAAATTTTGAAAAAACTCAAAAATAAAAAGTGGCCATACCAACTTGACATGCGAATATCTCGCGTAATAATACGGCACAAACGATGAAAATTAGCGAATCAGCGGCACAAACGAGGCCAAAGAGATTGGCAAAAAGAAATTTTGAAAAGTTCAAAAAATAAAAAGTTATCAATTTTTGTCATATTAAATTGACATGCAAATATCTCGCCTAAAAATGCGGCACAAACGATGAAACTTGGTGAATCGCCGGCACAAACGAAGGCTAAAAGAATGGTAAAAAGAAATTTGGAAAAAACTCAAAAATAAAAAGTGGCCATACCAACTTGATATGCGAATATCTCGCGTAATAATGCGGCACAAACGATGAAATTTAGCGAATCGCTAGCAGAAACGAGGCCAAATAGATTGGCAAAAAGAAATTTTGAAAAAATTCAAAATATGAAAAGTTATATCAATTTTTCTCATATTTACTTGACACGCTAATATCTCGCTTGGTATGGCGGTAAAAACGAAAAAAACCTTTTATATTACTAAAATAGTTATTTGTAAAGTTGTAGGTAAAAGAAAAATACTATTATTTGGTGTAATAGATATGTATTTATAGATAAATTATCAACCCATCAACCGCTGGTGTATGCTGGCAGTTAGTTACTTTACTTGACGTAGAGATGCGCTGCTGGCGTCAGTATGTCAGTAACAGTTTTTCTTTCATAACTTCATTAATATTGCGGCACAAACGATGAAACTTGGTAAATCGCCGGCACAAACGACGCCAAAAGGAATAGCAAAAAAAAATTTTAAAAAATCTCAAAGACAAGCGAAATCGCGTGTCCAACTTCCGTCAAGTTGGTATGGCCACTTTCAATCCTTAAAAACTTTTTCAATTTGTGAGCTAAATGGATGAAATTTTGGGAAAGGACGGCACAAACGCGGCACAAACGAATAGTTAAAAGAAATTTTGAAAAAACTCAAAAAATAAAAAGTGGCCATTCCAACTTGACATGCGAATATCTCGCCTAAAAATGCGGCACAAACGATGAATCTTGGTGAATCGCCGGCACAAACGAAGCCTAAAAGAATGGTAAAAAGAAATTTTGAAAAAACTCAAAAATAAAAAGTGGCCATACCAAATTGACATGCGAATATCTCGCGTAATAATACGGCACAAACGATAAAGTTTGGCGAATCAGCGGCACAAACGAGGCCAAAGAGATTGGCAAAAAGAAATTTTGAAAAATGTTCAAAAAATAAAGAGTTATATCAATTTTTGTCATAATTAATTGACATGCAAATATCTCGCGTAATAATGCGGCACAAACGATGAAATTTGGCTAATCAGCGGCACAAACGAGGCGAAAGAGATTGGCAAAAAGAAATTTTGAATAATCTTAAAGGCAAGCGAAATCTTACGTCCAACTTCCGTCAAGTTGGTATGGCCACTTTAAATCCTTAATAACTTTTTCAATTTTTGAGCTAAATGGCTGAAATTTTGGGAAAGGACGGCACAAACGCGGCACAAACGAATGGTAAAAAGAAATTTTGAAAAAACTCAAAAAATAAAAAGTGGCCATTCCAACTGGACATGCGAATATCTCGCCTAAAAATGCGGCACAAACGATGAAACTTGGTGAATCGCCGGCACAAACGAAGCCTAAAAGAATAGTAAAACCAAATTTTGAAAAAACTCAAAAATAAAAAGTGGCCATACCAACTTGACATGCGAATATCTCGCGTAATAAAACGGCACAAACGATGAAATTTGGCGAATCAGCGGCACAAACGAGGCCAAAGAGATTGGCAAAAAGAAATTTTGAAAAATGTTCAAAAAATAAAAAGTTATATCAATTTTTGTCATAATTATATGACATGCAAATATCTCGCGTAATAATGCGGCACAAACGATGAAATTTGGCTAATCAGCGGCACAAACGAGGCCAAAGAGATTGGCAAAAAGAAATTTTGAAAAATCTTAAAGGCAAGCGAAATCGTACGTCCAACTTCCGTCAAGTTGGTATGGCCACTTTAAATCCTTAATAACTTTTTCAATTTTTGAACTAAATGGCTGAAATTTGGCGAATGAGCGGCACATACGCGGCACAAACGAATAGAAAAAGAAATTTTGAAAAAACTCAAAAAATAAAAAGTGGCAATTCCAACTTGACATGCGAATATCTCGCCTAAAAATGCGGCACAAACGATGAAACTTGGTGAATCGCCGGCACAAACGAAGCCTAAAAGAATGGTAAAAAGAAATTTTGAAAAAACTCAAGAACAAAAAATAGCCATACCAAATTGACATGCGAATATCTCGCGTAATAATGCGGCACAAACGATGAAATTTGGCGAATCGCCGGCACAAACGAAGCCTAAAAGGATTGTAAAAAGAAATTTTGAAAAAACTCAAAAATAAAAAGTGGCCATACCAACTTGACATGCGAATATCGCGCGTAATAATGCGGCACAAACGATGAAATTTGGCGAATCGCTAGCAGAAACGAGGCCAAAGAGATTGGCAAAAAGAAATTTTGAAAAAATTCAAAATATGAAAAGTTATATCAATTTTTGTCATATTAAATTGACAT
The DNA here is from genome assembly GCF_049639745.1 of Rhodnius prolixus. NCBI lineage: Eukaryota > Metazoa > Arthropoda > Insecta > Hemiptera > Reduviidae > Rhodnius > Rhodnius prolixus. Next base: position 24,594 of record NW_027411619.1, read on the forward strand.
GCGAATATCTCGCCTAAAAATGCAGCACAAACAATGAAACTTGGTGAATCGCCGGCACAAACGAAGCCTAAAATAATGGTAAAAAGAAATTTTGATAAAACTCAAAAATAAAAAGTGGCCATACCAAATTGATATGCGAATATCTCGCGTAATAATGCGGCACAAACGATGAAATTTAGCGAATCGCTAGCAGAAAGGAGGCCAAATAGATTGGCAAAAAGAGATTTTGAAAAAATTCAAAATATGAAAAGTTATATCAATTTTTCTCATATTTACTTGACATGCTAATATCTCGCTTGGTATAGCGGTAAAAACGAAAAAAACTTTTTATATTACTAAAATTGTTATTTGTAAAGTTGTAGGTAAAAGAAAAATACTATTATTTGCTGTAATAGATATGTATTTATAGATAAATTATCAACCCATCAACCGCTGGTGTATGCTGGCATTTAGTTACTTTACTTGACGTAGAGATGCGCTGCTGGCGTCAGTATGTCAGTAACAGTTTTTCTTTCATAACTTCTTTAATATTGCGGCACAAACGATGAAACTTGGTGAATCGCCGGCACAAACGACGCCAAAAGGAATAGTAAAAAAAATTTTAAAAAATCTCAAAGACAAGCGAAATCGCGTGTCCAACTTCCGTCAAGTTGGTATGGCCACTTTCAATCCTTAAAAACTTTTTCAATTTTTGAGCTAAATGGATGAAATTTCGGGAAAGGACGGCACAAACGCGGCACAAACGAATGGTAAAAAGAAATTTTGAAAAAACTCAAAAAATAAAAAGTGGCCATTCCAACTTGACATGCGAATATCTCGCCTAAAAATGCGGCACAAACGATGAAACTTGGTGAATCGCCGTCACAAACGAAGCCTAGAAGAATGGTAAAAAGAAATTTTGAAAAAACTCAAAAATAAAAAGTGGCCATACCAACTTGACATGCGAATATCTCGCGTAATAATACGGCACAAACGATGAAGTTTGGCGAATCAGCGGCACAAACGAGGCCAAAGAGATTGGCAAAAAGAAATTTTGAAAAATGTTCAAAAAATAAAAAGTTATATCAATTTTTGTCATAATTAATTGACATGCAAATATCTCGCGTAATAATGCGGCACAAACGATGAAATTTGGCTAATCAGCGGCACAAACGAGGCCAAAGAGATTGGCAAAAAGAAATTTTGAAAAATCTTAAAGGCAAGCGAAATCGTACGTCCAACTTCCGTCAAGTTGGTATGGCCACTTTAAATCCTTAATAACTTTTTCAATTTTTGAACTAAATGGCTGAAATTTGGCGAATGAGCGGCACATACGCGGCACAAACGAATAGAAAAAGAAATTTTGAAAAAACTCAAAAAATAAAAAGTGGCCATTCCAACTTGACATGCGAATATCTCGCCTAAAAATGCGGCCCAAACGATGAAACTTGGTGAATCGCCGGCACAAACGAAGCCTAAAAGAATGGTAAAAAGAAATTTTGAAAAAACTCAAAAACAAAAAGTAGCCATACCAAATTGACATGCGAATATCTCGCGTAATAATGCGGCACAAACGATGAAATTTGGCGAATCACCGGCACAAACGAAGCCTAAAAAGATTGTAAAAAGAAATTTTGAAAAAACTCAAAAAATAAAAAGTGGCTATTCCTACTTGACATGCGAATATCTCGCCTAAAAATGCGGCACAAACGATGAAACTTGGTGAATCGCCGGCACAAACGAGGCCAAAGAGATTGGCAAAAAGAAATTTTGAAAAATGTTCAAAAAAAAAAAGTTATATCAATTTTTGTTATAATTAATTGACATGCAAAAATCTCGCCTAAAAATGCGGCACAAACGATGAAACTTGGTGAATCGCCGGCACAAACGAAGCCTTAAAGAATGGTAAAAAGAAATTTTGAAAAAACTCAAAAATAAAAAGTGGCCATACCAAATTGACATGCGAATATCTCGCGTAATAATGCGGCGCAAACGAGGAAATTTGGCTAATCAGCGGCACTAACGAGGCCAAAGAGATTGGCAAAAAGAAATTTGGAAAAAGTTCAAAAAATAAAAAGTTATATCAATTTTTGTCATATTAAATTGACATGCGAATATCTCGCCTAAAAATGCGGCACAAACGATGAAATTTGGCGATTCAGCGGCAAAAACGAGGCCAAAGAGATTGGCAAAAAGGAATTTTGAAAAAGGTCAAAAAATAAAAAGTTATATCAATTTTTGTCATAATTATATGACATGCGAATATCTCGCCTAAAAATGCGGCACAAACGATGAAACTTGGTGAATCGCCGGCACAAACGAAGCCTAAAAGAATGGTAAAATGAAATTTTGAAAAATCTTAAAGGCAAGCGAAATCGTACGTCCAACTTCCGTCAAGTTGGTATGGCCACTTTAAATCCTTAATAACTTTTTCAATTTTTGAACTAAATTTCTGAAATTTGGCGAATGAGCGGCACATACGCGGCACAAACGAATAGAAAAAGAAATTTTGAAAAAACTCAAAAAATAAAAAGTGGCCATTCCAACTTGACATGCGAATATCTCGCCTAAAAATGCGGCACAAACGATGAAACTTGGTGAATCGCCGGCACAAACGAAGCCTAAAAGAATGGTAAAAAGAAATTTTGAAAAAACTCAAAAACAAAAAGTAGCCATACCAAATTGACATGCGAATATCTCGCGTAATAATGCGGCACAAACGATGAAATTTGGCGAATCGCCGGCACAAACGAAGCCTAAAAGGATTGTAAAAAGAAATTTTGAAAAAACTCAAAAATAAAAAGTGGCCATACCAAATTGACATGCGAATATCTCGCGTAATAATGAGGCACAAACGATGAAATTTAGCGAATCGCTAGCAGAAAGGAGGCCAAATAGATTGGCAAAAAGAAATTTTGAAAAAATTCAAAATATGAAAAGTTATATCAATTTTTCTCATATTTACTTGACATGCTAATATCTCGCTTGGTATAGCGGTAAAAACGAAAAAAACTTTTTATATTACTAAAATTGTTATTTGTAAAGTTGTAGGTAAAAGAAAAATACTATTATTTGCTGTAATAGATATGTATTTATAGATAAATTATCAACCCATCAACCGCTGGTGTATGCTGGCAGTTAGTTACTTTACTTGACGTAGAGATGCGCTGCTGGCGTCAGTATGTCAGTAACAGTTTTTCTTTCATAACTTCTTTAATATTGCGGCACAAAGGATGAAACTTGGTGAATCGCCGGCACAAACGACGCCAAAAGGAATAGTAAAAAAAATTTTAAAAAATCTCAAAGACAAGCGAAATCGCGTGTCCAACTTCCGTCAAGTTGGTATGGCCACTTTCAATCCTTAAAAACTTTTTCAATTTTTGAGCTGAATGGATGAAATTTCGGGAAAGGACGGCACAAACGAATGGTAAAAAGAAATTTTGAAAAAACTCAAAAAATAAAAAGTGGCCATTCCAACTTGACATGCGAATATCTCGCCTAAAAATGCGGCACAAACGATGAAACTTGGTGAATCGCCGGCACAAACGAAGCCTAAAAGAATGGTAAAAAGAAATTTTGAAAAAACTCAAAAATAAAAAGTGGCCATACCAACTTGACATGCGAATATCTCGCATAATAATACGGCACAAACGATGAAGTTAGGCGAATCAGCGGCACAAACGAGGCCAAAAGAGATTGGCAAAAAGAAATTTTGAAAAATGTTCAAAAAATAAAAAGTTATATCAATTTTTATCATAATTAATTGACATGCAAATATCTCGCGTAATAATGCGTCACAAACGATAAAATTTGGCTAATCCGCGGCACAAACGAGGCCAAAGTGATTGGCAAAAAGAAGTTTTGAAAAATCTTAAAGGCAAGCGATATCTTACGTCCAACTTCCGTCAAGTTGGTATGGCCACTTTAAATCCTTAATAACTTTTTCAATTTTTGAGCTAAATGGCTGAAATTTTGGGAAAGGACGGCACAAACGCGGCACAAACGAATGGTAAAAAGAAATTTTGAAAAAACTCAAAAAATAAAAAGTGGCCATTCCAACTTGACATGCGAATATCTCGCGTAATAATACGGCACAAACGATGAAATTTGGCGAATCAACGGCACAAACGAGGCCAAAAAGATTGGCAAAAAGAAATTTTGAAAAATGTTCAAAAAATAAAAAGTTATATCAATTTTTGTCTTAATTAATTGACATGCAAATATCTCGCGTAATAATGCGGCACAAACGATGAAATTTGGCTAATCAGCGGCACAAACGAGGCCAAAGAGATTGGCAAAAAGAAATTTTGAAAAATCTTAAAGGCAAGCGAAATCGTACGTCCAACTTCCGTCAAGGTGGTATGGCCACTTTAAATCCTTAATAACTTTTTCAATTTTTGAACTCAATGGCTGAATTTTGGCGAATGAGCGGCACATACGCGGCACAAACGATAAGTAAAAAGAATTTTTCAAAAAACTCAAGAAATAAAAAGTGGCCATTCCAACTTGACATGCGAATATCTCGCCTAAAAATGCGGCACAAACGATGAAACTTGGTGAATCGCCGGCACAAACGAAGCATAAAAGAATGGTAAAAAGAAATTTTGAAAAAACTCAAATATAAAAAGTGGCCATACCAAATTGACATGCGAATATCTCGCGTAATAATGTGGCACAAACGATGAAATTTGGCGAATCGCCGGCACAAACAAAGCCTAAAAGGATGGTAAACAGAAATTTTGAAAAAACTCAAAAATAAAAAGTGGCTATACCAACTTGACATGCGAATATCGCGCGTAATAATGCGGCACAAACGATGAAATTTGGCGAATCGCTAGCAGAAACGAGGCCAAAGAGATTGGCGAAAGGAAATTTTGAAAAAATTCAAAATATGAAAAGTTATATCAATTTTTCTCATCTTTACTTGACACGCTAATATCTCGCTTGGTATAGCGGTAAAAACGAAAAAAACTTTTTATATTACTAAAATAGTTATTTGTAAAGTTGTAGGTAAAAGAAAAATACTATTATTTGCTGTAATAGATATGTATTTATAGATAAATTATCAACCCATCAACAGCTGGTGTATGCTGGCAGTTAGTTACTTTACTTGACGTAGAGATGCGCTGCTGGCGTCAGTATGTCAGTAACAGTTTTTCTTTCATAACTTCTTTAATATTGCGGCACAAACGATGAAACTTGGTGAATCGCCGGCACAAACGACGCCAAAAGAAATAGCAAAACAAATTTTAAAAAATCTCAAAGACAAGAGAAATCGCGTGTCCAACTTCCGTCAAGTTGGTATGGCCACTTTAAATCCTTAAAAACTTTTTCAATTTTTTAACTAAATGGATGAAATTTTGGGAAAGGACGGCACAAACGCGGCACAAACGATTGGTAAAAAGAAATTTTGAAAAAACTCAAAAAATAAAAGGTGGCCATTCCAACTTGACATGCGAATATCTCGCCTAAATATGCGGCACAGACGATGAAACTTGGTGAATCGCCGGCACAAACGAAGCCTAAAAGATTGGTAAAAAGAAATTTTGAAAAAACTCAAAAATAAAAAGTGGCCATACCAACTTGACATGCGAATATCTCGCGTAATAATACGGCACAAACGATGAAAATTAGCGAATCAGCGGCACAAACGAGGCCAAAGAGATTGGCAAAAAGAAATTTTGAAAAGTTCAAAAAATAAAAAGTTATCAATTTTTGTCATATTAAATTGACATGCAAATATCTCGCCTAAAAATGCGGCACAAACGATGAAACTTGGTGAATCGCCGGCACAAACGAAGGCTAAAAGAATGGTAAAAAGAAATTTGGAAAAAACTCAAAAATAAAAAGTGGCCATACCAACTTGATATGCGAATATCTCGCGTAATAATGCGGCACAAACGATGAAATTTAGCGAATCGCTAGCAGAAACGAGGCCAAATAGATTGGCAAAAAGAAATTTTGAAAAAATTCAAAATATGAAAAGTTATATCAATTTTTCTCATATTTACTTGACACGCTAATATCTCGCTTGGTATGGCGGTAAAAACGAAAAAAACCTTTTATATTACTAAAATAGTTATTTGTAAAGTTGTAGGTAAAAGAAAAATACTATTATTTGGTGTAATAGATATGTATTTATAGATAAATTATCAACCCATCAACCGCTGGTGTATGCTGGCAGTTAGTTACTTTACTTGACGTAGAGATGCGCTGCTGGCGTCAGTATGTCAGTAACAGTTTTTCTTTCATAACTTCATTAATATTGCGGCACAAACGATGAAACTTGGTAAATCGCCGGCACAAACGACGCCAAAAGGAATAGCAAAAAAAAATTTTAAAAAATCTCAAAGACAAGCGAAATCGCGTGTCCAACTTCCGTCAAGTTGGTATGGCCACTTTCAATCCTTAAAAACTTTTTCAATTTGTGAGCTAAATGGATGAAATTTTGGGAAAGGACGGCACAAACGCGGCACAAACGAATAGTTAAAAGAAATTTTGAAAAAACTCAAAAAATAAAAAGTGGCCATTCCAACTTGACATGCGAATATCTCGCCTAAAAATGCGGCACAAACGATGAATCTTGGTGAATCGCCGGCACAAACGAAGCCTAAAAGAATGGTAAAAAGAAATTTTGAAAAAACTCAAAAATAAAAAGTGGCCATACCAAATTGACATGCGAATATCTCGCGTAATAATACGGCACAAACGATAAAGTTTGGCGAATCAGCGGCACAAACGAGGCCAAAGAGATTGGCAAAAAGAAATTTTGAAAAATGTTCAAAAAATAAAGAGTTATATCAATTTTTGTCATAATTAATTGACATGCAAATATCTCGCGTAATAATGCGGCACAAACGATGAAATTTGGCTAATCAGCGGCACAAACGAGGCGAAAGAGATTGGCAAAAAGAAATTTTGAATAATCTTAAAGGCAAGCGAAATCTTACGTCCAACTTCCGTCAAGTTGGTATGGCCACTTTAAATCCTTAATAACTTTTTCAATTTTTGAGCTAAATGGCTGAAATTTTGGGAAAGGACGGCACAAACGCGGCACAAACGAATGGTAAAAAGAAATTTTGAAAAAACTCAAAAAATAAAAAGTGGCCATTCCAACTGGACATGCGAATATCTCGCCTAAAAATGCGGCACAAACGATGAAACTTGGTGAATCGCCGGCACAAACGAAGCCTAAAAGAATAGTAAAACCAAATTTTGAAAAAACTCAAAAATAAAAAGTGGCCATACCAACTTGACATGCGAATATCTCGCGTAATAAAACGGCACAAACGATGAAATTTGGCGAATCAGCGGCACAAACGAGGCCAAAGAGATTGGCAAAAAGAAATTTTGAAAAATGTTCAAAAAATAAAAAGTTATATCAATTTTTGTCATAATTATATGACATGCAAATATCTCGCGTAATAATGCGGCACAAACGATGAAATTTGGCTAATCAGCGGCACAAACGAGGCCAAAGAGATTGGCAAAAAGAAATTTTGAAAAATCTTAAAGGCAAGCGAAATCGTACGTCCAACTTCCGTCAAGTTGGTATGGCCACTTTAAATCCTTAATAACTTTTTCAATTTTTGAACTAAATGGCTGAAATTTGGCGAATGAGCGGCACATACGCGGCACAAACGAATAGAAAAAGAAATTTTGAAAAAACTCAAAAAATAAAAAGTGGCAATTCCAACTTGACATGCGAATATCTCGCCTAAAAATGCGGCACAAACGATGAAACTTGGTGAATCGCCGGCACAAACGAAGCCTAAAAGAATGGTAAAAAGAAATTTTGAAAAAACTCAAGAACAAAAAATAGCCATACCAAATTGACATGCGAATATCTCGCGTAATAATGCGGCACAAACGATGAAATTTGGCGAATCGCCGGCACAAACGAAGCCTAAAAGGATTGTAAAAAGAAATTTTGAAAAAACTCAAAAATAAAAAGTGGCCATACCAACTTGACATGCGAATATCGCGCGTAATAATGCGGCACAAACGATGAAATTTGGCGAATCGCTAGCAGAAACGAGGCCAAAGAGATTGGCAAAAAGAAATTTTGAAAAAATTCAAAATATGAAAAGTTATATCAATTTTTGTCATATTAAATTGACATGCGAATATCTCGCCTAAAAATGCAGCACAAACAATGAAACTTGGTGAATCGCCGGCACAAACGAAGCCTAAAATAATGGTAAAAAGAAATTTTGATAAAACTCAAAAATAAAAAGTGGCCATACCAAATTGATATGCGAATATCTCGCGTAATAATGCGGCACAAACGATGAAATTTAGCGAATCGCTAGCAGAAAGGAGGCCAAATAGATTGGCAAAAAGAGATTTTGAAAAAATTCAAAATATGAAAAGTTATATCAATTTTTCTCATATTTACTTGACATGCTAATATCTCGCTTGGTATAGCGGTAAAAACGAAAAAAACTTTTTATATTACTAAAATTGTTATTTGTAAAGTTGTAGGTAAAAGAAAAATACTATTATTTGCTGTAATAGATATGTATTTATAGATAAATTATCAACCCATCAACCGCTGGTGTATGCTGGCAGTTAGTTACTTTACTTGACGTAGAGATGCGCTGCTGGCGTCAGTATGTCAGTAACAGTTTTTCTTTCATAACTTCTTTAATATTGCGGCACAAACGATGAAACTTGGTGAATCGCCGGCACAAACGACGCCAAAAGGAATAGTAAAAAAAATTTTAAAAAATCTCAAAGACAAGCGAAATCGCGTGTCCAACTTCCGTCAAGTTGGTATGGCCACTTTCAATCCTTAAAAACTTTTTCAATTTTTGAGCTAAATGGATGAAATTTCGGGAAAGGACGGCACAAACGCGGCACAAACGAATGGTAAAAAGAAATTTTGAAAAAACTCAAAAAATAAAAAGTGGCCATTCCAACTTGACATGCGAATATCTCGCCTAAAAATGCGGCACAAACGATGAAACTTGGTGAATCGCCGTCACAAACGAAGCCTAGAAGAATGGTAAAAAGAAATTTTGAAAAAACTCAAAAATAAAAAGTGGCCATACCAACTTGACATGCGAATATCTCGCGTAATAATACGGCACAAACGATGAAGTTTGGCGAATCAGCGGCACAAACGAGGCCAAAGAGATTGGCAAAAAGAAATTTTGAAAAATGTTCAAAAAATAAAAAGTTATATCAATTTTTGTCATAATTAATTGACATGCAAATATCTCGCGTAATAATGCGGCACAAACGATGAAATTTGGCTAATCAGCGGCACAAACGAGGCCAAAGAGATTGGCAAAAAGAAATTTTGAAAAATCTTAAAGGCAAGCGAAATCGTACGTCCAACTTCCGTCAAGTTGGTATGGCCACTTTAAATCCTTAATAACTTTTTCAATTTTTGAACTAAATGGCTGAAATTTGGCGAATGAGCGGCACATACGCGGCACAAACGAATAGAAAAAGAAATTTTGAAAAAACTCAAAAAATAAAAAGTGGCCATTCCAACTTGACATGCGAATATCTCGCCTAAAAATGCGGCCCAAACGATGAAACTTGGTGAATCGCCGGCACAAACGAAGCCTAAAAGAATGGTAAAAAGAAATTTTGAAAAAACTCAAAAACAAAAAGTAGCCATACCAAATTGACATGCGAATATCTCGCGTAATAATGCGGCACAAACGATGAAATTTGGCGAATCACCGGCACAAACGAAGCCTAAAAAGATTGTAAAAAGAAATTTTGAAAAAACTCAAAAAATAAAAAGTGGCTATTCCTACTTGACATGCGAATATCTCGCCTAAAAATGCGGCACAAACGATGAAACTTGGTGAATCGCCGGCACAAACGAGGCCAAAGAGATTGGCAAAAAGAAATTTTGAAAAATGTTCAAAAAAAAAAAGTTATATCAATTTTTGTTATAATTAATTGACATGCAAAAATCTCGCCTAAAAATGCGGCACAAACGATGAAACTTGGTGAATCGCCGGCACAAACGAAGCCTTAAAGAATGGTAAAAAGAAATTTTGAAAAAACTCAAAAATAAAAAGTGGCCATACCAAATTGACATGCGAATATCTCGCGTAATAATGCGGCGCAAACGAGGAAATTTGGCTAATCAGCGGCACTAACGAGGCCAAAGAGATTGGCAAAAAGAAATTTGGAAAAAGTTCAAAAAATAAAAAGTTATATCAATTTTTGTCATATTAAATTGACATGCGAATATCTCGCCTAAAAATGCGGCACAAACGATGAAATTTGGCGATTCAGCGGCAAAAACGAGGCCAAAGAGATTGGCAAAAAGGAATTTTGAAAAAGGTCAAAAAATAAAAAGTTATATCAATTTTTGTCATAATTATATGACATGCGAATATCTCGCCTAAAAATGCGGCACAAACGATGAAACTTGGTGAATCGCCGGCACAAACGAAGCCTAAAAGAATGGTAAAATGAAATTTTGAAAAATCTTAAAGGCAAGCGAAATCGTACGTCCAACTTCCGTCAAGTTGGTATGGCCACTTTAAATCCTTAATAACTTTTTCAATTTTTGAACTAAATTTCTGAAATTTGGCGAATGAGCGGCACATACGCGGCACAAACGAATAGAAAAAGAAATTTTGAAAAAACTCAAAAAATAAAAAGTGGCCATTCCAACTTGACATGCGAATATCTCGCCTAAAAATGCGGCACAAACGATGAAACTTGGTGAATCGCCGGCACAAACGAAGCCTAAAAGAATGGTAAAAAGAAATTTTGAAAAAACTCAAAAACAAAAAGTAGCCATACCAAATTGACATGCGAATATCTCGCGTAATAATGCGGCACAAACGATGAAATTTGGCGAATCGCCGGCACAAACGAAGCCTAAAAGGATTGTAAAAAGAAATTTTGAAAAAACTCAAAAATAAAAAGTGGCCATACCAAATTGACATGCGAATATCTCGCGTAATAATGAGGCACAAACGATGAAATTTAGCGAATCGCTAGCAGAAAGGAGGCCAAATAGATTGGCAAAAAGAAATTTTGAAAAAATTCAAAATATGAAAAGTTATATCAATTTTTCTCATATTTACTTGACATGCTAATATCTCGCTTGGTATAGCGGTAAAAACGAAAAAAACTTTTTATATTACTAAAATTGTTATTTGTAAAGTTGTAGGTAAAAGAAAAATACTATTATTTGCTGTAATAGATATGTATTTATAGATAAATTATCAACCCATCAACCGCTGGTGTATGCTGGCAGTTAGTTACTTTACTTGACGTAGAGATGCGCTGCTGGCGTCAGTATGTCAGTAACAGTTTTTCTTTCATAACTTCTTTAATATTGCGGCACAAAGGATGAAACTTGGTGAATCGCCGGCACAAACGACGCCAAAAGGAATAGTAAAAAAAATTTTAAAAAATCTCAAAGACAAGCGAAATCGCGTGTCCAACTTCCGTCAAGTTGGTATGGCCACTTTCAATCCTTAAAAACTTTTTCAATTTTTGAGCTGAATGGATGAAATTTCGGGAAAGGACGGCACAAACGAATGGTAAAAAGAAATTTTGAAAAAACTCAAAAAATAAAAAGTGGCCATTCCAACTTGACATGCGAATATCTCGCCTAAAAATGCGGCACAAACGATGAAACTTGGTGAATCGCCGGCACAAACGAAGCCTAAAAGAATGGTAAAAAGAAATTTTGAAAAAACTCAAAAATAAAAAGTGGCCATACCAACTTGACATGCGAATATCTCGCATAATAATACGGCACAAACGATGAAGTTAGGCGAATCAGCGGCACAAACGAGGCCAAAAGAGATTGGCAAAAAGAAATTTTGAAAAATGTTCAAAAAATAAAAAGTTATATCAATTTTTATCATAATTAATTGACATGCAAATATCTCGCGTAATAATGCGTCACAAACGATAAAATTTGGCTAATCCGCGGCACAAACGAGGCCAAAGTGATTGGCAAAAAGAAGTTTTGAAAAATCTTAAAGGCAAGCGATATCTTACGTCCAACTTCCGTCAAGTTGGTATGGCCACTTTAAATCCTTAATAACTTTTTCAATTTTTGAGCTAAATGGCTGAAATTTTGGGAAAGGACGGCACAAACGCGGCACAAACGAATGGTAAAAAGAAATTTTGAAAAAACTCAAAAAATAAAAAGTGGCCATTCCAACTTGACATGCGAATATCTCGCCTAAAAATGCGGCACAAACGATGAAACTTGGTGAATCGCCGGCACAAACGAAGCCTAAAAGAATGGTAAAAAGAAATTTTGAAAAAACTCAAAAATAAAAAGTGGCCATACCAACTTGACATGCGAATATCTCGCGTAATAATACGGCACAAACGATGAAATTTGGCGAATCAGCGGCACAAACGAGGCCAAAGAGATTGGCAAAAAGAAATTTTGAAAAATGTTCAAAAAATAAAAAGTTATATCAATTTTTGTCATAATTATATGACATGCAAATATCTCGCGTAATAATGCGGCACAAACGATGAAATTTGGCTAATCAGCGGCACAAACGAGGCCAAAGAGATTGGCAAAAAGAAATTTTGAAAAATCTTAAAGGCAAGCGAAATCGTACGTCCAACTTCCGTCAAGTTGGTATGGCCACTTTAAATCCTTAATAACTTTTTCAATTTCTGAACTAAATGGCTGAAATTTGGCGAATGAGCGGCACATACGCGGCACAAACGAATAGAAAAAGAAATTTTCAAAAAACTCAAAAAATAAAAAGTGGCCATTCCAACTTGACATGCGAATATCTCGCCTAAAAATGCGGCCCAAACGATGAAACTTGGTGAATCGCCGGCACAAACGAAGCCTAAAAGAATGGTAAAAAGAAATTTTGAAAAAACTCAAAAACAAAAAGTAGCCATACCAAATTGACATGCAAACATCTCGCGTAATAATGCGGCACAAACGATGAAACTTGGTGAATCGCCGGCACAAACGAGGCCAAAGAGATTGGCAAAAAGAAATTTTGAAAAATGTTCAAAAAATAAAAAGTTATATCAATTTTTGTTATAATTAATTGACATGCAAAAATCTCGCCTAAAAATGCGGCACAAACGATGAAACTTGGTGAATCGCCGGCACAAACGAAGCCTTAAAGAATGGTAAAAAGAAATTTTGAAAAAACTCAAAAATAAAAAGTGGTCTTACCAATTTGACATGCGAATATCTCGCGTAATAATGCGGCACAAACGAGGAAATTTGGCTAATCAGCGGCACAAACGAGGCCAAAGAGATTGGCAAAAAGAAATTTGGAAAAAGTTCAAAAAATAAAAAGTTATATCAATTTTTGTCATATTAAATTGACATGCGAATATCTCGCCTAAAAATGCGGCACAAACGATGAAATTTGGCGAATCAGCGGCACAAACGAGGCCAAAGAGATTGGCAAAAAGGAATTTTGAAAAAGTTCAAAAAATAAAAAGTTATATCAATTTTTGTCATAATTATATGACATGCGAATATCTCGCCTAAAAATGCGGCACAAACGATGAAACTTGGTGAATCGCCGGCACAAACGAAGCCTAAAAGAATGGTAAAAAGAAATGTTGAAAAAACTCAAAAATAAAAAGTGGCCATACCAACTTGATATGCGAAGATCTCGCGTAATAATGCGGCAAAACCGATGAAATTTAGCGAATCGCTAGCAGAAACGAGGCCAAATAGATTGGCAAAAAGAAATTTAGAAAAAATTCAAAATATGAAAAGTTATATCAATTTTTCTCATATTTAATTGACACGCTAATATCTCGCTTGGTATGGCGGTAAAAACGAAAAAAACTTTTTATATTACTAAAATAGTTAATTGTAAAGTTGTAGGTAAAAGAAAAATACTATTATTTGCTGTAATAGATATGTATTTATAGATAAATTATCAACCCATCAACCGCTGGTGTATGCTGGCAGTTAGTTACTTTACTTGACGTAGAGATGCGCTGCTGGCGTCAGTATGTCAGTAACAGTTTTTCTTTCATAACTTCTTTAATATTGCGGCACAAACGATGAAACTTGGTGAATCGCCGGCATAAACGACGCTAAAAGGAATAGCAAAAAAAAATTTTAAAAAATCTCAAAGACAAGCGAAATCGCGTGTCCAACTTCCGTCAAGTTGGTATGGCCACTTTAAATCCTTAAAAACTTTTTCAATTTTTGAGCTAAATGGATGAAGTTTTGGGAAAGGACGGCACAAACGCGGCACAAACGAATGGTAAAAAAAAATTTTGAAAAAACTCAAAAAATAAAAAGTGGCTATTCCAACTTGACATGCGAATATCTCGCCTAAAAATGCGGCACAAACGATGAAACTTGGTGAATCGCCGGCACAAACGAGGCCAAAGAGATTGGCAAAAAGAAATTTTGAAAAATTTTCAAAAAATAAAAAGTTATATCAATTTTTATTATAATTAATTGACATGCAAAAATCTGGCCTAAAAATGCGGCACAAACGATGAAACTTGGTGAATCGCCGGCACAAACGAAGCATTAAAGAATGGTAAAAAGAAATTTTGAAAAAACTAAAAAATAAAAAGTGGCCATACCAAATTGACATGCGAATATATCGCGTAATAATGCGGCACAAACGAGGAAATTTGGCTAATCAGCGGCACTAACGAGGCCAAAGAGATTGGCAAAAAGAAATTTGGAAAAAGTTCAAAAAATAAAAAGTTATATCAATTTCTGTCATATTAAATTGACATGCAAATATCTCGCCTAAAAATGCGGCACAAACGATGAAATTTGGCGAATCAGCGGCACAAACGAGGCTAAAGAGATTGGCAAAAAGAAATTTTGAAAAAACTCAAAAAATAAAAAGTTATATCAATTTTTGTCATAATTATATGACATGCGAATATCTCGCCTAAAAATGCGGCCCAAACGATGAAACTTGGTGAATCGCCGGCACAAACGAAGCCAAAGAGATTGGCAAAAAGAAATTTTGAAAAATGTTAAAGGCAAGCGAAATCGTACGTCCAACTTCCGTCAAGTTGGTATGGCCACATTAAATCCTTAATAACTTTTTCAATTTTTGAGCTAAATGGCTGAAATTTGGCGAATGAGCGGCACATACGCGGCACAAACGAATAGTAAAAAGAAATTTTCAAAAAACTCAAAAAATAAAAAGGGGCCATTCCAACTTGACATGCGAATATCTCGCCTAAAAATGCGGCAAAAACGATGAAACTTGGTGAATCGCCGGCACAAACGAAGCCTAAAAGAATGGTAAAAAGAAATTTTGAAAAAACTCAAAAATAAAAAGTAGCCATACCAAATTGACATGCGAATATCTCGCGTAATAATGCGGCACAAACGATGAAATTTGGCGAATCGCCGGCACAAACGAAGCCTAAAAGAATGGTAAAATGAAATTTTGAAAAAACTCAAAAATAAAAAGTGGCCATACCAACTTGACATGCGAATATCGCGCGTAATAATGCGGCACAAACGATGAAATTTGGCGAACCGCTAGCAAAAACGAAGCCAAAGAGATTGACAAAAAGAAATTTTGAAAAGATTCAAAATATGAAAAGTTATATCAATTTTTCTCATCTTTAATTGACACGCTAATATCTCGCTTGGTATGGCGGTAAAAACGAAAAAAACTTTTTATATTACTAAAATAGTTATTTGTAAAGTTGTAGGAAAAAGAAAAATACTATTATTTGCTGTAATAGATTTGTATTTATAGATAAATTATCAACCCATCAACCGCTGGTGTATGCTGGCAGTTAGTTACTTTACTTGACGTAGAGATGCGCTGCTGGCGTCAGTATGTCAGTAACAGTTTTTCTTTCATAACTTCTTTAATATTGCGGCACAAACGATGAAACTTGGTGAATCGCCGGCACAAACGACGCCAAAAGGTATAGCAAAAAAAAAATTCTAAAATACCTCAAAGACAAGCGAAATCGCGTGTCCAACTTCCGTCAAGTTGGTATGGCCACTTCAAATCCTTAAAAACTTTTTCAATTTTTGAGCTAAATGGATGAAATTTTGGGAAACGACGGCACAAACGCGGCACAAACGAATGGTAAAAAGAAATTTTGAAAAAACTCAAAAAATAAAAAGTGGCCATTCCAACTTGACATGCGAATATCTCACCTGAAAATGCGGCACAAACGATGAAACTTGGTGAATCGCCGGCACAAACGAAGCCTAAAAGAATGGTAAAAAGAAATTTTGAAAAAACTCAAAAATAAAAAGTGGCCATACCAACTTGACATGCGAAGATCTCGCGTAATAATGCGGCACAAACGATGAAATTTGGCGAATAAGCGGCAAAAACGAGGCCAAAGAGATTGGCAAAATGAAATTTTGAAAATGTTCAAAAAATAAAAAGTTATATCAATTTTTGTTATAATTAATTGACATGCAAAAATCTCACCTAAAAATGCGGCACAAACGATGAAACATGGTGAATCGCCGGCACAAACGAAGCCTAAAAGAATGGTAAAAAGAAATTTTGAAATAACTCAAAAATAAAAAGTGGCTATACCAACTTGACATGCGAATATCTCGCGTAATAATGCGGCACAAACGATGAAATTTGGCTAATCAGCGGCACAAACGATGCTAAAGAGATTAGCAAAAAGAAATTTTGAAAAAGTTCAAAAAATAAAAAGTTATATCAATTTATGTCATATTAAATTGACATGCAAATATCTCGCCTGAAAATGCGGCACAAACGATGAAACTTGGTGAATCGCCGGCACAAAAGAAGCCTAAAAAAATGGTAAAAAGAAATTTTGAAAAAACTCAAAAATAAAAAGTGGCCATACCAACTTTATATGCGAATATCTCGCGTAATAATGCGGCACAAACGATGAAATTTAGCGAATCGCTAGCAGAAACGAGTCCAAATAGATTGGAAAAAAGAAATTTTGAAAAAATTCAAAATATGGAAAGTTATATCAATTTTTCCCATATTTACTTGACACGCTAATATCTGGCTTGGTATAGCGGTAAAAACGAAAAAAACTTTTTATATTACTAAAATAGTTATTTGTAAAGTTGTAGGTAAAAGAAAAATACTATTATTTGCTGTAATAGATATGTATTTATAGATAAATTATCAACCCATCAACCCTGGTGTATGCTGGCAGTTAGTTACTTTACTTGACGTAGAGATGCGCTGCTGGCGTCAGTATGTCAGTAACAGTTTTTCTTTCATAACTTCTTTAATATTGCGGCACAAACGATGAAACTTGGTGAATCGCCGGCACAAACGACGCCAAAAGGAATAGCAAAAATAAATTTTAAAAAATCTCAAAGACACGCGAAATCGCGTGTCCAACTTCCGTCAAGTTGGTATGGCCACTTTAAATCCTTAAAAACTTTTTCAATTTTTGAGCTAAATGGATGAAATTTTGGGAAAGGACGGCACAAACGCGGCACAAACGAATGGTAAAAAGAAATTTTGAAAAAACTCAAAAAATAAAAAGTGGCCATTCCAACTTGACATGCGAATATCTCGCCTAAAAATGCGGCACAAACGATGAAACTTGGTGAATCGCCGGCACAAACGAAGCCTAAAAGAATGGTAAAAAGAAATTTTGAAAAAACTCAAAAATAAAAAGTGGCCATACCAACTAGACATGCGAATATCTCGCGTAATAATACGGCAAGAACGATGAAATTTGGCGAATCAGCGGCACAAACGAGGCCAAAGAGATTGGCAAAAAGACATTTTGAAAAATGTTCAAAAAATAAAAAGTTATATCAATTTTTGTCATAATTAATTGACATGCAAATATCTCGCCTAAAAATGCGGCACAAACGATGAAACTTGGTGAATCGCCGGCAATAACGAAGCCTAAAAGAATGGTAAAAAGATATTTTGAAAAAACTCAAAAATAAAAAGTGGCCATACCATCTTGACATGCGAATATCTCGCTTAATAATGCGGCACAAACGATGAAATTTGGCGAATCAACGGCACATACTAGGCCAAAGAGATTGGCAAAAAGAAAATTCAAGAAGTTCAAGAAATAAAGTTATCAATTTTTGTCATAATTAAATGACATGCGAATATCACGCCTAAAAATGCGGCACAAACGATGAAACTTGGTGAATCGCCGGCAAAAACGAAGCCTAAAAGAATGGTAAAAAGAAATTTTGAAAAAACTCAAAAATAAAAAGTGGCCATACCATCTTGACATGCGTATATCTCGCTTAATAATGCGGCACAAACGATGAAATTTGCGAATCAGCGGCACAAACGAGGCCAAAGAGATTGGTAAAAAGAAATTTTGAAAAAGTTTAAAAAATAAAAAGTTATATCAATTTTTGTCATATTAAATTGACATACGAATATCTCGCCTAAAAATGCGGCACAAACGATGAAACTTGGTGAATCGCCGGCACAAACGAAGCCTAAAAGAATGGTAAAAAGAAATTTTGAAAAAACTCAAAAATAAAAAGTGGCCATACCAACTTGACATGCGAATATCTCGCGTAATAATACGTCACAAACGATGAAATTTGGCGAATCAGCGGCACAAACGAGGCCAAAGAGATTGGCAAAAAGAAATTTTGAAAAATGTTCAAAAAATAAAAAGTTATATCAATTTTTGTCATAATTATATGACATGCAAATATCTCGCGTAATAATGCGGCACAAACGATGAAATTTGGCTAATCAGCGGCACAAACGAGGCCAAAGAGATTGGCAAAAAGAAATTTTGAAAAATCTTAAAGGCAAGCGAAATCGTACGTCCAACTTCCGTCAAGTTGGTATGGCCACTTTAAATCCTTAATAACTTTTTCAATTTTTGAACTAAATGGCTGAAATTTGGCGAATGAGCGGCACATACGCGGCACAAACGAATAGAAAAAGAAATTTTCAAAAAACTCAAAAAATAAAAAGTGGCCATTCCAACTTGACATGCGAATATCTCGCCTAAAAATGCGGCCCAAACGATGAAACTTGGTGAATCGCCGGCACAAACGAAGCCTAAAAAAATGGTAAAAAGAAATTTTGAAAAAACTCAAAAACAAAAAGTAGCCATACCAAATTGACATGCAAACATCTCGCGTAATAATGCGGCACAAACGATGAAATTTGGCGAATCGCCGGCACAAACGAAGCCTAAAAGGATTGGCAAAAAGAAATTTTGAAAAAACTCAAAAAATAAAAAGTGGCCATTCCAACTTGACATGCGAATATCTCGCCTAAAAATGCGGCACAAACGATGAAACTTGGTGAATCGCCGGCACAAACGAGGCCAAAGAGATTGGCAAAAAGAAATTTTGAAAAATGTTCAAAAAATAAAAAGTTATATCAATTTTTGTTATAATTAATTGACATGCAAAAATCTCGCCTAAAAATGCGGCACAAACGATGAAACTTGGTGAATCGCCGGCACAAACGAAGCCTTAAAGAATGGTAAAAAGAAATTTTGAAAAAACTCAAAAATAAAAAGTGGCCTTACCAATTTGACATGCGAATATCTCGCGTAATAATGCGGCACAAACGAGGAAATTTGGCTAATCAGCGGCACAAACGAGGCCAAAGAGATTGGCAAAAAGAAATTTGGAAAAAGTTCAAAAAATAAAAAGTTATATCAATTTTTGTCATATTAAATTGACATGCGAATATCTCGCCTAAAAATGCGGCACAAACGATGAAATTTGGCGAATCAGCGGCACAAACGAGGCCAAAGAGATTGGCAAAAAGGAATTTTGAAAAAGTTCAAAAAATAAAAAGTTATATCAATTTTTGTCATAATTATATGACATGCGAATATCTCGCCTAAAAATGCGGCACAAACGATGAAACTTGGTGAATCGCCGGCACAAACGAAGCCTAAAAGAATGGTAAAAAGAAATGTTGAAAAAACTCAAAAATAAAAAGTGGCCATACCAACTTGATATGCGAAGATCTCGCGTAATAATGCGGCAAAACCGATGAAATTTAGCGAATCGCTAGCAGAAACGAGGCCAAATAGATTGGCAAAAAGAAATTTAGAAAAAATTCAAAATATGAAAAGTTATATCAATTTTTCTCATATTTAATTGACACGCTAATATCTCGCTTGGTATGGCGGTAAAAACGAAAAAAACTTTTTATATTACTAAAATAGTTAATTGTAAAGTTGTAGGTAAAAGAAAAATACTATTATTTGCTGTAATAGATATGTATTTATAGATAAATTATCAACCCATCAACCGCTGGTGTATGCTGGCAGTTAGTTACTTTACTTGACGTAGAGATGCGCTGCTGGCGTCAGTATGTCAGTAACAGTTTTTCTTTCATAACTTCTTTAATATTGCGGCACAAACAATGAAACTTGGTGAATCGCCGGCATAAACGACGCCAAAAGGAATAGCAAAAAAAAATTTTAAAAAATCTCAAAGACAAGCGAAATCGCGTGTCCAACTTCCGTCAAGTTGGTATGGCCACTTTAAATCCTTAAAAACTTTTTCAATTTTTGAGCTAAATGGATGAAGTTTTGGGAAAGGACGGCACAAACGCGGCACAAACGAATGGTAAAAAGAAATTTTGAAAAAACTCAAAAAATAAAAAGTGGCTATTCCAACTTGACATGCGAATATCTCGCCTAAAAATGCGGCACAAACGATGAAACTTGGTGAATCGCCGGCACAAACGAGGCCAAAGAGATTGGCAAAAAGAAATTTTGAAAAATTTTCAAAAAATAAAAAGTTATATCAATTTTTATTATAATTAATTGACATGCAAAAATCTGGCCTAAAAATGCGGCACAAACGATGAAACTTGGTGAATCGCCGGCACAAACGAAGCATTAAAGAATGGTAAAAAGAAATTTTGAAAAAACTAAAAAATAAAAAGTGGCCATACCAAATTGACATGGGAATATATCGCGTAATAATGCGGCACAAACGAGGAAATTTGGCTAATCAGCGGCACTAACGAGGCCAAAGAGATTGGCAAAAAGAAATTTGGAAAAAGTTCAAAAAATAAAAAGTTATATCAATTTCTGTCATATTAAATTGACATGCGAATATCTCGCCTAAAAATGCGGCACAAACGATGAAATTTGGCGAATCAGCGGCACAAACGAGGCCAAAGAGATTGGCAAAAAGAAATTTTGAAAAATGTTAAAGGCAAGCGAAATCGTACGTCCAACTTCCGTCAAGTTGGTATGGCCACATTAAATCCTTAATAACTTTTTCAATTTTTGAGCTAAATGGCTGAAATTTGGCGAATGAGCGGCACATACGCGGCACAAACGAATAGTAAAAAGAAATTTTCAAAAAACTCAAAAAATAAAAAGGGGCCATTCCAACTTGACATGCGAATATCTCGCCTAAAAATGCGGCACAAACGATGAAACTTGGTGAATCGCCGGCACAAACGAAGCCTAAAAGAATGGTAAAAAGAAATTTTGAAAAAACTCAAAAATAAAAAGTAGCCATACCAAATTGACATGCGAATATCTCGCGTAATAATGCGGCACAAACGATGAAATTTGGCGAATCGCCGGCACAAACGAAGCCTAAAAGAATGGTAAAATGAAATTTTGAAAAAACTCAAAAATAAAAAGTGGCCATACCAACTTGACATGCGAATATCGCGCGTAATAATGCGGCACAAACGATGAAATTTGGCGAACCGCTAGCAAAGCGAAGCCAAAGAGATTGACAAAAAGAAATTTTGAAAAAATTCAAAATATGAAAAGTTATATCAATTTTTCTCATCTTTACTTGACACGCTAATATCTCGCTTGGTATGGCGGTAAAAACGAAAAAAACTTTTTATATTACTAAAATAGTTATTTGTAAAGTTGTAGGAAAAAGAAAAATACTATTATTTGCTGTAATAGATTTGTATTTATAGATAAATTATCAACCCATCAACCGCTGGTGTATGCTGGCAGTTAGTTACTTTACTTGACGTAGAGATGCGCTGCTGGCGTCAGTATGTCAGTAACAGTTTTTCTTTCATAACTTCTTTAATATTGCGGCACAAACGATGAAACTTGGTGAATCGCCGGCACAAACGACGCCAAAAGGTATAGCAAAAAAAAATTCTAAAATACCTCAAAGACAAGCGAAATCGCGTGTCCAACTTCCGTCAAGTTGGTATGGCCACTTCAAATCCTTAAAAACTTTTTCAATTTTTGAGCTAAATGGATGAAATTTTGGGAAACGACGGCACAAACGCGGCACAAACGAATGGTAAAAAGAAATTTTGAAAAAACTCAAAAAATAAAAAGTGGCCATTCCAACTTGACATGCGAATATCTCGCCTAAAAATGCGGCACAAACGATGAAACTTGGTGAATCGCCGGCACAAACGAAGCCTAAAAGAATAGTAAAAAGAAATTTTGAAAAAACTCAAAAATAAAAAGTGGCCATACCAACTTGACATGCGAATATCTCGCGTAATAATACGGCACAAACGATGAAGTTAGGCGAATCAGCGGCACAAACGAGGCCAAAGAGATTGGCAAAAAGAAATTTTGAAAAATGTTCAAAAAATAAAAAGTTATATCAATTTTTGTCATAATTAATTGACATGCAAATATCTCGCGTAATAATGCGTCACAAACGATGAAATTTGGCTAATCCGCGGCACAAACGAGGCCAAAGTGATTGGCAAAAAGAAGTTTTGAAAAATCTTAAAGGCAAGCGATATCTTACGTCCAACTTCCGTCAAGTTGGTATGGCCACTTTAAATCCTTAATAACTTTTTCAATTTTTGAGCTAAATGGCTGAAATTTTGGGAAAGGACGGCACAAACGCGGCACAAACGAATGGTAAAAAGAAATTTTGAAAAAACTCAAAAAATAAAAAGTGGCCATTCCAACTTGACATGCGAATATCTCGCCTAAAAATGCGGCACAAACGATGAAACTTGGTGAATCGCCGGCACAAACGAAGCCTAAAAGAATGGTAAAAAGAAATTTTGAAAAAACTCAAAAATAAAAAGTGGCCATACCAACTTGACATGCGAATATCTCGCGTAATAATACGGCACAAACGATGAAATTTGGCGAATCAGCGGCACAAACGAGGCCAAAGAGATTGGCAAAATGAA
The DNA here is from genome assembly GCF_049639745.1 of Rhodnius prolixus. NCBI lineage: Eukaryota > Metazoa > Arthropoda > Insecta > Hemiptera > Reduviidae > Rhodnius > Rhodnius prolixus. The sequence continues at coordinate 47,597 of NW_027411619.1, forward strand.
ATTTTGAAAAATGTTCAAAAAATAAAAAGTTATATCAATTTTTGTCATAATTAATTCACATGCAAATATCTCGCGTAATAATGCGGCACAAAAGATGAAATTTGGCTAATCAGCGGCACAAACGAGGCCAAAGAGATTGGCAAAAAGAAATTTTGAAAAATCTTAAAGGCAAGCGAAATCGTACGTCCAACTTTCGTCAAGTTGGTATGGCCACTTTAAATCCTTAATAACTTTTTCAATTTTTGAGCTATATGGCTGAAATTTGGCGAATGAGCGGCACATACGCGGCACAAACGAATAGTAAAAAGAAATTTTGAAAAAACTCAAAAAATAAAAAGTGGCCATTCCAACTTGACATGCGAATATCTCGCCTAAAAATGCGGCACAAACGATGAAACTTGGTGAATCGCCGGCACAAACAACGCCTAAAAGAATGGTAAAAAGAAATTTTGAAAAAACTCAAAAATAAAAAGTCGCCATACCAAATTGACATGCGAATATCTCGCGTAATAATGCGGCACAAACGATGAAATTTGGCGAATCGCCGGCACAAACGAAGCCTAAAAGGATGGTAAAAAGAAATTTTGAAAAAACTCTAAAAAGTGGCCATACCAACTTGACATGCGAATATCGCGCGTAATAATGCGGCACAAACGATGAAACTTGGCGAATCGCTAGCAGAAGCGAGGCCAAAGAGATTGGCAAAAAGAAATTTTGAAAAAATTCAAAATATGAAAAGTTATATCATTTTTTCTCATCATAACTTGACACGCTAATATCTCGCTTGGTATGGCGGTAAAAACGAAAAAAACTTTTTATATTACTAAAATAGTTATTTGTAATGTTGTAGGTAAAAGAAAAATACTATTATTTGCTGTAATAGATATGTATTTATAGATAAATTATCAACCCATCAACCGCTGGTGTATGCTGGCAGTTAGTTACTTTACTTGACGTAGAGATGCGCTGCTGGCGTCAGTATGTCAGTAACAGTTTTTCTTTCATAACTTCTTTAATATTGCGGCACAAACGATGAAACTTGGTGAATCGCCGGCACAAACGACGCCAAAAGGAATAGCAAAAAAAAATTTTAAAAAATCTCAAAGACAAGCGAAATCGCGTGTCCAACTTCCGTCAAGTTGGTATGGCCACTTTAAATCCTTAAAAACTTTTTCAATTTTTGAGCTAAATGGATGAAATTTTGGGAAACGACGGCACAAACGCGACACAAACGAATGGTAAAAAGAAATTTTGAAAAAACTCAAAAAATAAAAAGTGGCCATTCCAACTTGACATGCGAATATCTCGCCTAAAAATGCGGCACAAACGATGAAACTTGGTGAATCGCCGGCACAAACGAAGCCTTAAAGAATGGTAAAAAGAAATTTTGAAAAAACTCAAAAATAAAAAGTGGCCATACCAAATTGACATGCGAATATCTCGCGTAATAATGCGGCGCAAACGAGGAAATTTGGCTAATCAGCGGCACTAACGAGGCCAAAGAGATTGGCAAAAAGAAATTTGGAAAAAGTTCAAAAAATAAAAAGTTATATCAATTTTTGTCATATTAAATTGACATGCGAATATCTCGCCTAAAAATGCGGCACAAACGATGAAATTTGGCGAATCAGCGGCAAAAACGAGGCCAAAGAGATTGGCAAAAAGGAATTTTGAAAAATCTTAAAGGCAAGCGAAATCGTACGTCCAACTTCCGTCAAGTTGGTATGGCCACTTTAAATCCTTAATAACTTTTTCAATTTTTGAACTAAATGGCTGAAATTTGGCGAATGAGCGGCACATACGCGGCACAAACGAATAGAAAAAGAAATTTTGAAAAAACTCAAAAAATAAAAAGTGGCCATTCCAACTTGACATGCGAATATCTCGCCTAAAAATGCGGCACAAACGATGAAACTTGGTGAATCGCCGGCACAAACGAAGCCTAAAAGAATGGTAAAAAGAAATTTTGAAAAAACTCAAAAACAAAAAGTAGCCATACCAAATTGACATGCGAATATCTCGCGTAATAATGCGGCACAAACGATGAAACTTGGCGAATCGCTAGCAGAAGCGAGGCCAAAGAGATTGGCAAAAAGAAATTTTGAAAAAATTCAAAATATGAAAAGTTATATCATTTTTTCTCATCATAACTTGACACGCTAATATCTCGCTTGGTATGGCGGTAAAAACGAAAAAAACTTTTTATATTACTAAAATAGTTATTTGTAATGTTGTAGGTAAAAGAAAAATACTATTATTTGCTGTAATAGATATGTATTTATAGATAAATTATCAACCCATCAACCGCTGGTGTATGCTGGCAGTTAGTTACTTTACTTGACGTAGAGATGCGCTGCTGGCGTCAGTATGTCAGTAACAGTTTTTCTTTCATAACTTCTTTAATATTGCGGCACAAACGATGAAACTTGGTGAATCGCCGGCACAAACGACGCCAAAAGGAATAGCAAAAAAAAATTTTAAAAAATCTCAAAGACAAGCGAAATCGCGTGTCCAACTTCCGTCAAGTTGGTATGGCCACTTTAAATCCTTAAAAACTTTTTCAATTTTTGAGCTAAATGGATGAAATTTTGGGAAACGACGGCACAAACGCGACACAAACGAATGGTAAAAAGAAATTTTGAAAAAACTCAAAAAATAAAAAGTGGCAATTCCAACTTGACATGCGAATATCTCGCCTAAAAATGCGGCACAAACGATGAAACTTGGTGAATCGCCGGCACAAACGAAGCCTTAAAGAATGGTAAAAAGAAATTTTGAAAAAACTCAAAAATAAAAAGTGGCCATACCAAATTGACATGCGAATATCTCGCGTAATAATGCGGCGCAAACGAGGAAATTTGGCTAATCAGCGGCACTAACGAGGCCAAAGAGATTGGCAAAAAGAAATTTGGAAAAAGTTCAAAAAATAAAAAGTTATATCAATTTTTGTCATATTAAATTGACATGCGAATATCTCGCCTAAAAATGCGGCACAAACGATGAAATTTGGCGAATCAGCGGCAAAAACGAGGCCAAAGAGATTGGCAAAAAGGAATTTTGAAAAATCTTAAAGGCAAGCGAAATCGTACGTCCAACTTCCGTCAAGTTGGTATGGCCACTTTAAATCCTTAATAACTTTTTCAATTTTTGAACTAAATGGCTGAAATTTGGCGAATGAGCGGCACATACGCGGCACAAACGAATAGAAAAAGAAATTTTGAAAAAACTCAAAAAATAAAAAGTGGCCATTCCAACTTGACATGCGAATATCTCGCCTAAAAATGCGGCACAAACGATGAAACTTGGTGAATCGCCGGCACAAACGAAGCCTAAAAGAATGGTAAAAAGAAATTTTGAAAAAACTCAAAAACAAAAAGTAGCCATACCAAATTGACATGCGAATATCTCGCGTAATAATGCGGCACAAACGATGAAATTTGGCGAATCGCCGGCACAAACGAAGCCTAAAAGGATTGTAAAAAGAAATTTTGAAAAAACTCAAAAATAAAAAGTGGCCATACCAAATTGACATGCGAATATCTCGCGTAATAATGCGGCACAAACGATGAAATTTGGCGAATCAGCGGCACAAACTAGGCCAAAGAGATTGGCAAAAAGAAATTTTGAAAAAACTCAAAAAATAAAAAGTTATATCAATTTTTGTCATAATTATATGACATGCGAATATCTCGCCTAAAAATGCGGCACAAACGATGAAACTTGGTGAATCGCCGGCTCAAACGAAGCCTAAAATAATGGTAAAAAGAAATTTTGATAAAACTCAAAAATAAAAAGTGGCCATACCAAATTGATACGCGAATATCTCGCGTAATAATGCGGCACAAACGATGAAATTTAGCGAATCGCTAGCAGAAAGGAGGCCAAATAGATTGGCAAAAAGAAATTTTGAAAAAATTCAAAATATGAAAAGTTATATCAATTTTTCTCATATTTACTTGACATGCTAATATCTCGCTTGGTATAGCGGTAAAAACGAAAAAAACTTTTTATATTACTAAAATTGTTATTTGTAAAGTTGTAGGTAAAAGAAAAATACTATTATTTGCTGTAATAGATATGTATTTATAGATAAATTATCAACCCATCAACCGCTGGTGTATGCTGGCAGTTAGTTACTTTACTTGACGTAGAGATGCGCTGCTGGCGTCAGTATGTCAGTAACAGTTTTTCTTTCATAACTTCTTTAATATTGCGGCACAAACGATGAAACTCGGTGAATCGCCGGCACAAACGACGCCAAAAGGAATAGTAAAAAAAATTTTAAAAAATCTCAAAGACAAGCGAAATCGCGTGTCCAACTTCCGTCAAGTTGGTATGGCCACTTTCAATCCTTAAAAACTTTTTCAATTTTTGAGCTGAATGGATGAAATTTTGGGAAAGGACGGCACAAACGCGGCACAAACGAATGGTAAAAAGAAATTTTGAAAAAACTCAAAAAATAAAAAGTGGCCATTCCAACTTGACATGCGAATATCTCGCCTAAAAATGCGGCACAAACGATGAAACTTGGTGAATCGCCGGCACAAACGAAGCCTAAAAGAATGGTAAAAAGAAATTTTGAAAAAACTCAAAAATAAAAAGTGGCCATACCAACTTGACATGCGAATATCTCGCGTAATAATACGGCACAAACCATGAAGTTAGGCGAATCAGCGGCACAAACGAGGCCAAAGAGATTGGCAAAAAGAAATTTTGAAAAATGTTCAAAAAATAAAAAGTTATATCAATTTTTGTCATAATTAATTGACATGCAAATATCTCGCGTAATAATGCGTCACAAACGATGAAATTTGGCTAATCCGCGGCACAAACGAGGCCAAAGTGATTGGCAAAAAGAAGTTTTGAAAAATCTTAAAGGCAAGCGATATCTTACGTCCAACTTCCGTCAAGTTGGTATGGCCACTTTAAATCCTTAATAACTTTTTCAATTTTTGAGCTAAATGGCTGAAATTTTGGGAAAGGACGGCACAAACGCGGCACAAACGAATGGTAAAAAGAAATTTTGAAAAAACTCAAAAAATAAAAAGTGGCCATTCCAACTTGACATGCGAATATCTCGCCTAAAAATGCGGCACAAACGATGAAACTTGGTGAATCGCCGGCACAAACGAAGCCTAAAAGAATGGTAAAAAGAAATTTTGAAAAAACTCAAAAATAAAAAGTGGCCATACCAACTTGACATGCGAATATCTCGCGTAATAATACGGCACAAACGATGAAATTTGGCGAACCAGCGGCACAAACGAGGCCAAAGAGATTGGCAAAATGAAATTTTGAAAAATGTTCAAAAAATAAAAAGTTATATCAATTTTTGTCATAATTAATTCACATGCAAATATCTCGCGTAATAATGCGGCACAAAAGATGAAATTTGGCTAATCAGCGGCACAAACGAGGCCAAAGAGATTGGCAAAAAGAAATTTTGAAAAATCTTAAAGGCAAGCGAAATCGTACGTCCAAATTTCGTCAAGTTGGTATGGCCACTTTAAATCCTTAATAACTTTTTCAATTTTTGAGCTATATGGCTGAAATTTGGCGAATGAGCGGCACATACGCGGCACAAACGAATAGTAAAAAGAAATTTTGAAAAAACTCAAAAAATAAAAAGTGGCCATTCCAACTTGACATGCGAATATCTCGCCTAAAAATGCGGCACAAACGATGAAACTTGGTGAATCGCCGGCACAAACAACGCCTAAAAGAATGGTAAAAAGAAATTTTGAAAAAACTCAAAAATAAAAAGTCGCCATACCAAATTGACATGCGAATATCTCGCGTAATAATGCGGCACAAACGATGAAATTTGGCGAATCGCCGGCACAAACGAAACCTAAAAGGATGGTAAAAAGAAATTTTGAAAAAACTCTAAAAAGTGGCCATACCAACTTGACATGCGAATATCGCGCGTAATAATGCGGCACAAACGATGAAACTTGGCGAATCGCTAGCAGAAGCGAGGCCAAAGAGATTGGCAAAAAGAAATTTTGAAAAAATTCAAAATATGAAAAGTTATATCATTTTTTCTCATCATAACTTGACACGCTAATATCTCGCTTGGTATGGCGGTAAAAACGAAAAAAACTTTTTATATTACTAAAATAGTTATTTGTAATGTTGTAGGTAAAAGAAAAATACTATTATTTGCTGTAATAGATATGTATTTATAGATAAATTATCAACCCATCAACCGCTGGTGTATGCTGGCAGTTAGTTACTTTACTTGACGTAGAGATGCGCTGCTGGCGTCAGTATGTCAGTAACAGTTTTTCTTTCATAACTTCTTTAATATTGCGGCACAAACGATGAAACTTGGTGAATCGCCGGCACAAACGACGCCAAAAGGAATAGCAAAAAAAAATTTTAAAAAATCTCAAAGACAAGCGAAATCGCGTGTCCAACTTCCGTCAAGTTGGTATGGCCACTTTAAATCCTTAAAAACTTTTTCAATTTTTGAGCTAAATGGATGAAATTTTGGGAAACGACGGCACAAACGCGACACAAACGAATGGTAAAAAGGAATTTTGAAAAAACTCAAAAAATAAAAAGTGGCCATTCCAACTTGACATGCGAATATCTCGCCTAAAAATGCGGCACAAACGATGAATCTTGGTGAATCGCCGGCACAAACGAAGCCTAAAAGAATGGTAAAAAGAAATTTTGAAAAAACTCAAAAATAAAAAGTGGCCATACCATCTTGACATGCGAATATCTCGCTTAATAATGCGGCACAAACGATGAAATTTGGCGAATCAACGGCACATACTAGGCCAAAGAGATTGGCAAAAAGAAAATTCGAAGAAGTTCAAGAAATAAAGTTATCAATTTTTGTCATAATTAAATGACATGCGAATATCACGCCTAAAAATGCGGCACAAACGATGAAACTTGGTGAATCGCCGGCAAAAACGAAGCCTAAAAGAATGGTAAAAAGAAATTTTGAAAAAACTCAAAAATAAAAAGTGGCCATACCATCTTGACATGCGAATATCTCGCTTAATAATGCGGCACAAACGATGAAATTTGCGAATCAGCGGCACAAACGAGGCCAAAGAGATTGGTAAAAAGATATTTTGAAAAAGTTTAAAAAATAAAAAGTTATATCAATTTTTGTCATATTAAATTGACATACGAATATCTCGCCTAAAAATGCGGCACAAACGATGAAACTTGGTGAATCGCCGGCACAAACAATGCCTAAAAGAATGGTAAAAAGAAATTTTGAAAAAACTCAAAAATAATAAGTGGCCATACCAACTTGACATGCGAATATCGCGCGTAATAATGCGGCACAAACGATGAAATTTGGCGAATCGCTAGCAGAAACGAGGCCAAAGAGATTGGCAAAAAGAAATTTTGCAAAATTTTAAAGGCAAGCGAAATCGTACGTCCAACTTCCGTCAAGTTGGTATGGCCACCATAAATCCTTAATACCTTTTTCAATTTTTGAGCTAAATGGCAGAAATTTGGCGAATGAGCGGCACAAACGCGGCACAAACGAATAGTAAAAAGAAATTTTCAAAAAACTCAAAAAAAAAAGTGGCCATTCCAACTTGACATGCGAATATCTCGCGTAATAATACGGCACAAACGATGAAATTTGGCGAATCAGCGGCACAAACGAGGCCAAAGAGATTGGCAAAAAGAAATTTTGAAAAATGTTCAAAAAATAAAAAGTTATATCAATATTTGTCATAATTAATTGACATGCAAATATCTCGCGAATAATGCGGCACAAACGATGAAATTTGGCGAATCAGCGGCAGAAACGAGGCCAAAGAGATTGGCAAAAAGAAATTTTGAAAAATGTTCAAAAAATAAAAAGTTATATCAATTTTTGTCATAATTAATTGACATGCAAATATCTCGGGTAATAATGCGGCACAAACGATGAAACTTGGTGAATCGCCGGCACAAACGACGCCAAAAGGAATAGCAAAAAAAAATTTTAAAAAATCACAAAGACAAGCGAAATCGCGTGTCCAACTTCCGTCAAGTTGGTATGGCCACTTTAAATCCTTAAAAACTTTTTCAATTTTTGAGCTAAATGGATGAAATTTTGGGAAAGGACGGCACAAACGCGGCACAAACGAATAGTAAAAAGAAATTTTGAAAAACTCAAAAAATAAAAAGTGGCCATTCCAATTTGACATGCGAATATCTCGCCTAAATATGCGGCACAAACGATGAAACTTGGTGAATCGCCGGCACAAACGAAGCCTAAAAGAATGGTAAAAAGAAATTTTGAAAAATCTTAAAGGCAAGCGAAATCGTACGTCCAACTTCCGTCAAGTTAGTATGGCCACTTTAAATCCTTAATAACTTTTTCAATTTTTGAACTAAATGGCTGAAATTTGGCGAATGAGCGGCACATACGCGGCACAAACGAATAGAAATAGAAATTTTGAAAAAACAAAAAATAAAAAGTTATATCAATTTTTGTCATAATTATATGACATGCGAATGTCTCGCCTAAAAATGCGGCACAAACGATGAAACTTGGTGAATCGCCGGCTCAAACGAAGCCTAAAATAATGGTAAAAAGAAATTTTGATAAAACTCAAAAATAAAAAGTGGCCATACCAAATTGACATGCGAATATCTCGCCTAAAAATGCGGCACAAACGATGAAACTTGGTGAATCGCCGGCACAAACGAAGCCTAAAAGAATGGTAAAAAGAAATTTTGAAAAAACTCAAAAATAAAAAGTGGCCATACCAACTTGACATGCGAATATCTCGCGTAATAATACGGCACAAACGATGAAGTTAGGCGAATCAGCGGCACAAACGAGGCCAAAGAGATTGGCAAAAAGAAATTTTGAAAAATGTTCAAAAAATAAAAAGTTATATCAATTTTTGTCATAATTAATTGACATGCAAATATCTCGCGTAATAATGCGTCACAAACGATGAAATTTGGCTAATCCGCGGCACAAACGAGGCCAAAGTGATTGGCAAAAAGAAGTTTTGAAAAATCTTAAAGGCAAGCGATATCTTACGTCCAACTTCCGTCAAGTTGGTATGGCCACTTTAAATCCTTAATAACTTTTTCAATTTTTGAGCTAAATGGCTGAAATTTTGGGAAAGGACGGCACAAACGCGGCACAAACGAATGGTAAAAAGAAATTTTGAAAAAACTCAAAAAATAAAAAGTGGCCATTCCAACTTGACATGCGAATATCTCGCCTAAAAATGCGGCACAAACGATGAAACTTGGTGAATCGCCGGCACAAACGAAGCCTAAAAGAATGGTAAAAAGAAATTTTGAAAAAACTCAAAAATAAAAAGTGGCCATACCAACTTGACATGCGAATATCTCGCGTAATAATACGGCACAAACGATGAAATTTGGCGAATCAGCGGCACAAACGAGGCCAAAGAGATTGGCAAAATGAAATTTTGAAAAATGTTCAAAAAATAAAAAGTTATATCAATTTTTGTCATAATTAATTCACATGCAAATATCTCGCGTAATAATGCGGCACAAAAGATGAAATTTGGCTAATCAGCGGCACAAACGAGGCCAAAGAGATTGGCAAAAAGAAATTTTGAAAAATCTTAAAGGCAAGCGAAATCGTACGTCCAACTTTCGTCAAGTTGGTATGGCCACTTTAAATCCTTAATAACTTTTTCAATTTTTGAGCTATATGGCTGAAATTTGGCGAATGAGCGGCACATACGCGGCACAAACGAATAGTAAAAAGAAATTTTGAAAAACTCAAAAAATAAAAAGTGGCCATTCCAACTTGACATGCGAATATCTCGCCTAAAAATGCGGCACAAACGATGAAACTTGGTGAATCGCCGGCACAAACAACGCCTAAAAGAATGGTAAAAAGAAATTTTGAAAAAACTCAAAAATAAAAAGTCGCCATACCAAATTGACATGCGAATATCTCGCGTAATAATGCGGCACAAACGATGAAATTTGGCGAATCGCCGGCACAAACGAAGCCTAAAAGGATGGTAAAAAGAAATTTTGAAAAAACTCTAAAAAGTGGCCATACCAACTTGACATGCGAATATCGCGCGTAATAATGCGGCACAAACGATGAAACTTGGCGAATCGCTAGCAGAAGCGAGGCCAAAGAGATTGGCAAAAAGAAATTTTGAAAAAATTCAAAATATGAAAAGTTATATCATTTTTTCTCATCATAACTTGACACGCTAATATCTCGCTTGGTATGGCGGTAAAAACGAAAAAAACTTTTTATATTACTAAAATAGTTATTTGTAATGTTGTAGGTAAAAGAAAAATACTATTATTTGCTGTAATAGATATGTATTTATAGATAAATTATCAACCCATCAACCGCTGGTGTATGCTGGCAGTTAGTTACTTTACTTGACGTAGAGATGCGCTGCTGGCGTCAGTATGTCAGTAACAGTTTTTCTTTCATAACTTCTTTAATATTGCGGCACAAACGATGAAACTTGGTGAATCGCCGGCACAAACGACGCCAAAAGGAATAGCAAAAAAAAATTTTAAAAAATCTCAAAGACAAGCGAAATCGCGTGTCCAACTTCCGTCAAGTTGGTATGGCCACTTTAAATCCTTAAAAACTTTTTCAATTTTTGAGCTAAATGGATGAAATTTTGGGAAACGACGGCACAAACGCGACACAAACGAATGGTAAAAAGAAATTTTGAAAAAACTCAAAAAATAAAAAGTGGCCATTCCAAGTTGACATGCGAATATCTCGCCTAAAAATGCGGCACAAACGATGAATCTTGGTGAATCGCCGGCACAAACGAAGCCTAAAAGAATGCTAAAAAGAAATTTTGAAAAAACTCAAAAATAAAAAGTGGCCATACCAACTTGACATGCGAATATCTCGCGTAATAATACGGCACAAACGATGAAGTTTGGCGAATCAGCGGCACAAACGAGGCCAAAGAGATTGGCAAAAAGAAATTTTGAAAAATGTTCAAAAAATAAAAAGTTATATCAATTTTTGTCATAATTAATTGACATGCAAATATCTCGCGTAATAATGCGGCACAAACGATGAAATTTGGCGAATCAGCGGCAAAAACGAGGCCAAAGAGATTGGCAAAAAGGAATTTTGAAAAAGTTCAAAAAATAAAAAGTTATATCAATTTTTGTCATAATTATATGACATGCGAATATCTCGCCTAAAAATGCGGCACAAACGATGAAACTTGGTGAATCGCCGGCACAAACGAAGCCTAAAAGAATGGTAAAAAGAAATTTTGAAAAATCTTAAAGGCAAGCGAAATCGTACGTCCAACTTCCGTCTAGTTGGTATGGCCACTTTAAATCCTTAATAACTTTTTCAATTTTTGAACTAAATGGCTGAAATTTGGCGAATGAGCGGCACATACGCGGCACAAACGAATAGAAAAAGAAATTTTGAAAAAACTCAAAAAATAAAAAGTGGCCATTCCAACTTGACATGCGAATATCTCGCCTAAAAAAGCGGCACAAACGATGAAACTTGGTGAATCGCCGGCACAAACGAAGCCTAAAAGAATGGTAAAAAGAAATTTTGAAAAAACTCAAAAATAAAAAGTGGCCATACCAAATTGACATGCGAATATCTCGCCAAAAAATGCGGCACAAACGATGAAACTTGGTGAATCGCCGGCTCAAACGAAGCCTAAAATAATGGTAAAAAGAAATTTTGATAAAACTCAAAAATAAAAAGTGGCCATACCAAATTGATATGCGAATATCTCGCGTAATAATGCGGCACAAACGATGAAATTTAGCGAATCGCTAGCAGAAACGAGGCCAAATAGATTGGCAAAAAGAAATTTAGAAAAAATTCAAAATATGAAAAGTTATATCAATTTTTCTCATATTTACTTGACACGCTAATATCTCGCTTGGTATGGCGGTAAAAACGAAAAAAACTTTTTATATTACTAAAATAGTTAATTGTAAAGTTGTAGGTAAAAGAAAAATACTATTATTTGCTGTAATAGATATGTATTTATAGATAAATTATCAACCCATCAACCGCTGGTGTATGCTGACAGTTAGTTACTTTACTTGACGTAGAGATGCGCTGCTGGCGTCAGTATGTCAGTAACAGTTTTTCTTTCATAACTTCTTTAATATTGCGGCACAAAAGATGAAACTTGGTGAATCGCCGGCACAAACGACGCCAAAAGGAATAGCAAAAAAAAATTTTAAAAAATCTCAAATACAAGCGAAATCGCGTGTCCAACTTCCGTCAAGTTGGTATGGCCACTTTAAATCCTTAAAAACTTTTTCAATTTTAGAGCTAAATGGATGAAGTTTTGGGAAAGGACGGCACAATCGCGGCACAAACGAATGGTAAAAAGAAATTTTGAAAAAACTCAAAAAATAAAAAGTGGCTATTCCAACTTGACATGCGAATATATCGCGTAATAATGCGGCACAAACGGGGAAATTTGGCTAATCAGCGGCACTAACGAGGCCAAAGATATTGGCAAAAAGAAATTTGGAAAAAGTTCAAAAAATAAAAATTTATATCAATTTTTGTCATATTAAATTGACATGCGAATATCTCGCCTAAAAATGCGGCACAAACGATGAAATTTGGCGAATCAGCGGCAAAAACGAGGCCAAAGAGATTGGCAAAAAGGAATTTTGGAAAAGTTCAAAAAATAAAAAGTTATATCAATTTTTGTCATAATTATATGACATGCGAATATCTCGCATAAAAATACGGCACAAACGATGATACTTGGTGAATCGCCGGCACAAACGAAGCCTAAAAGAATGGAAAAAAGAAATTTTGAAGAAACTCAAAAATAAAAAGTGGCCATACCAACTTGACATGCGAATATCTCGCGTAATAATGCGGCACAAACGATGAAATTTGGCGAATCAGCGGCACAAACGAGGCCAAAGAGATTGGCAAAAAGAAATTTTGAAAAAACTCAAAAAATAAAAAGTTATATCAATTTTTGTCATAATTATATGACATGCTAATATCTCGCCTAAAAATGCGGCCCAAACGATGAAACTTGGTGAATCGCCGGCACAAACGAAGCCTAAAAGAATGGTAAAAAGAAATTTTGAAAAAACTCAAAAATAAAAAGTGGCCATACCAAATTGATATGCGAATATCTCGCGTAATAATGCGGCACAAACGATGAAATTTAGCGAATCGCTAGCAGAAAGGAGGCCAAATAGATTGGCAAAAAGAAATTTTGAAATAATTCAAAATATGAAAAGTTATATCAATTTTTCTCATATTTACTTGACACGCTAATATCTCGCTTGGTATGGCGGTAAAAACGAAAAAAACTTTTTATATTACTAAAATATTTATTTGTAAAGTTGTAGGTAAAAAAAAAATACTATTATTTGCTGTAATAGATATGTATTTATAGATAAATTATCAACCCATCAACCGCTGGTGTATGCTGGCAGTTAGTTACTTTACTTGACGTAGAGATGCGCTGCTGGCGTCAGTATGTCAGTAACAGTTTTTCTTTCATAACTTCTTTAATATTGCGGCACAAACAATGAAACTTGGTGAATCGCCGGCACAAACGACGCCAAAAGGAATAGCAAAAAAAAATTTTAAAAAATCTCAAAGACAAGCGAAATCGCTTGTCCAACTTCCGTCAAGTTGGTATGGCCACTTTAAATCCTTAAAAACTTTTTCAATTTTTGAACTAAATGGCGGAAATTTGGCGAATGAGCGGCACATACGCGGCACAAACGAATAGAAAAAGAAATTTTCAAAAAACTCAAAAAATAAAAAGTGGCCATTCCAACTTGACATGCGAATAGCTCGCCTAAAAATGCGGCCCAAACGATGAAACTTGGTGAATCGCCGGCACAAACGAAGCCTAAAAGAATGGTAAAAAGAAATTTTGAAAAAACTCAAAAACAAAAAGTAGCCATACCAAATTGACATGCAAATATCTCGCCTAAAAATGCGGCACAAACGATGAAACTTGGTGAATCGCCGGCACAAACGAGGCCAAAGAGATTGGCAAAAAGAAATTTTGAAAAATGTTCAAAAAATAAAAAGTTATATCAATTTTTGTTATAATTAATTGACATGCAAAAATCTCGCCTAAAAATGCGGCACAAACGATGAAACTTGGTGAGTCGCCGGCACAAACGAAGCCTTAAAGAATGGTAAAAAGAATTTTTGAAAAAACTCAAAAATAAAAAGTGGCCTTACCAATTTGACATGCGAATATCTCGCGTAATAATGCGGCACAAACGAGGAAATTTGGCTAATCAGCGGCACAAACGAGGCCAAAGAGATTGGCAAAAAGAAATTTGGAAAAAGTTCAAAAAATAAAAAGTTATATCAATTTTTGTCATTTAAATTGACATGCGAATATCTCGCCTAAAAATGCGGCACAAACGATGAAATTTGGCGAATCAGCGGCACAAACGAGGCCAAAGAGATTGGCAAATAGGAATTTTGAAAAAGTTCAAAAAATAAAAAGTTATATCAATTTTTGTCATAATTATATGACATGCGAATATCTCGCCTAAAAATGCGGCACAAACGATGAATCTTGGTGAATCGCCGGCACAAACGAAGCCTAAAAGAATGCTAAAAAGAAATTTTGAAAAAACTCAAAAATAAAAAGTGGCCATACCAACTTGACATGCGAATATCTCGCGTAATAATACGGCACAAACGATGAAGTTTGGCGAATCAGCGGCACAAACGAGGCCAAAGAGATTGGCAAAAAGAAATTTTGAAAAATGTTCAAAAAATAAAAAGTTATATCAATTTTTGTCATAATTAATTGACATGCAAATATCTCGCGTAATAATGCGGCACAAACGATGAAATTTGGCGAATCAGCGGCAAAAACGAGGCCAAAGAGATTGGCAAAAAGGAATTTTGAAAAAGTTCAAAAAATAAAAAGTTATATCAATTTTTGTCATAATTATATGACATGCGAATATCTCGCCTAAAAATGCGGCACAAACGATGAAACTTGGTGAATCGCCGGCACAAACGAAGCCTAAAAGAATGGTAAAAAGAAATTTTGAAAAATCTTAAAGGCAAGCGAAATCGTACGTCCAACTTCCGTCTAGTTGGTATGGCCACTTTAAATCCTTAATAACTTTTTCAATTTTTGAACTAAATGGCTGAAATTTGGCGAATGAGCGGCACATACGCGGCACAAACGAATAGAAAAAGAAATTTTGAAAAAACTCAAAAAATAAAAAGTGGCCATTCCAACTTGACATGCGAATATCTCGCCTAAAAAAGCGGCACAAACGATGAAACTTGGTGAATCGCCGGCACAAACGAAGCCTAAAAGAATGGTAAAAAGAAATTTTGAAAAAACTCAAAAATAAAAAGTGGCCATACCAAATTGACATGCGAATATCTCGCCAAAAAATGCGGCACAAACGATGAAACTTGGTGAATCGCCGGCTCAAACGAAGCCTAAAATAATGGTAAAAAGAAATTTTGATAAAACTCAAAAATAAAAAGTGGCCATACCAAATTGATATGCGAATATCTCGCGTAATAATGCGGCACAAACGATGAAATTTAGCGAATCGCTAGCAGAAACGAGGCCAAATAGATTGGCAAAAAGAAATTTAGAAAAAATTCAAAATATGAAAAGTTATATCAATTTTTCTCATATTTACTTGACACGCTAATATCTCGCTTGGTATGGCGGTAAAAACGAAAAAAACTTTTTATATTACTAAAATAGTTAATTGTAAAGTTGTAGGTAAAAGAAAAATACTATTATTTGCTGTAATAGATATGTATTTATAGATAAATTATCAACCCATCAACCGCTGGTGTATGCTGACAGTTAGTTACTTTACTTGACGTAGAGATGCGCTGCTGGCGTCAGTATGTCAGTAACAGTTTTTCTTTCATAACTTCTTTAATATTGCGGCACAAAAGATGAAACTTGGTGAATCGCCGGCACAAACGACGCCAAAAGGAATAGCAAAAAAAAATTTTAAAAAATCTCAAATACAAGCGAAATCGCGTGTCCAACTTCCGTCAAGTTGGTATGGCCACTTTAAATCCTTAAAAACTTTTTCAATTTTAGAGCTAAATGGATGAAGTTTTGGGAAAGGACGGCACAATCGCGGCACAAACGAATGGTAAAAAGAAATTTTGAAAAAACTCAAAAAATAAAAAGTGGCTATTCCAACTTGACATGCGAATATATCGCGTAATAATGCGGCACAAACGGGGAAATTTGGCTAATCAGCGGCACTAACGAGGCCAAAGATATTGGCAAAAAGAAATTTGGAAAAAGTTCAAAAAATAAAAATTTATATCAATTTTTGTCATATTAAATTGACATGCGAATATCTCGCCTAAAAATGCGGCACAAACGATGAAATTTGGCGAATCAGCGGCAAAAACGAGGCCAAAGAGATTGGCAAAAAGGAATTTTGGAAAAGTTCAAAAAATAAAAAGTTATATCAATTTTTGTCATAATTATATGACATGCGAATATCTCGCATAAAAATACGGCACAAACGATGATACTTGGTGAATCGCCGGCACAAACGAAGCCTAAAAGAATGGAAAAAAGAAATTTTGAAGAAACTCAAAAATAAAAAGTGGCCATACCAACTTGACATGCGAATATCTCGCGTAATAATGCGGCACAAACGATGAAATTTGGCGAATCAGCGGCACAAACGAGGCCAAAGAGATTGGCAAAAAGAAATTTTGAAAAAACTCAAAAAATAAAAAGTTATATCAATTTTTGTCATAATTATATGACATGCTAATATCTCGCCTAAAAATGCGGCCCAAACGATGAAACTTGGTGAATCGCCGGCACAAACGAAGCCTAAAAGAATGGTAAAAAGAAATTTTGAAAAAACTCAAAAATAAAAAGTGGCCATACCAAATTGATATGCGAATATCTCGCGTAATAATGCGGCACAAACGATGAAATTTAGCGAATCGCTAGCAGAAAGGAGGCCAAATAGATTGGCAAAAAGAAATTTTGAAATAATTCAAAATATGAAAAGTTATATCAATTTTTCTCATATTTACTTGACACGCTAATATCTCGCTTGGTATGGCGGTAAAAACGAAAAAAACTTTTTATATTACTAAAATATTTATTTGTAAAGTTGTAGGTAAAAAAAAAATACTATTATTTGCTGTAATAGATATGTATTTATAGATAAATTATCAACCCATCAACCGCTGGTGTATGCTGGCAGTTAGTTACTTTACTTGACGTAGAGATGCGCTGCTGGCGTCAGTATGTCAGTAACAGTTTTTCTTTCATAACTTCTTTAATATTGCGGCACAAACAATGAAACTTGGTGAATCGCCGGCACAAACGACGCCAAAAGGAATAGCAAAAAAAAATTTTAAAAAATCTCAAAGACAAGCGAAATCGCTTGTCCAACTTCCGTCAAGTTGGTATGGCCACTTT
Organism: Rhodnius prolixus; assembly: GCF_049639745.1. Taxonomy (NCBI): domain Eukaryota; kingdom Metazoa; phylum Arthropoda; class Insecta; order Hemiptera; family Reduviidae; genus Rhodnius; species Rhodnius prolixus. The sequence continues at coordinate 64,996 of NW_027411619.1, forward strand.
AAATCCTTAAAAACTTTTTCAATTTTTGAACTAAATGGCGGAAATTTGGCGAATGAGCGGCACATACGCGGCACAAACGAATAGAAAAAGAAATTTTCAAAAAACTCAAAAAATAAAAAGTGGCCATTCCAACTTGACATGCGAATAGCTCGCCTAAAAATGCGGCCCAAACGATGAAACTTGGTGAATCGCCGGCACAAACGAAGCCTAAAAGAATGGTAAAAAGAAATTTTGAAAAAACTCAAAAACAAAAAGTAGCCATACCAAATTGACATGCAAATATCTCGCCTAAAAATGCGGCACAAACGATGAAACTTGGTGAATCGCCGGCACAAACGAGGCCAAAGAGATTGGCAAAAAGAAATTTTGAAAAATGTTCAAAAAATAAAAAGTTATATCAATTTTTGTTATAATTAATTGACATGCAAAAATCTCGCCTAAAAATGCGGCACAAACGATGAAACTTGGTGAATCGCCGGCACAAACGAAGCCTTAAAGAATGGTAAAAAGAATTTTTGAAAAAACTCAAAAATAAAAAGTGGCCTTACCAATTTGACATGCGAATATCTCGCGTAATAATGCGGCACAAACGAGGAAATTTGGCTAATCAGCGGCACAAACGAGGCCAAAGAGATTGGCAAAAAGAAATTTGGAAAAAGTTCAAAAAATAAAAAGTTATATCAATTTTTGTCATTTAAATTGACATGCGAATATCTCGCCTAAAAATGCGGCACAAACGATGAAATTTGGCGAATCAGCGGCACAAACGAGGCCAAAGAGATTGGCAAATAGGAATTTTGAAAAAGTTCAAAAAATAAAAAGTTATATCAATTTTTGTCATAATTATATGACATGCGAATATCTCGCCTAAAAATGCGGCACAAACGATGAAACTTGGTGAATCGCCGGCACAAACGAAGCCTAAAAGAATGGTAAAAAGAAATGTTGAAAAAACTCAAAAATAAAAAGTGGCCATACCAACTTGATATGCGTAGATCTCGCATAATAATGCGGCAAAACCGATGAAATTTAGCGAATCGCTAGCAGAAACGAGGCCAAATAGATTGGCAAAAAGAAATTTAGAAAAAATTCAAAATATGAAAAGTTATATCAATTTTTCTCATATTTACTTGACACGCTAATATCTCGCTTGGTATGGCGGTAAAAACGAAAAAAACTTTTTATATTACTAAAATAGTTAATTGTAAAGTTGCAGGTAAAAGAAAAATACTATTATTTGCTGTAATAGATATGTATTTATAGATAAATTATCAACCCATCAACCGCTGGTGTATGCTGGCAGTTAGTTACTTTACTTGACGTAGAGATGCGCTGCTGGCGTCAGTATGTCAGTAACAGTTTTTCTTTCATAACTTCTTTAATATTGCGGCACAAACGATGAAACTTGGTGAATCGCCGGCACAAACGACGCCAAAAGGAATAGCAAAAAAAAATTTTAAAAAATCTCAAAGACAAGCGAAATCGCGTGTCCAACTTCCGTCAAGTTGGTATGGCCACTTTAAATCCTTAAAAACTTTTTCAATTTTTGAGCTAAATGGATGAAGTTTTAGGAAAGGACGGCACAAACGCGGCACAAACGAATGGTAAAAAGAAATTTTGAAAAAACTCAAAAAATAAAAAGTGGCTATTCCAACTTGACATGCGAATATCTCGCCTAAAAATGCGGCACAAACGATGAAACTTGGTGAATCGCCGGCACAAACGAGGCCAAAGAGATTGGCAAAAAGAAATTTTGAAAAATGTTCAAAAAATAAAAAGTTATATCAATTTTTATTATAATTAATTGACATGCAAAAATCTGGCCTAAAAATGCGGCACAAACGATGAAACTTGGTGAATCGCCGGCACAAACGAAGCATTAAAGAATGGTAAAAAGAAATTTTGAAAAAACTAAAAAATAAAAAGTGGCCATACCAAATTGACATGCGAATATATCGCGTAATAATGCGGCACAAACGAGGAAATTTGGCTAATCAGCGGCACTAACGAGGCCAAAGAGATTAGCAAAAAGAAATTTGGAAAAAGTTCAAAAAATAAAAAGTTATATCAATTTCTGTCATATTAAATTGACATGCGAATATCTCGCCTAAAAATGCGGCACAAACGATGAAATTTGGCGAATCAGCGGCAAAAACGAGGCCAAAGAGATTGGCAAAAAGGAATTTTGAAAAAGTTCAAAAAATAAAAAGTTATATCAATTTTTGTCATAATTATATGACATGCGAATATCTCGCCTAAAAATACGGCACAAACGATGATACTTGGTGAATCGCCGGCACAAACGAAGCCTAAAAGAATGGTAAAAAGAAATTTTGAAAAAACTCAAAAATAAAAAGTGGCCATACCAACTTGACATGCGAATATCTCGCGTAATAATGCGGCACAAACGATGAAATTTGGCGAATCAGCGGCACAAACGAGGCCAAAGAGATTGGCAAAAAGAAATTTTGAAAAAACTCAAAAAATAAAAAGTTGTATCAATTTTTGTCATAATTATATGACATGCGAATATCTCGCCTAAAAATGCGGCCCAAACGATGAAACGTGGTGAATCGCCGGCACAAACGAAGCCTAAAAGAATGGTAAAAAGAAATTTTGAAAAAACTCAAAAATAAAAAGTGGCCATACCAAATTGATATGCGAATATCTCGCGTAATAATGCGGCACAAACGATGAAATTTAGCGAATCGCTAGCAGAAAGGAGGCCAAATAGATTGGCAAAAAGAAATTTTGAAATAATTCAAAATATGAAAAGTTATATCAATTTTTCTCATATTTACTTGACACGCTAATATCTCGCTTGGTATGGCGGTAAAAACGAAAAAAACTTTTTATATTACTAAAATAGTTATTTGTAAAGTTGTAGGTAAAAGAAAAATACTATTATTTGCTGTAATAGATATGTATTTATAGATAAATTATCAACCCATCAACCGCTGGTGTATGCTGGCAGTTAGTTACTTTACTTGACGTAGAGATGCGCTGCAGGCGTCAGTATGTCAGTAACAGTTTTTCTTTCATAACTTCTTTAATATTGCGGCACAAACGATGAAACTTGGTGAATCGCCGGCACAAACGACGCCAAAAGGAATAGCAAAAAAAAATTTTAAAAAATCTCAAAGACAAGCGAAATCGCGTGTCCAACTTCCGTCAAGTTGATATGGCCACTTTCAATCCTTAAAAACTTTTTCAATTTTTGAGCTAAATGGATGAAATTTTGGGAAAGGACGGCACAAACGAATGGTAAAAAGAAATTTTGAAAAAACTCAAAAAATAAAAGTGGCCATTCCAACTTGACATGCGAATATCTCGACTAAAAATGCGGCACAAACGATGAAACTTGGTGAATCGCCGGCACAAACGAAGCCTAAAAGAATGGTAAAAAGAAATTTTGAAAAAACTCAAAAATAAAAAGTGGCCATACCAACTTGACATGCAAATATCTCGCGTAATAATACGGCACAAACGATGAAATTTGGCGAATCAGCGGCACAAACGAGGCCAAAGAGATTGGCAAAAAGAAATTTTGAAAAATGTTCAAAAAATAAAAAGTTATATCAATTTTTGTCATAATTAATTGACATGCAAATATCTCGCGTAATAATGCGGCACAAACGATGAAATTTGGCTAATCAGCGGCACAAACGAGGCCAAAGAGATTGGCAAAAAGAAATTTTGAAAAATCTTAAAGGCAAGCGAAATCGTACGTCCAACTTCCGTCAAGTTGGTATGGCCACATTAAATCCTTAATAACTTTTTCAATTTTTGAGCTAAATAACTGAAATTTGGCGAATGAGCGGCACATACGCGGCACAAACGAATAGAAAAAGAAATTTTCAAAAAACTCAAAAAATAAAAAGTGGCCATTCCAACTTGACATGCGAATATCTCGCCTAAAAATGCGGCCCAAACGATGAAACTTGGTGAATCGCCGGCACAAACGAAGCCTAAAAGAATGGTAAAAAGAAATTTTGAAAAAACTCAAAAACAAAAAGTAGCCATACCAAATTGACATGCAAATATCTCGCGTAATAATGCGGCAAAAAAGATGAAATTTGGCGAATCGCCGGCACAAACGAAGCCTAAAAGGATTGTAAAAAGAAATTTTGAAAAAACTCAAAAAATAAAAAGTGGCCATTCCAACTTGACATGCGAATATCTCGCCTAAAAATGCGGCACAAACGATGAAACTTGGTGAATCGCCGGCACAAATGAGGCCAAAGAGATTGGCAAAAAGAAATTTTGAAAAATGTTCAAAAAATAAAAAGTTATATCAATTTTTGTTATAATTAATTGACATGCAAAAATCTCGCCTAAAAATGCGGCACAAACGATGAAACTTGGTGAATCGCCGGCACAAACGAAGCCTTAAAGAATGGTAAAAAGAAATTTTGAAAAAACTCAAAAATAAAAAGTGGCCTTACCAATTTGACATGCGAATATCTCGCGTAATAATGCGGCACAAACGAGGAAATTTGGCTAATCAGCGGCACAAACGAGGCCAAAGAGATTGGCAAAAAGAAATTTTGAAAAAGTTCAAAAAATAAAAAGTTATATCAATTTTTGTCATAATTATATGACATGCGAATATCTCGCCTAAAAATGCGGCACAAACGATGAAACTTGGTGAATCGCCGGCACAAACGAAGCCTAAAAGAATGGTAAAAAGAAATGTTGAAAAAACTCAAAAATAAAAAGTGGCCATACCAACTTGATATGCGTAGATCTCGCATAATAATGCGGCAAAACCGATGAAATTTAGCGAATCGCTAGCAGAAACGAGGCCAAATAGATTGGCAAAAAGAAATTTAGAAAAAATTCAAAATATGAAAAGTTATATCAATTTTTCTCATATTTACTTGTCACGCTAATATCTCGCTTGGTATGGCGGTAAAAACGAAAAAAACTTTTTATATTACTAAAATAGTTAATTGTAAAGTTGTAGGTAAAAGAAAAATACTATTATTTGCTGTAATAGATATGTATTTATAGATAAATTATCAACCCATCAACCGCTGGTGTATGCTGGCAGTTAGTTACTTTACTTGACGTAGAGATGCGCTGCTGGCGTCAGTATGTCAGTAACAGTTTTTCTTTCATAACTTCTTTAATATTGCGGCACAAACGATGAAACTTGGTGAATCGCCGGCACAAACGACGCCAAAAGGAATAGCAAAAAAAAATTTTAAAAAATCTCAAAGACAAGCGAAATCGCGTGTCCAACTTCCGTCAAGTTGATATGGCCACTTTCAATCCTTAAAAACTTTTTCAATTTTTGAGCTAAATGGATGAAATTTTGGGAAAGGACGGCACAAACGAATGGTAAAAAGAAATTTTGAAAAAACTCAAAAAATAAAAGTGGCCATTCCAACTTGACATGCGAATATCTCGACTAAAAATGCGGCACAAACGATGAAACTTGGTGAATCGCCGGCACAAACGAAGCCTAAAAGAATGGTAAAAAGAAATTTTGAAAAAACTCAAAAATAAAAAGTGGCCATACCAACTTGACATGCAAATATCTCGCGTAATAATACGGCACAAACGATGAAATTTGGCGAATCAGCGGCACAAACGAGGCCAAAGAGATTGGCAAAATGAAATTTTGAAAAATGTTCAAAAAATAAAAAGTTATATTAATTTTTATTATAATTAATTGACATGCAAAAATCTGACCTAAAAATGCGGCACAAACGATGAAACTTGGTGAATCGCCGGCACAAACGAAGCATTAAAGAATGGTAAAAAGAAATTTTGAAAAAACTAAAAAATAAAAAGTGGCCATACCAAATTGACATGCGAATATCTCGCCTAAAAATGCGGCACAAACGATGAAATTTGGCGAATCAGCGGCAAAAACGAGGCCAAAGAGATTGGCAAAAAGGAATTTTGAAAAAGTTCAAAAAATAAAAAGTTATATCAATTTTTGTCATAATTATATGACATGCGAATATCTCGCCTAAAAATACGGCACAAACGATGATACTTGGTGAATCGCCGGCACAAATGAAGCCTAAAAGAATGGTAAAAAGAAATTTTGAAAAAACTCAAAAATAAAAAGTGGCCATACCAACTTGACATGCGAATATCTCGCGTAATAATGCGGCACAAACGATGAAATTTGGCGAATCAGCGGCACAAACGAGGCCAAAGAGATTGGCAAAAAGAAATTTTGAAAAAACTCAAAAAATAAAAAGTTATATCAATTTTTGTCATAATTATATGACATGCGAATATCTCGCCTAAAAATGCGGCCCAAACGATGAAACTTGGTGAATCGCCGGCACAAACGAAGCCTAAAAGAATGGTAAAAAGAAATTTTGAAAAAACTCAAAAATAAAAAGTGGCCATACCAAATTGGTATGCGAATATCTCGCGTAATAATGCGGCACAAACGATGAAATTTAGCGAATCGCTAGCAGAAAGGAGGCCAAATAGATTGGCAAAAAGAAATTTTGAAATAATTCAAAATATGAAAAGTTATATCAATTTTTCTCATATTTACTTGACACGCTAATATCTCGCTTGGTATGGCGGTAAAAACGAAAAAAACTTTTTATATTACTAAAATAGTTATTTGTAAAGTTGTAGGTAAAAGAAAAATACTATTATTTGCTGTAATAGATATGTATTTATAGATAAATTATCAACCCATCAACCGCTGGTGTATGCTGGCAGTTAGTTACTTTACTTGACGTAGAGATGCGCTGCAGGCGTCAGTATGTCAGTAACAGTTTTTCTTTCATAACTTCTTTAATATTGCGGCACAAACGATGAAACTTGGTGAATCGCCGGCACAAACGACGCCAAAAGGAATAGCAAAAAAAAATTTTAAAAAATCTCAAAGACAAGCGAAATCGCGTGTCCAACTTCCGTCAAGTTGATATGGCCACTTTCAATCCTTAAAAACTTTTTCAATTTTTGAGCTAAATGGATGAAATTTTGGGAAAGGACGGCACAAACGAATGGTAAAAAGAAATTTTGAAAAAACTCAAAAAATAAAAGTTGCCATTCCAACTTGACATGCGAATATCTCGACTAAAAATGCGGCACAAACGATGAAACTTGGTGAATCGCCGGCACAAACGAAGCCTAAAAGAATGGTAAAAAGAAATTTTGAAAAAACTCAAAAATAAAAAGTGGCCATACCAACTTGACATGCAAATATCTCGCGTAATAATACGGCACAAACGATGAAATTTGGCGAATCAGCGGCACAAACGAGGCCAAAGAGATTGGCAAAAAGAAATTTTGAAAAATGTTCAAAAAATAAAAAGTTATATCAATTTTTGTCATAATTAATTGACATGCAAATATCTCGCGTAATAATGCGGCACAAACGATGAAATTTGGCTAATCAGCGGCACAAACGAGGCCAAAGAGATTGGCAAAAAGAAATTTTGAAAAATCTTAAAGGCAAGCGAAATCGTACGTCCAACTTCCGTCAAGTTGGTATGGCCACATTAAATCCTTAATAACTTTTTCAATTTTTGAGCTAAATGGCTGAAATTTGGCGAATGAGCGGCACATGCGCGGCACAAACGAATAGTAAAAAGAAATTTTCAAAAAAACTCAAAAAATAAAAAGTGGCCATTCCAACTTGACATGCGAATATGTCGCCTAAAAATGCGGCACAAACGATGAAACTTGGTGAATCGCCGGCACAAACGAAGCCTAAAAGAATGGTAAAAAGAAATTTTGAAAAAACTCAAAAATAAAAAGTAGCCATACCAAATTGACATGCGAATATCTCGCGTAATAATGCGGCACAAACGATGAAATTTGGCGAATCGCCGGCACAAACGAAGCCTAAAAGGATGGTAAAATGAAATTTTGAAAAAACTCAAAAATAAAAAGTGGCCATACCAACTTGACATGCGAATATCGCGCGTAATAATGCGGCACAAACGATGAAATTTGGCGAACCGCTAGCAAAAACGAAGCCAAAGAGATTGACAAAAAGAAATTTCGAAAAAATTCAAAATATGAAAAGTTATATCAATTTTTCTCATCTTCACTTGACACGCTAATATCTCGCTTGGTATGGCGGTAAAAACGAAAAAAACTTTTTATATTACTAAAATAGTTATTTGTAAAGTTGTAGGAAAAAGAAAAATACTATTATTTGCTGTAATAGATTTGTATTTATAGATAAATTATCAACCCATCAACCGCTGGTGTATGCTGGCAGTTAGTTACTTTACTTGACGTAGAGATGCGCTGCTGGCGTCAGTATGTCAGTAACAGTTTTTCTTTCATAACTTCTTTAATATTGCGGCACAAACGATGAAACTTGGTGAATCGCCGGCACAAACGACGCCAAAAGGAATAGCAAAAAAAAATTCTAAAATACCTCAAAGACAAGCGAAATCGCGTGTCCAACTTCCGTCAAGTTGGTATGGCCACTTCAAATCCTTAAAAACTTTTTCAATTTTTGAGCTAAATGGATGAAATTTTGGGAAACGACGGCACAAACGCGGCACAAACGAATGGTAAAAAGAAATTTTGAAAAACTCAAAAAATAAAAAGTGGCCATTCCAACTTGACATGCGAATATCTCGCCTGAAAATGCGGCACAAACGATGAAACTTGGTGAATCGCCGGCACAAACGAAGCCTAAAAGAATGGTAAAAAGAAATTTTGAAAAAACTCAAAAATAAAAAGTGGCCATACCAACTTGACATGCGAATATCTCGCGTAATAATGCGGCACAAACGATGAAATTTGGCGAATAAGCGGCAAAAACGAGGCCAAAGAGATTGGCAAAATGAAATTTTGAAAAATGTTCAAAAAATAAAAAGTTATATCAATTTTTGTTATATTTAATTTACATGCAAAAATCTCACCTAAAAATGCGGCACAAACGATGAAACATGGTGAATCGCCGGCACAAACGAAGCCTAAAAGAATGGTAAAAAGAAATTTTGAAATAACTCAAAAATAAAAAGTGGCTATACCAACTTGACATGCGAATATCTCGCGTAATAATGCGGCACAAACGATGAAATTTGGCTAATCAGCGGCATAAACGATGCTAAAGAGATTGGCAAAAAGAAATTTTGAAAAAGTTCAAAAAATAAAAAGTTATATCAATTTTTGTCATATTAAATTGACATGCAAATATCTCGCCTGAAAATGCGGCACAAACGATGAAACTTGGTGAATCGCCGGCACAAACGAAGCCTAAAAAAATGGTAAAAAGAAATTTTGAAAAAACTCAAAAATAAAAAGTGGCCATACCAACTTTATATGCGAATATCTCGCGTAATAATGCGGCACAAACGATGAAATTTAGCGAATCGCTAGCAGAAAAGAGGCCAAATAGATTGGCAAAAAGAAATTTTGAAAAAATTCAAAATATGAAAAGTTATATCAATTTTTCTCATCTTCACTTGACACGGTATGGCGGTAAAAACGAAAAAAACTTTTTATATTACTAAAATAGTTATTTGTAAAGTTGTAGGAAAAAGAAAAATACTATTATTTGCTGTAATAGATTTGTATTTATAGATAAATTATCAACCCATCAACCGCTGGTGTATGCTGGCAGTTAGTTACTTTACTTGACGTAGAGATGCGCTGCTGGCGTCAGTATGTCAGTAACAGTTTTTCTTTCATAACTTCTTTAATATTGCGGCACAAACGATGAAACTTGGTGAATCGCCGGCACAAACGACGCCAAAAGGAATAGCAAAAAAAAATTCTAAAATACCTCAAAGACAAGCGAAATCGCGTGTCCAACTTCCGTCAAGTTGGTATGGCCACTTCAAATCCTTAAAAACTATTTCAATTTTTGAGCTAAATGGATGAAATTTTGGGAAACGACGGCACAAACGCGGCACAAACGAATGGTAAAAAGAAATTTTGAAAAACTCAAAAAATAAAAAGTGGCCATTCCAACTTGACATGCGAATATCTCGCCTGAAAATGCGGCACAAACGATGAAACTTGGTGAATCGCCGGCACAAACGAAGCCTAAAAAAATGGTAAAAAGAAATTTTGAAAAAACTCAAAAATAAAAAGTGGCTATACCAACTTGACATGCGAATATCTCGCGTAATAATGCGGCACAAACGATGAAATTTGGTGAATCGCCGGCACAAACGAGGCCAAAGAGATTGGCAAAAAGAAATTTTGAAAAATGTTCAAAAAATAAAAAGTTATATCAATTTTTATTATAATTAATTGACATGCAAAAATCTGGCCTAAAAATGCGGCACAAACGATGAAACTTGGTGAATCGCCGGCACAAACGAAGCATTAAAGAATGGTAAAAAGAAATTTTGAAAAAACTAAAAAATAAAAAGTGGCCATACCAAATTGACATGCGAATATATCGCGTAATAATGCGGCACAAACGAGGAAATTTGGCTAATCAGCGGCACTAACGAGGCCAAAGAGATTGGCAAAAAGAAATTTGGAAAAAGTTCAAAAAATAAAAAGTTATATCAATTTCTGTCATATTAAATTGACATGCGAATATCTCGCCTAAAAATGCGGCACAAACGATGAAATTTGGCGAATCAGCGGCAAAAACGAGGCCAAAGAGATTGGCAAAAAGGAATTTTGAAAAAGTTCAAAAAATAAAAAGTTATATCAATTTTTGTCATAATTATATGACATGCGAATATCTCGCCTAAAAATACGGCACAAACGATGATACTTGGTGAATCGCCGGCACAAACGAAGCCTAAAAGAATGGTAAAAAGAAATTTTGAAAAAACTCAAAAATAAAAAGTGGCCATACCAACTTGACATGCGAATATCTCGCGTAATAATGCGGCACAAACGATGAAATTTGGCGAATCAGCGGCACAAACGAGGCCAAAGAGATTGGCAAAAAGAAATTTTGAAAAAACTCAAAAAATAAAAAGTTATATCAATTTTTGTCATAATTATATGACATGCGAATATCTCGCCTAAAAATGCGGCCCAAACGATGAAACTTGGTGAATCGCCGGCACAAACGAAGCCTAAAAGAATGGTAAAAAGAAATTTTGAAAAAACTCAAAAATAAAAAGTGGCCATACCAAATTGGTATGCGAATATCTCGCGTAATAATGCGGCACAAACGATGAAATTTAGCGAATCGCTAGCAGAAAGGAGGCCAAATAGATTGGCAAAAAGAAATTTTGAAATAATTCAAAATATGAAAAGTTATATCAATTTTTCTCATATTTACTTGACACGCTAATATCTCGCTTGGTATGGCGGTAAAAACGAAAAAAACTTTTTATATTACTAAAATAGTTATTTGTAAAGTTGTAGGTAAAAGAAAAATACTATTATTTGCTGTAATAGATATGTATTTATAGATAAATTATCAACCCATCAACCGCTGGTGTATGCTGGCAGTTAGTTACTTTACTTGACGTAGAGATGCGCTGCAGGCGTCAGTATGTCAGTAACAGTTTTTCTTTCATAACTTCTTTAATATTGCGGCACAAACGATGAAACTTGGTGAATCGCCGGCACAAACGACGCCAAAAGGAATAGCAAAAAAAAATTTTAAAAAATCTCAAAGACAAGCGAAATCGCGTGTCCAACTTCCGTCAAGTTGATATGGCCACTTTCAATCCTTAAAAACTTTTTCAATTTTTGAGCTAAATGGATGAAATTTTGGGAAAGGACGGCACAAACGAATGGTAAAAAGAAATTTTGAAAAAACTCAAAAAATAAAAGTGGCCATTCCAACTTGACATGCGAATATCTCGACTAAAAATGCGGCACAAACGATGAAACTTGGTGAATCGCCGGCACAAACGAAGCCTAAAAGAATGGTAAAAAGAAATTTTGAAAAAACTCAAAAATAAAAAGTGGCCATACCAACTTGACATGCAAATATCTCGCGTAATAATACGGCACAAACGATGAAATTTGGCGAATCAGCGGCACAAACGAGGCCAAAGAGATTGGCAAAAAGAAATTTTGAAAAATGTTCAAAAAATAAAAAGTTATATCAATTTTTGTCATAATTAATTGACATGCAAATATCTCGCGTAATAATGCGGCACAAACGATGAAATTTGGCTAATCAGCGGCACAAACGAGGCCAAAGAGATTGGCAAAAAGAAATTTTGAAAAATCTTAAAGGCAAGCGAAATCGTACGTCCAACTTCCGTCAAGTTGGTATGGCCACATTAAATCCTTAATAACTTTTTCAATTTTTGAGCTAAATGGCTGAAATTTGGCGAATGAGCGGCACATGCGCGGCACAAACGAATAGTAAAAAGAAATTTTCAAAAAACTCAAAAAATAAAAAGTGGCCATTCCAAATTGACATGCGAATATGTCGCCTAAAAATGCGGCACAAACGATGAAACTTGGTGAATCGCCGGCACAAACGAAGCCTAAAAGAATGGTAAAAAGAAATTTTGAAAAAACTCAAAAATAAAAAGTAGCCATACCAAATTGACATGCGAATATCTCGCGTAATAATGCGGCACAAACGATGAAATTTGGCGAATCGCCGGCACTAACGAAGCCTAAAAGGATGGTAAAATGAAATTTTGAAAAAACTCAAAAATAAAAAGTGGCCATACCAACTTGACATGCGAATATCGCGCGTAATAATGCGGCACAAACGATGAAATTTGGCGAACCGCTAGCAAAAACGAAGCCAAAGAGATTGACAAAAAGAAATTTCGAAAAAATTCAAAATATGAAAAGTTATATCAATTTTTCTCATCTTCACTTGACACGCTAATATCTCGCTTGGTATGGCGGTAAAAACGAAAAAAACTTTTTATATTACTAAAATAGTTATTTGTAAAGTTGTAGGAAAAAGAAAAATACTATTATTTGCTGTAATAGATTTGTATTTATAGATAAATTATCAACCCATCAACCGCTGGTGTATGCTGGCAGTTAGTTACTTTACTTGACGTAGAGATGCGCTGCTGGCGTCAGTATGTCAGTAACAGTTTTTCTTTCATAACTTCTTTAATATTGCGGCACAAACGATGAAATTTGGCGAATAAGCGGCAAAAACGAGGCCAAAGAGATTGGCAAAATGAAATTTTGAAAAATGTTCAAAAAATAAAAAGTTATATCAATTTTTGTTATAATTAATTGACATGCAAAAATCTCACCTAAAAATGCGGCACAAACGATGAAACATGGTGAATCGCCGGCACAAACGAAGCCTAAAAGAATGGTAAAAAGAAATTTTGAAATAACTCAAAAATAAAAAGTGGCTATACCAATTTGACATGCGAATATCTCGCGTAATAATGCGGCACAAACGATGAAATTTGGCTAATCAGCGGCATAAACGATGCTAAAGAGATTGGCAAAAAGAAATTTTGAAAAAGTTCAAAAAATAAAAAGTTATATCAATTTTTGTCATATTAAATTGACATGCAAATATCTCGCCTGAAAATGCGGCACAAACGATGAAACTTGGTGAATCGCCGGCACAAACGAAGCCTAAAAAAATGGTAAAAAGAAATTTTGAAAAAACTCAAAAATAAAAAGTGGCCATACCAACTTTATATGCGAATATCTCGCGTAATAATGCGGCACAAACGATGAAATTTAGCGAATCGCTAGCAGAAAAGAGGCCAAATAGATTGGCAAAAAGAAATTTTGAAAAAATTCAAAATATGAAAAGTTATATCAATTTTTCTCATCTTCACTTGACACGCTAATATCTCGCTTGGTATGGCGGTAAAAACGAAAAAAACTTTTTATATTACTAAAATAGTTCTTTGTAAAGTTGTAGGAAAAAGAAAAATACTATTATTTGCTGTAATAGATTTGTATTTATAGATAAATTATCAACCCATCAACCGCTGGTGTATGCTGGCAGTTAGTTACTTTACTTGACGTAGAGATGCGCTGCTGGCGTCAGTATGTCAGTAACAGTTTTTCTTTCATAACTTCTTTAATATTGCGGCACAAACGATGAAACTTGGTGAATCGCCGGCACAAACGACGCCAAAAGGAATAGCAAAAAAAAAATTCTAAAATACCTCAAAGACAAGCGAAATCGCGTGTCCAACTTCCGTCAAGTTGGTATGGCCACTTCAAATCCTTAAAAACTTTTTCAATTTTTGAGCTAAATGGATGAAATTTTGGGAAACGACGGCACAAACGCGGCACAAACGAATGGTAAAAAGAAATTTTGAAAAACTCAAAAAATAAAAAGTGGCTATACCAACTTGACATGCGAATATCTCGCGTAATAATGCGGCACAAACGATGAAATTTGGCGAATCAACGGCACATACTAGGCCAAAGAGATTGGCAAAAAGAAAATTCGAAGAAGTTCAAGAAATAAAGTTATATCAATTTTTGTCATAATTAAATGACATGCGAATATCACGCCTAAAAATGCGGCACAAACGATGAAACTTGGTGAATTGCCGGCACAAACAATGCCTAAAAGAATGGTAAAAAGAAATTTTGAAAAAACTCAAAAATAATAAGTGGCCATACCAACTTGACATGCGAATATCGCGCGTAATAATGCGGCACAAACGATGAAATTTGGCGAATCGCTAGCAGAAACGAGGCCAAAGAGATTGGCAAAAAGAAATTTTGAAAAATTTTAAAGGCAAGCGAAATCGTACTTCCAACTTCCGTCAAGTTGGTATGGCCACTTTAAATCCTTAATAACTTTTTCTATTTTTGAGCTAAATGGCTGAAATTTGGCGAATGAGCGGCACAAACGCGGCACAAACGAATAGTAAAAAGAAATTTTCAAAAAACTCAAAAAAAAAAGTGGCCATTCCAAATTGACATGCGAATATCTCGCGTAATAATACGGCACAAACGATGAAATTTGGCGAATCAGCGACACAAACGAGGCCAAAGAGATTGGCAAAATGAAATTTTTGAAAAATGTTCAAAAAATAAAAAGTTATATCAATTTTTGTCATAATTAATTCACATGCAAATATCTCGCGAATAATGCGGCACAAACGATGAAATTTGGAGAATCAGCGGCACAAACGAGGCGAAAGAGATTGGCAAAAAGAAATTTTGAAAAATGTTCAAAAAATAAAAAGTTATATCAATTTTTGTCATAATTAATTGACATGCAAATATCTCGTGTAATAATGCGGCACAAACGATGAAACTTGGTGAATCGCCGGCACAAACGACGCCAAAAGGAATAGCAAAAAAAAATTTTAAAAAATCACAAAGACAAGCGAAATCGCGTGTCCAACTTCCGTCAAGTTGGTATGGCCACTTTAAATCCTTAAAAACATTTTCAATTTTTGAGCTAAATGGATGAAATTTTGGGAAAGGACGGCACAAACGCGGCACAAACGAATAGTAAAAAGAAATTTTGAAAAACTCAAAAAATAAAAAGTGGCCATTCCAATTTGACATGCGAATATCTCGCCTAAATATGCGGCACAAACGATGAAACTTGGTGAATCGCCGGCACAAACGAAGCCTAAAAGAATGGTAAAAAGAAATTTTGAAAAAACTCAAAAATAAAAAGTGGCCATACCAACTTGACATGCGAATATCTCGCGTAATAATACGGCACAAACGATGAAATTTGGCGAATCAGCGGCAGAAACGAGGCCAAAGAGAAATTTTGAAAAAGTTCAAAATATGAAAAGTTATATCAATTTTTCTCATATTTACTTGACACGCTAATATCTCGCTTGGTATGGCGGTAAAAACGAAAAAAACTTTTTATATTACTAAAATAGTTATTTGTAAAGTTTTAGGTAAAAGAAAAATACTATTATTTGCTGTAATAGATATGTATTTATAGATAAATTATCAACCCATCAACCGCTGGTGTATGCTGGCAGTTAGTTACTTTACTTGACGTAGAGATGCGCTGCTGGCGTCAGTATGTCAGTAACAGTTTTTCTTTCATAACTTCTTTAATATTGCGGCACAAACGATGAAACTT
The DNA here is from genome assembly GCF_049639745.1 of Rhodnius prolixus. Lineage (NCBI taxonomy): Eukaryota > Metazoa > Arthropoda > Insecta > Hemiptera > Reduviidae > Rhodnius > Rhodnius prolixus. Next base: position 80,897 of record NW_027411619.1, read on the forward strand.
GGTGAATTGCCGGCACAAACGACGCCAAAAGGAATAGCAAAAAAAAATTTTAAAAAATCTCAAAGACAAGCGAAATCGCGTGTCCAACTTCCGTCAAGTAGGTATGGCCACATTAAATCCTTAAAAACTGTTTCAATTTTTGAGCTAAATGGATGAAGTTTTGGGAAAGGACGGCACAAACGAATGGTAAAAAGAAATTTTGAAAAAACTCAAAAAATAAAAAGTGGCCATTCCAACTTGACATGCGAATATCTCGCCTAAAAATGCGGCACAAACGATGAAACTAGGTGAATCGCCGGCACAAACGAAGCCTAAAAGAATGGTAAAAAGAAATTTTGAAAAAACTCAAAAATAAAAAGTGGCCATACCAACTTGACATGCGAATATCTCGCGTAATAATACGGCACAAACGATGAAATTTGGCGAATCAGCGGCACAAACGAGGCCAAAGAGATTGGCAAAATGAAATTTTGAAAAATGTTCAAAAAATAAAAAGTTATATCAATTTTTGTCATAATTAATTCACATCCAAATATCTCGCGTAATAATGCGGCACAAACGATGAAATTTGGCTAATCAGCGGCACAAACGAGGCCAAAGAGATTGGCAAAAAGAAATTTTGAAAAATCTTAAAGGCAAGCGAAATCGTACGTCCAACTTTCGTCAAGTTGGTATGACCACTTTAAATCCTTAATAACTTTTTCAATTTTTGAGCTATATGGCTGAAATTTAGCGAATGAGCGGCACATACGCGGCACAAACGAATGGTAAAAAGAAATTTTGAAAAACTTCAAAAAATAAAAAGTGGCCATTCCAACTTGACATGCGAATATCTCGCCTAAAAATGCGGCACAAACGATGAATCTTGGTGAATCCCCGGCACAAACGAAGCCTAAAAGAATGGTAAAAAGAAATTTTGAAAAAACTCAAAAATAAAAAGTGGCCATACCAACTTGACATGCGAATATCTCGCGTAATAATACGGCACAAACGATGAAATTTGGCGAATCAGCGGCAAAAACGAGGCCAAAGAGATTGGCAAAAAGAAATTTTGAAAAATGTTCAAAAAATAAAAAGTTATATCAATTTTTGTTATAATTAATTGACATGCAAAAACCTCGCCTAAAAATGCGGCACAAACGATGAAACTTGGTGAATCGCCGGCACAAACGAAGCCTAAAAGAATGGTAAAAAGAAATTTTGAAAAAACTCAAAAATAATAAGTGGCCATACCAACTTTACATGCGAATATCTCGCGTAATAATGCGGCACAAACGATGAAATTTGGCTAATCAGCGGCACAAACGAGGCTAAAGAGATTGGCAAAAAGAAATTTTGAAAAAGTTCAAAAAATAAAAAGTTATATCAATTTTTGTCATATTAAATTGACATGCAAATATCTCGCCTAAAAATGCGGCACAAACGATGAAACTTGGTGAATCGCCGGCACAAACGAGGCCAAAGAGATTGGCAAAATGAAATTTTGAAAAATGTTCAAAAAATAAAAAGTTATATTAATTTTTATTATAATTAATTGACATGCAAAAATCTGGCCTAAAAATGCGGCACAAACGATGAAACTTGGTGAATCGCCGGCACAAACGAAGCATTAAAGAATGGTAAAAAGAAATTTTGAAAAAACTAAAAAATAAAAAGTGGCCATACCAAATTGACATGCGAATATATCGCGTAATAATGCGGCACAAACGAGGAAATTTGGCTAATCAGCGGCACTAACGAGGCCAAAGAGATTGGCAAAAAGAAATTTGGAAAAAGTTCAAAAAATAAAAAGTTATATCAATTTCTGTCATATTAAATTGACATGCGAATATCTCGCCTAAAAATGCGGCACAAACGATGAAATTTGGCGAATCAGCGGCAAAAACGAGGCCAAAGAGATTGGCAAAAAGGAATTTTGAAAAAGTTCAAAAAATAAAAAGTTATATCAATTTTTGTCATAATTATATGACATGCGAATATCTCGCCTAAAAATACGGCACAAACGATGATACTTGGTGAATCGCCGGCACAAACGAAGCCTAAAAGAATGGTAAAAAGAAATTTTGAAAAAACTCAAAAATAAAAAGTGGCCATACCAACTTGACATGCGAATATCTCGCGTAATAATGCGGCACAAACGATGAAATTTGGCGAATCAGCGGCACAAACGAGGCCAAAGAGATTGGCAAAAAGAAATTTTGAAAAAACTCAAAAAATAAAAAGTTATATCAATTTTTGTCATAATTATATGACATGCGAATATCTCGCCTAAAAATGCGGCCCAAACGATGAAACTTGGTGAATCGCCGGCACAAACGAAGCCTAAAAGAATGGTAAAAAGAAATTTTGAAAAAACTCAAAAATAAAAAGTGGCCATACCAAATTGGTATGCGAATATCTCGCGTAATAATGCGGCACAAACGATGAAATTTAGCGAATCGCTAGCAGAAAGGAGGCCAAATAGATTGGCAAAAAGAAATTTTGAAATAATTCAAAATATGAAAAGTTATATCAATTTTTCTCATATTTACTTGACACGCTAATATCTCGCTTGGTATGGCGGTAAAAACGAAAAAAACTTTTTATATTACTAAAATAGTTATTTGTAAAGTTGTAGGTAAAAGAAAAATACTATTATTTGCTGTAATAGATATGTATTTATAGATAAATTATCAACCCATCAACCGCTGGTGTATGCTGGCAGTTAGTTACTTTACTTGACGTAGAGATGCGCTGCAGGCGTCAGTATGTCAGTAACAGTTTTTCTTTCATAACTTCTTTAATATTGCGGCACAAACGATGAAACTTGGTGAATCGCCGGCACAAACGACGCCAAAAGGAATAGCAAAAAAAAATTTTAAAAAATCTCAAAGACAAGCGAAATCGCGTGTCCAACTTCCGTCAAGTTGATATGGCCACTTTCAATCCTTAAAAACTTTTTCAATTTTTGAGCTAAATGGATGAAATTTTGGGAAAGGACGGCACAAACGAATGGTAAAAAGAAATTTTGAAAAAACTCAAAAAATAAAAGTGGCCATTCCAACTTGACATGCGAATATCTCGACTAAAAATGCGGCACAAACGATGAAACTTGGTGAATCGCCGGCACAAACGAAGCCTAAAAGAATGGTAAAAAGAAATTTTGAAAAAACTCAAAAATAAAAAGTGGCCATACCAACTTGACATGCAAATATCTCGCGTAATAATACGGCACAAACGATGAAATTTGGCGAATCAGCGGCACAAACGAGGCCAAAGAGATTGGCAAAAAGAAATTTTGACAAATGTTCAAAAAATAAAAAGTTATATCAATTTTTGTCATAATTAATTGACATGCAAATATCTCGCGTAATAATGCGGCACAAACGATGAAATTTGGCTAATCAGCGGCACAACCGAGGCCAAAGAGATTGGCAAAAAGAAATTTTGAAAAATCTTAAAGGCAAGCGAAATCGTACGTCCAACTTCCGTCAAGTTGGTATGGCCACATTAAATCCTTAATAACTTTTTCAATTTTTGAGCTAAATGGCTGAAATTTGGCGAATGAGCGGCACATGCGCGGCACAAACGAATAGTAAAAAGAAATTTTCAAAAAACTCAAAAAATAAAAAGTGGCCATTCCAAATTGACATGCGAATATGTCGCCTAAAAATGCGGCACAAACGATGAAACTTGGTGAATCGCCGGCACAAACGAAGCCTAAAAGAATGGTAAAAAGAAATTTTGAAAAAACTCAAAAATAAAAAGTAGCCATACCAAATTGACATGCGAATATCTCGCGTAATAATGCGGCACAAACGATGAAATTTGGCGAATCGCCGGCACAAACGAAGCCTAAAAGGATGGTAAAATGAAATTTTGAAAAAACTCAAAAATAAAAAGTGGCCATACCAACTTGACATGCGAATATCGCGCGTAATAATGCGGCACAAACGAAGAAATTTGGCGAACCGCTAGCAAAAACGAAGCCAAAGAGATTGACAAAAAGAAATTTCGAAAAAATTCAAAATATGAAAAGTTATATCAATTTTTCTCATCTTCACTTGACACGCTAATATCTCGCTTGGTATGGCGGTAAAAACGAAAAAAACTTTTTATATTACTAAAATAGTTATTTGTAAAGTTGTAGGAAAAAGAAAAATACTATTATTTGCTGTAATAGATTTGTATTTATAGATAAATTATCAACCCATCAACCGCTGGTGTATGCTGGCAGTTAGTTACTTTACTTGACGTAGAGATGCGCTGCTGGCGTCAGTATGTCAGTAACAGTTTTTTTTTCATAACTTCTTTAATATTGCGGCACAAACGATGAAACTTGGTGAATCGCCGGCACAAACGACGCCAAAAGGAATAGCAAAAAAAAATTCTAAAATACCTCAAAGACAAGCGAAATCGCGTGTCCAACTTCCGTCAAGTTGGTATGGCCACTTCAAATCCTTAAAAACTATTTCAATTTTTGAGCTAAATGGATGAAATTTTGGGAAACGACGGCACAAACGCGGCACAAACGAATGGTAAAAAGAAATTTTGAAAAACTCAAAAAATAAAAAGTGGCCATTCCAACTTGACATGCGAATATCTCGCCTGAAAATGCGGCACAAACGATGAAACTTGGTGAATCGCCGGCACAAACGAAGCCTAAAAAAATGGTAAAAAGAAATTTTGAAAAAACTCAAAAATAAAAAGTGGCTATACCAACTTGACATGCGAATATCTCGCGTAATAATGCGGCACAAACGATGAAATTTGGTGAATCGCCGGCACAAACGAGGCCAAAAAGATTGGCAAAAAGAAATTTTGAAAAATGTTCAAAAAATAAAAAGTTATATCAATTTTTATTATAATTAATTGACATGCAAAAATCTGGCCTAAAAATGCGGCACAAACGATGAAACTTGGTGAATCGCCGGCACAAACGAAGCATTAAAGAATGGTAAAAAGAAATTTTGAAAAAACTAAAAAATAAAAAGTGGCCATACCAAATTGACATGCGAATATATCGCGTAATAATGCGGCACAAACGAGGAAATTTGGCTAATCAGCGGCACTAACGAGGCCAAAGAGATTGGCAAAAAGAAATTTGGAAAAAGTTCAAAAAATAAAAAGTTATATCAATTTCTGTCATATTAAATTGACATGCGAATATCTCGCCTAAAAATGCGGCACAAACGATGAAATTTGGCGAATCAGCGGCAAAAACGAGGCCAAAGAGATTGGCAAAAAGGAATTTTGAAAAAGTTCAAAAAATAAAAAGTTATATCAATTTTTGTCATAATTATATGACATGCGAATATCTCGCCTAAAAATACGGCACAAACGATGATACTTGGTGAATCGCCGGCACAAACGAAGCCTAAAAGAATGGTAAAAAGAAATTTTGAAAAAACTCAAAAATAAAAAGTGGCCATACCAACTTGACATGCGAACATCTCGCGTAATAATGCGGCACAAACGATGAAATTTGGCGAATCAGCGGCACAAACGAGGCCAAAGAGATTGGCAAAAAGAAATTTTGAAAAAACTCAAAAAATAAAAAGTTATATCAATTTTTGTCATAATTATATGACATGCGAATATCTCGCCTAAAAATGCGGCCCAAACGATGAAACTTGGTGAATCGCCGGCACAAACGAAGCCTAAAAGAATGGTAAAAAGAAATTTTGAAAAAACTCAAAAATAAAAAGTGGCCATACCAAATTGGTATGCGAATATCTCGCGTAATAATGCGGCACAAACGATGAAATTTAGCGAATCGCTAGCAGAAAGGAGGCCAAATAGATTGGCAAAAAGAAATTTTGAAATAATTCAAAATATGAAAAGTTATATCAATTTTTCTCATATTTACTTGACACGCTAATATCTCGCTTGGTATGGCGGTAAAAACGAAAAAAACTTTTTATATTACTAAAATAGTTATTTGTAAAGTTGTAGGTAAAAGAAAAATACTATTATTTGCTGTAATAGATATGTATTTATAGATAAATTATCAACCCATCAACCGCTGGTGTATGCTGGCAGTTAGTTACTTTACTTGACGTAGAGATGCGCTGCAGGCGTCAGTATGTCAGTAACAGTTTTTCTTTCATAACTTCTTTAATATTGCGGCACAAACGATGAAACTTGGTGAATCGCCGGCACAAACGACGCCAAAAGGAATAGCAAAAAAAAATTTTAAAAAATCTCAAAGACAAGCGAAATCGCGTGTCCAACTTCCGTCAAGTTGATATGGCCACTTTCAATCCTTAAAAACTTTTTCAATTTTTGAGCTAAATGGATGAAATTTTGGGAAAGGACGGCACAAACGAATGGTAAAAAGAAATTTTCAAAAAACTCAAAAAATAAAAAGTGGCCATTCCAACTTGACATGCGAATATGTCGCCTAAAAATGCGGCACAAACGATGAAACTTGGTGAATCGCCGGCACAAACGAAGCCTAAAAGAATGGTAAAAAGAAATTTTGAAAAAACTCAAAAATAAAAAGTAGCCATACCAAATTGACATGCGAATATCTCGCGTAATAATGCGGCACAAACGATGAAATTTGGCGAATCGCCGTCACAAACGAAGCCTAAAAGGATGGTAAAATGAAATTTTGAAAAAACTCAAAAATAAAAAGTGGCCATACCAACTTGACATGCGAATATCGCGCGTAATAATGCGGCACAAACGATGAAATTTGGCGAACCGCTAGCAAAAACGAAGCCAAAGAGATTGACAAAAAGAAATTTCGAAAAAATTCAAAATATGAAAAGTTATATCAATTTTTCTCATCTTCACTTGACACGCTAATATCTCGCTTGGTATGGCGGTAAAAACGAAAAAAACTTTTTATATTACTAAAATAGTTATTTGTAAAGTTGTAGGAAAAAGAAAAATACTATTATTTGCTGTAATAGATTTGTATTTATAGATAAATTATCAACCCATCAACCGCTGGTGTATGCTGGCAGTTAGTTACTTTACTTGACGTAGAGATGCGCTGCTGGCGTCAGTATGTCAGTAACAGTTTTTCTTTCATAACTTCTTTAATATTGCGGCACAAACGATGAAATTTGGCGAATAAGCGGCAAAAACGAGGCCAAAGAGATTGGCAAAATGAAATTTTGAAAAATGTTCAAAAAATAAAAAGTTATATCAATTTTTGTTATAATTAATTGACATGCAAAAATCTCACCTAAAAATGCGGCACAAACGATGAAACATGGTGAATCGCCGGCACAAACGAAGCCTAAAAGAATGGTAAAAAGAAATTTTGAAATAACTCAAAAATAAAAAGTGGCTATACCAATTTGACATGCGAATATCTCGCGTAATAATGCGGCACAAACGATGAAATTTGGCTAATCAGCGGCATAAACGATGCTAAAGAGATTGGCAAATAGAAATTTTGAAAAAGTTCAAAAAATAAAAAGTTATATCAATTTTTGTCATATTAAATTGACATGCAAATATCTCGCCTGAAAATGCGGCACAAACGATGAAACTTGGTGAATCGCCGGCACAAACGAAGCCTAAAAAAATGGTAAAAAGAAATTTTGAAAAAACTCAAAAATAAAAAGTGGCCATACCAACTTTATATGCGAATATCTCGCGTAATAATGCGGCACAAACGATGAAATTTAGCGAATCGCTAGCAGAAAAGAGGCCAAATAGATTGGCAAAAAGAAATTTTGAAAAAATTCAAAATATGAAAAGTTATATCAATTTTTCTCATCTTCACTTGACACGCTAATATCTCGCTTGGTATGGCGGTAAAAACGAAAAAAACTTTTTATATTACTAAAATAGTTATTTGTAAAGTTGTAGGAAAAAGAAAAATACTATTATTTGCTGTAATAGATTTGTATTTATAGATAAATTATCAACCCATCAACCGCTGGTGTATGCTGGCAGTTAGTTACTTTACTTGACGCAGAGATGCGCTGCTGGCGTCAGTATGTCAGTAACAGTTTTTCTTTCATAACTTCTTTAATATTGCGGCACAAACGATGAAACTTGGTGAATCGCCGGCACAAACGACGCCAAAAGGAATAGCAAAAAAAAATTCTAAAATACCTCAAAGACAAGCGAAATCGCGTGTCCAACTTCCGTCAAGTTGGTATGGCCACTTCAAATCCTTAAAAACTTTTTCAATTTTTGAGCTAAATGGATGAAATTTTGGGAAACGACGGCACAAACGCGGCACAAACGAATGGTAAAAAGAAATTTTGAAAAACTCAAAAAATAAAAAGTGGCCATTCCAACTTGACATGCGAATATCTCGCCTGAAAATGCGGCACAAACGATGAAACTTGGTGAATCGCCGGCACAAACGAAGCCTAAAAAAATGGTAAAAAGAAATTTTGAAAAAACTCAAAAATAAAAAGTGGCTATACCAACTTGACATGCGAATATCTCGCGTAATAATGCGGCACAAACGATGAAATTTGGCGAATCAACGGCACATACTAGGCCAAAGAGATTGGCAAAAAGAAAATTCGAAGAAGTTCAAGAAATAAAGTTATATCAATTTTTGTCATAATTAAATGACATGCGAATATCACGCCTAAAAATGCGGCACAAACGATGAAACTTGGTGAATTGCCGGCACAAACAATGCCTAAAAGAATGGTAAAAAGAAATTTTGAAAAAACTCAAAAATAATAAGTGGCCATACCAACTTGACATGCGAATATCGCGCGTAATAATGCGGCACAAACGATGAAATTTGGCGAATCGCTAGCAGAAACGAGGCCAAAGAGATTGGCAAAAAGAAATTTTGAAAAATTTTAAAGGCAAGCGAAATCGTACGTCCAACTTCCGTCAAGTTGGTATGGCCACTTTAAATCCTTAATAACTTTTTCTATTTTTGAGCTAAATGGCTGAAATTTGGCGAATGAGCGGCACAAACGCGGCACAAACGAATAGTAAAAAGAAATTTTCAAAAAACACAAAAAAAAAAGTGGCCATTCCAAATTGACATGCGAATATCTCGCGTAATAATACGGCACAAACGATGAAATTTGGCGAATCAGCGACACAAACGAGGCCAAAGAGATTGGCAAAATGAAATTTTTGAAAAATGTTCAAAAAATAAAAAGTTATATCAATTTTTGTCATAATTAATTCACATGCAAATATCTCGCGAATAATGCGGCACAAACGATGAAATTTGGCGAATCAGCGGCACAAACGAGGCGAAAGAGATTGGCAAAAAGAAATTTTGAAAAATGTTCAAAAAATAAAAAGTTATATCAATTTTTGTCATAATTAATTGACATGCAAATATCTCGTGTAATAATGCGGCACAAACGATGAAACTTGGTGAATCGCCGGCACAAACGACGCCAAAAGGAATAGCAAAAAAAAATTTTAAAAAATCACAAAGACAAGCGAAATCGCGTGTCCAACTTCCGTCAAGTTGGTATGGCCACTTTAAATCCTTAAAAACTTTTTCAATTTTTGAGCTAAATGGATGAAATTTTGGGAAAGGACGGCACAAACGCGGCACAAACGAATAGTAAAAAGAAATTTTGAAAAACTCAAAAAATAAAAAGTGGCCATTCCAATTTGACATGCGAATATCTCGCCTAAATATGCGGCACAAACGATGAAACTTGGTGAATCGCCGGCACAAACGAAGCCTAAAAGAATGGTAAAAAGAAATTTTGAAAAAACTCAAAAATAAAAAGTGGCCATACCAACTTGACATGCGAATATCTCGCGTAATAATACGGCACAAACGATGAAATTTGGCGAATCAGCGGCAGAAACGAGGCCAAAGAGAAATTTTGAAAAAGTTCAAAATATGAAAAGTTATATCAATTTTTCTCATATTTACTTGACACGCTAATATCTCGCTTGGTATGGCGGTAAAAACGAAAAAAACTTTTTATATTACTAAAATAGTTATTTGTAAAGTTTTAGGTAAAAGAAAAATACTATTATTTGCTGTAATAGATATGTATTTATAGATAAATTATCAACCCATCAACCGCTGGTGTATGCTGGCAGTTAGTTACTTTACTTGACGTAGAGATGCGCTGCTGGCGTCAGTATGTCAGTAACAGTTTTTCTTTCATAACTTCTTTAATATTGCGGCACAAACGATGAAACTTGGTGAATTGCCGGCACAAACGACGCCAAAAGGAATAGCAAAAAAAAATTTTAAAAAATCTCAAAGACAAGCGAAATCGCGTGTCCAACTTCCGTCAAGTAGGTATGGCCACATTAAATCCTTAAAAACTGTTTCAATTTTTGAGCTAAATGGATGAAGTTTTGGGAAAGGACGGCACAAACGAATGGTAAAAAGAAATTTTGAAAAAACTCAAAAAATAAAAAGTGGCCATTCCAACTTGACATGCGAATATCTCGCCTAAAAATGCGGCACAAACGATGAAACTAGGTGAATCGCCGGCACAAACGAAGCCTAAAAGAATGGTAAAAAGAAATTTTGAAAAAACTCAAAAATAAAAAGTGGCCATACCAACTTGACATGCGAATATCTCGCGTAATAATACGGCACAAACGATGAAATTTGGCGAATCAGCGGCACAAACGAGGCCAAAGAGATTGGCAAAATGAAATTTTGAAAAATGTTCAAAAAATAAAAAGTTATATCAATTTTTGTCATAATTAATTCACATCCAAATATCTCGCGTAATAATGCGGCACAAACGATGAAATTTGGCTAATCAGCGGCACAAACGAGGCCAAAGAGATTGGCAAAAAGAAATTTTGAAAAATCTTAAATGGAAGCGAAATCGTACGTCCAACTTTCGTCAAGTTGGTATGGCCACTTTAAATCCTTAATAACTTTTTCAATTTTTGAGCTATATGGCTGAAATTTAGCGAATGAGCGGCACATACGCGGCACAAACGAATGGTAAAAAGAAATTTTGAAAAACTTCAAAAAAAAAAAAGGGGCCATTCCAACTTGACATGCGAATATCTCGCCTAAAAATGCGGCACAAACGATGAATCTTGGTGAATCCCCGGCACAAACGAAGCCTAAAAGAATGGTAAAAAGAAATTTTGAAAAAACTCAAAAATAAAAAGTGGCCATACCAACTTGACATGCGAATATCTCGCGTAATAATACGGCACAAACGATGAAATTTGGCGAATCAGCGGCAAAAACGAGGCCAAAGAGATTGGCAAAAAGAAATTTTGAAAAATGTTCAAAAAATAAAAAGTTATATCAATTTTTGTTATAATTAATTGACATGCAAAAACCTCGCCTAAAAATGCGGCACAAACGATGAAACTTGGTGAATCGCCGGCACAAACGAAGCCTAAAAGAATGGTAAAAAGAAATTTTGAAAAAACTCAAAAATAATAAGTGGCCATACCAACTTTACATGCGAATATCTCGCGTAATAATGAGGCACAAACGATGAAATTTGGCTAATCAGCGGCACAAACGAGGCTAAAGAGATTGGCAAAAAGAAATTTTGAAAAAGTTCAAAAAATAAAAAGTTATATCAATTTTTGTCATATTAAATTGACATGCAAATATCTCGCCTAAAAATGCGGCACAAACGATGAAACTTGGTGAATCGCCGGCACAAACGAAGCCTAAAAGAATGGTAAAAACAAATTTTGAAAAAACTCAAAAATAAAAAGTGGCCATACCAACTTGACATGCGAATATCGCGCGTAATAATGCGGCACAAACGATGAAATTTGGCGAATCGCCGGCACAAACGAAGCCTAAAAGGATGGTAAAAAGAAATTTTGAAAAAACTCTAAAAAGTGGCCATACCAACTTGACATGCGAATATCGCGCGTAATAATGCGGCACAAACGATGAAATTTAGCGAATCGCTAGCAGAAACGAGGCCAAATAGATTGGCAAAAAGAAATTTTGAAAAAATTCAAAATATGAAAAGTTATATCAATTTTTCTCATATTTACTTGACACGCTAATATCTCGATTGGTATGGCGGTAAAAACGAAAAAAACTTTTTATATTACTAAAATAGTTATTTGTAATGTTGTAGGTAAATGAAAAATACTATTATTTGCTGTAATAGATATGTATTTATAGATAAATTATCAACCCATCAACCGCTGGTGTATGCTGGCAGTTAGTTACTTTACTTGACGTAGAGATACGCTGCTGGCGTCAGTATGTCAGTAACAGTTTTTCTTTCATAACTTCTTTAATATTGCGGCACAAACGATGAAACTTGGTGAATCGCCGGCACAAACGACGCCAAAAGGAATAGCAAAAAAAAAATTTTAAAAAATCTCAAAGACAAGCGAAATCGCGTGTCCAACTTCCGTCAAGTTGGTATGGCCACTTTAAATCCTTAAAAACTTTTTCAATTTTTGAGCTAAATGGATGAAGTTTTGGGAAAGGACGGCACAAACGAATGGAAAAAGAAATTTTGAAAAAACTCAAAAAAAAAAGTGGCCATTCCAACTTGACATGCGAATATCTCGACTAAAAATGCGGCACAAACGATGAAACTTGGTGAATCGCCGGCACAAACGAAGCCTAAAAGAATGGTAAAAAGAAATTTTGAAAAAACTCAAAAATAAAAAGTGGCCATACCAACTTGATATGCGAATATCTCGCGTAATAATGCGGCACAAACGATGAAATTTAGCGAATCGCTAGCAGAAACGAGGCCAAAGAGATTGGCAAAAAGAAATTTTGAAAAAATTCAAAATATGAAAAGTTATATCAATTTTTCTCATATTTACTTGACACGCTAATATCTCGCTTGGTATGGCGGTAAAAACGAAAAAAACTTTTTATATTACTAAAATAGTTATTTGTAAAGTTGTAGGTAAAAGAAAAATACTATTATTTGCTGTAATAGATATGTATTTATAGATAAATTATCAACCCATCAACCGCTGGTGTATGCTGGCAGTTAGTTACTTTACTTGACGTAGAGATGCGCTGCTGGCGTCAGTATGTCAGTAACAGTTTTTCTTTCATAACTTGTTTAATATTGCGGCGCAAACGATGATACTTGGTTAATCGCCGGCACAAACGACGCCAAAAGGAATAGCAAAAAAAAATTTTAAAAAATCTCAAAGACAAGCGAAATCGCGTGTCCAACGTCCGTCAAGTAGGTATGGCCACATTAAATCCTTAAAAACTTTTTCAATTTTTGAGCTAAATGGATGAAGTTTTGGGAAAGGACGGCACAAACGAATGGTAAAAAGAAATTTTGAAAAAACTCAAAAAATAAAAAGTGGCCATTCCAACTTGACATGCGAATATCTCGCCTAAAAATGCGGCACAAACGATGAAACTTGGTGAATCGCTGGCACATACGAAGCCTAAAAGAAGGGTAAAAAGAAATTTTGAAAAAACTCAAAAATAAAAAGTGGCCATACCAACTTGACATGCGAATATCTCGCGTTATAATACGGCACAAACGATGAAATTTGGCGAATCAGCGGCACAAACGAGGCCAAAGAGATTGGCAAAAAGAAATTTTGAAAAATGTTCAAAAAATAAAAAGTTATATCAATTTTTGTCATAATTAATTGACATGCAAATATCTCGCGTAATAATGGGGCACAAACGATGAAACTTGGTGAATCGCCGGCACAAACAACGCCAAAAGGAATAGCAAAAAAAAATTTTAAAAAATCTCAAAGACAAGCGAAATCGCGTGTCCAACTTCCGTCAAGTTGGTATGGCCACTTTAAATCCTTAATAACTTTTTCAATTTTTGAGCTATATGGCTGAAATTTGGCGAATGAGCGGCACAAACGAAGCCTAAAAGGATGGTAAAAAGAAATTTAGAAAAAACTCTAAAAAGTGGCCATACCAACTTGACATGCGAATATCGCGCGTAATAATGCGGCACAAACGATGAAATTTGGCGAATCGCTAGCAGAAACGAGGCCAAAGAGATTGGCAAAAAGAAATTTTGAAAAAATTCAAAATATGAAAAGTTATATCATTTTTTCTCATCATAACTTGACACGCTAATATCTCGCTTGGTATGGCGGTAAAAACGAAAAAAACTTTTTATATTACTAAAATAGTTATTTGTAATGTTGTAGGTAAAAGAAAAATACTATTATTTGCTGTAATAGATATGTATTTATAGATAAATTATCAACCCATCAACCGCTGGTGTATGCTGGCAGTTAGTTACTTTACTTGACGTAGAGATGCGCTGCTGGCGTCAGTATGTCAGTAACAGTTTTTCTTTCATAACTTCTTTAATATTGCGGCACAAACGATGAAACTTGGTGAATCGCCGGCACAAACGACGCCAAAAGGAATAGCAAAAAAAATTTTAAAAAATCTCAAAGACAAGCGAAATCGCGTGTCCAACTTCCGTCAAGTTGGTATGGCCACTTTAAATCCTCAAAAACTTTTTCAATTTTTGAGCTAAATGGATGAAATTTTGGGAAACGACGGCACAAACGCGACACAAACGAATGGTAAAAAGAAATTTTGAAAAAACTCAAAAAATAAAAAGTGGCCATTCCAACTTGACATGCGAATATCTCGCCTAAAAATGCGGCACAAACGATGAATCTTGGTGAATCGCCGGCACAAACGAAGCCTAAAAGAATGGTAAAAAGAAATTTTGAAAAAACTCAAAAATAAAAAGTGGCCATACCAACTTGACATGCGAATATCTCGCGTAATAATACGGCACAAACGATGAAATTTGGCGAATCAGCGGCAAAAACGAGGCCAAAGAGATTGGCAAAAAGAAATTTTGAAAAGTTCAAAAAATAAAAAGTTATATCAATTTTTGTCATATTAAATTGACATGCAAATATCTCGCCTAAAAATGCGGCACAAACGATGAAACTTGGTGAATCGCCGGCACAAACGAAGCCTAAAAGAATGGTAAAAAGAAATTTTGAAAAAACTCAAAAATAAAAAGTGGCCATACCAAATTGACATGCGAATATCTCGCGTAATAATGCGGCACAAACGATGAAATTTGGCGAATCGCCGGCACAAACGAAGCCTAAAAGGATGGTAAAAAGAAATTTTGAAAGAACTCTAAAAAGTGGCCATACCAACTTGACATGCGAATATCGCGCGTAATAATGCGGCACAAACGATGACATGCGAATATCGCGCGTAATAATGCGGCACAAACGATGAAATTTGGCGAATCAGCGGCAGAAACGAGGCCAAAGAGAAATTTTGAAAAAGTTCAAAATATGAAAAGTTATATCAATTTTTCTCATATTTACTTGACACGCTAATATCTCGCTTGGTATGGCGGTAAAAACGAAAAAAACTTTTTATATTACTAAAATAGTTATTTGTAAAGTTTTAGGTAAAAGAAAAATACTATTATTTGCTGTAATAGATATGTATTTATAGATAAATTATCAACCCATCAACCGCTGGTGTATGCTGGCAGTTAGTTACTTTACTTGACGTAGAGATGCGCTGCTGGCGTCAGTATGTCAGTAACAGTTTTTCTTTCATAACTTCTTTAATATTGCGGCACAAATGATGAAACTTGGTGAATCGCCGGCACAAACGACGCCAAAAGGAATAGCAAAAAAAAATTTTAAAAAATCTCAAAGACAAGCGAAATCGCGTGTCCAACTTCCGTCAAGTAGGTATGGCCACATTAAATCCTTAAAAACTGTTTCAATTTTTGAGCTAAATGGATGAAGTTTTGGGAAAGGACGGCACAAACGAATGGTAAAAAGAAATTTTGAAAAAACTCAAAAAATAAAAAGTGGCCATTCCAACTTGACATGCGAATATCTCGCCTAAAAATGCGGCACAAACGATGAAACTTGGTGAATCGCCGGCACAAACGAAGCCTAAAAGAATGGTAAAAAGAAATTTTGAAAAAACTCAAAAATAAAAAGTGGCCATACCAACTTGACATGCGAATATCTCGCGTAATAATACGGCACAAACGATGAAATTTGGCGAATCAGCGGCAAAAACGAGGCCAAAGAGATTGGCAAAAAGAAATTTTGAAAAATGTTCAAAAAATAAAAAGTTATATCAATTTTTGTTATAATTAATTGACATGCAAAAACCTCGCCTAAAAATGCGGCACAAACGATGAAACTTGGTGAATCGCCGGCACAAACGAAGCCTAAAAGAATGGTAAAAAGAAATTTTGAAAAAACTCAAAAATAATAAGTGGCCATACCAACTTGACATGCGAATATAGCGCGTAATAATGCGGCACAAACGATGAAATTTGGCGAATCGCTAGCAGAAACGAGGCCAAAGAGATTGGCAAAAAGAAATTTCGAAAAATTTTAAAGGCAAGCGAAATCGTACGTCCAACTTCCGTCAAGTTGGTATGGCCACTTTAAATCCTTAATAACTTTTTCTATTTTTGAGCTAAATGGCTGAAATTTGGCGAATGAGCGGCACAAACGCGGCACAAACGAATAGTAAAAAGAAATTTTCAAAAAACTCAAAAAAAAAAGTGGCCATTCCAAATTGACATGCGAATATCTCGCGTAATAATACGGCACAAACGATGAAATTTGGCGAATCAGCGGCACAAACGAGGCCAAAGAGATTGGCAAAATGAAATTTTGAAAAATGTTCAAAAAATAAAAAGTTATATTAATTTTTATTATAATTAATTGACATGCAAAAATCTGACCTAAAAATGCGGCACAAACGATGAAACTTGGTGAATCGCCGGCACAAACGAAGCATTAAAGAATGGTAAAAAGAAATTTTGAAAAAACTAAAAAATAAAAAGTGGCCATACCAAATTGACATGCGAATATCTCGCCTAAAAATGCGGCACAAACGATGAAATTTGGCGAATCAGCGGCAAAAACGAGGCCAAAGAGATTGGCAAAAAGGAATTTTGAAAAAGTTCAAAAAATAAAAAGTTATATCAATTTTTGTCATAATTATATGACATGCGAATATCTCGCCTAAAAATACGGCACAAACGATGATACTTGGTGAATCGCCGGCACAAATGAAGCCTAAAAGAATGGTAAAAAGAAATTTTGAAAAAACTCAAAAATAAAAAGTGGCCATACCAACTTGACATGCGAATATCTCGCGTAATAATGCGGCACAAACGATGAAATTTGGCGAATCAGCGGCACAAACGAGGCCAAAGAGATTGGCAAAAAGAAATTTTGAAAAAACTCAATAAATAAAAAGTTATATCAATTTTTGTCATAATTATATGACATGCGAATATCTCGCCTAAAAATGCGGCCCAAACGATGAAACTTGGTGAATCGCCGGCACAAACGAAGCCTAAAAGAATGGTAAAAAGAAATTTTGAAAAAACTCAAAAATAAAAAGTGGCCATACCAAATTGGTAGGCGAATATCTCGCGTAATAATGCGGCACAAACGATGAAATTTAGCGAATCGCTAGCAGAAAGGAGGCCAAATAGATTGGCAAAAAGAAATTTTGAAATAATTCAAAATATGAAAAGTTATATCAATTTTTCTCATATTTACTTGACACGCTAATATCTCGCTTGGTATGGCGGTAAAAACGAAAAAAACTTTTTATATTACTAAAATAGTTATTTGTAAAGTTGTAGGTAAAAGAAAAATACTATTATTTGCTGTAATAGATATGTATTTATAGATAAATTATCAACCCATCAACCGCTGGTGTATGCTGGCAGTTAGTTACTTTACTTGACGTAGAGATGCGCTGCAGGCGTCAGTATGTCAGTAACAGTTTTTCTTTCATAACTTCTTTAATATTGCGGCACAAACGATGAAACTTGGTGAATCGCCGGCACAAACGACGCCAAAAGGAATAGCAAAAAAAAATTTTAAAAAATCTCAAAGACAAGCGAAATCGCGTGTCCAACTTCCGTCAAGTTGATATGGCCACTTTCAATCCTTAAAAACTTTTTCAATTTTTGAGCTAAATGGATGAAATTTTGGGAAAGGACGGCACAAACGAATGGTAAAAAGAAATTTTGAAAAAACTCAAAAAATAAAAGTTGCCATTCCAACTTGACATGCGAATATCTCGACTAAAAATGCGGCACAAACGATGAAACTTGGTGAATCGCCGGCACAAACGAAGCCTAAAAGAATGGTAAAAAGAAATTTTGAAAAAACTCAAAAATAAAAAGTGGCCATACCAACTTGACATGCAAATATCTCGCGTAATAATACGGCACAAACGATGAAATTTGGCGAATCAGCGGCACAAACGAGGCCAAAGAGATTGGCAAAAAGAAATTTTGAAAAATGTTCAAAAAATAAAAAGTTATATCAATTTTTGTCATAATTAATTGACATGCAAATATCTCGCGTAATAATGCGGCACAAACGATGAAATTTGGCTAATCAGCGGCACAAACGAGGCCAAAGAGATTGGCAAAAAGAAATTTTGAAAAATCTTAAAGGCAAGCGAAATCGTACGTCCAACTTCCGTCAAGTTGGTATGGCCACATTAAATCCTTAATAACTTTTTCAATTTTTGAGCTAAATGGCTGAAATTTGGCGAATGAGCGGCACATGCGCGGCACAAACGAATAGTAAAAAGAAATTTTCAAAAAAACTCAAAAAATAAAAAGTGGCCATTCCAACTTGACATGCGAATATGTCGCCTAAAAATGCGGCACAAACGATGAAACTTGGTGAATCGCCGGCACAAACGAAGCCTAAAAGAATGGTAAAAAGAAATTTTGAAAAAACTCAAAAATAAAAAGTAGCCATACCAAATTGACATGCGAATATCTCGCGTAATAATGCGGCACAAACGATGAAATTTGGCGAATCGCCGGCACAAACGAAGCCTAAAAGGATGGTAAAATGAAATTTTGAAAAAACTCAAAAATAAAAAGTGGCCATACCAACTTGACATGCGAATATCGCGCGTAATAATGCGGCACAAACGATGAAATTTGGCGAACCGCTAGCAAAAACGAAGCCAAAGAGATTGACAAAAAGAAATTTCGAAAAAATTCAAAATATGAAAAGTTATATCAATTTTTCTCATCTTCACTTGACACGCTAATATCTCGCTTGGTATGGCGGTAAAAACGAAAAAAACTTTTTATATTACTAAAATAGTTATTTGTAAAGTTGTAGGAAAAAGAAAAATACTATTATTTGCTGTAATAGATTTGTATTTATAGATAAATTATCAACCCATCAACCGCTGGTGTATGCTGGCAGTTAGTTACTTTACTTGACGTAGAGATGCGCTGCTGGCGTCAGTATGTCAGTAACAGTTTTTCTTTCATAACTTCTTTAATATTGCGGCACAAACGATGAAATTTGGCGAATAAGCGGCAAAAACGAGGCCAAAGAGATTGGCAAAATGAAATTTTGAAAAATGTTCAAAAAATAAAAAGTTATATCAATTTTTGTTATAATTAATTGACATGCAAAAATCTCACCTAAAAATGCGGCACAAACGATGAAACATGGTGAATCGCCGGCACAAACGAAGCCTAAAAGAATGGTAAAAAGAAATTTTGAAATAACTCAAAAATAAAAAGTGGCTATACCAATTTGACATGCGAATATCTCGCGTAATAATGCGGCACAAACGATGAAATTTGGCTAATCAGCGGCATAAACGATGCTAAAGAGATTGGCAAAAAGAAATTTTGAAAAAGTTCAAAAAATAAAAAGTTATATCAATTTTTGTCATATTAAATTGACATGCAAATATCTCGCCTGAAAATGCGGCACAAACGATGAAACTTGGTGAATCGCCGGCACAAACGAAGCCTAAAAAAATGGTAAAAAGAAATTTTGAAAAAACTCAAAAATAAAAAGTGGCCATACCAACTTTATATGCGAATATCTCGCGTAATAATGCGGCACAAACGATGAAATTTAGCGAATCGCTAGCAGAAAAGAGGCCAAATAGATTGGCAAAAAGAAATTTTGAAAAAATTCAAAATATGAAAAGTTATATCAATTTTTCTCATCTTCACTTGACACGCTAATATCTCGCTTGGTATGGCGGTAAAAACGAAAAAAACTTTTTATATTACTAAAATAGTTCTTTGTAAAGTTGTAGGAAAAAGAAAAATACTATTATTTGCTGTAATAGATTTGTATTTATAGATAAATTATCAACCCATCAACCGCTGGTGTATGCTGGCAGTTAGTTACTTTACTTGACGTAGAGATGCGCTGCTGGCGTCAGTATGTCAGTAACAGTTTTTCTTTCATAACTTCTTTAATATTGCGGCACAAACGATGAAACTTGGTGAATCGCCGGCACAAACGACGCCAAAAGGAATAGCAAAAAAAAAATTCTAAAATACCTCAAAGACAAGCGAAATCGCGTGTCCAACTTCCGTCAAGTTGGTATGGCCACTTCAAATCCTTAAAAACTTTTTCAATTTTTGAGCTAAATGGATGAAATTTTGGGAAACGACGGCACAAACGCGGCACAAACGAATGGTAAAAAGAAATTTTGAAAAACTCAAAAAATAAAAAGTGGCCATTCCAACTTGACATGCGAATATCTCGCCTGAAAATGCGGCACAAACGATGAAACTTGGTGAATCGCCGGCACAAACGAAGCCTAAAAAAATGGTAAAAAGAAATTTTGAAAAAACTCAAAAATAAAAAGTGGCTATACCAACTTGACATGCGAATATCTCGCGTAATAATGCGGCACAAACGATGAAATTTGGCGAATCAACGGCACATACTAGGCCAAAGAGATTGGCAAAAAGAAAATTCGAAGAAGTTCAAGAAATAAAGTTATATCAATTTTTGTCATAATTAAATGACATGCGAATATCACGCCTAAAAATGCGGCACAAACGATGAAACTTGGTGAATTGCCGGCACAAACAATGCCTAAAAGAATGGTAAAAAGAAATTTTGAAAAAACTCAAAAATAATAAGTGGCCATACCAACTTGACATGCGAATATCGCGCGTAATAATGCGGCACAAACGATGAAATTTGGCGAATCGCTAGCAGAAACGAGGCCAAAGAGATTGGCAAAAAGAAATTTTGAAAAATTTTAAAGGCAAGCGAAATCGTACTTCCAACTTCCGTCAAGTTGGTATGGCCACTTTAAATCCTTAATAACTTTTTCTATTTTTGAGCTAAATGGCTGAAATTTGGCGAATGAGCGGCACAAACGCGGCACAAACGAATAGTAAAAAGAAATTTTCAAAAAACTCAAAAAAAAAAGTGGCCATTCCAAATTGACATGCGAATATCTCGCGTAATAATACGGCACAAACGATGAAATTTGGCGAATCAGCGACACAAACGAGGCCAAAGAGATTGGCAAAATGAAATTTTTGAAAAATGTTCAAAAAATAAAAAGTTATATCAATTTTTGTCATAATTAATTCACATGCAAATATCTCGCGAATAATGCGGCACAAACGATGAAATTTGGAGAATCAGCGGCACAAACGAGGCGAAAGAGATTGGCAAAAAGAAATTTTGAAAAATGTTCAAAAAATAAAAAGTTATATCAATTTTTGTCATAATTAATTGACATGCAAATATCTCGTGTAATAATGCGGCACAAACGATGAAACTTGGTGAATCGCCGGCACAAACGACGCCAAAAGGAATAGCAAAAAAAAATTTTAAAAAATCACAAAGACAAGCGAAATCGCGTGTCCAACTTCCGTCAAGTTGGTATGGCCACTTTAAATCCTTAAAAACATTTTCAATTTTTGAGCTAAATGGATGAAATTTTGGGAAAGGACGGCACAAACGCGGCACAAACGAATAGTAAAAAGAAATTTTGAAAAACTCAAAAAATAAAAAGTGGCCATTCCAATTTGACATGCGAATATCTCGCCTAAATATGCGGCACAAACGATGAAACTTGGTGAATCGCCGGCACAAACGAAGCCTAAAAGAATGGTAAAAAGAAATTTTGAAAAAACTCAAAAATAAAAAGTGGCCATACCAACTTGACATGCGAATATCTCGCGTAATAATACGGCACAAACGATGAAATTTGGCGAATCAGCGGCAGAAACGAGGCCAAAGAGAAATTTTGAAAAAGTTCAAAATATGAAAAGTTATATCAATTTTTCTCATATTTACTTGACACGCTAATATCTCGCTTGGTATGGCGGTAAAAACGAAAAAAACTTTTTATATTACTAAAATAGTTATTTGTAAAGTTTTAGGTAAAAGAAAAATACTATTATTTGCTGTAATAGATATGTATTTATAGATAAATTATCAACCCATCAACCGCTGGTGTATGCTGGCAGTTAGTTACTTTACTTGACGTAGAGATGCGCTGCTGGCGTCAGTATGTCAGTAACAGTTTTTCTTTCATAACTTCTTTAATATTGCGGCACAAACGATGAAACTTGGTGAATTGCCGGCACAAACGACGCCAAAAGGAATAGCAAAAAAAAATTTTAAAAAATCTCAAAGACAAGCGAAATCGCGTGTCCAACTTCCGTCAAGTAGGTATGGCCACATTAAATCCTTAAAAACTGTTTCAATTTTTGAGCTAAATGGATGAAGTTTTGGGAAAGGACGGCACAAACGAATGGTAAAAAGAAATTTTGAAAAAACTCAAAAAATAAAAAGTGGCCATTCCAACTTGACATGCGAATATCTCGCCTAAAAATGCGGCACAAACGATGAAACTAGGTGAATCGCCGGCACAAACGAAGCCTAAAAGAATGGTAAAAAGAAATTTTGAAAAAACTCAAAAATAAAAAGTGGCCATACCAACTTGACATGCGAATATCTCGCGTAATAATACGGCACAAACGATGAAATTTGGCGAATCAGCGGCACAAACGAGGCCAAAGAGATTGGCAAAATGAAATTTTGAAAAATGTTCAAAAAATAAAAAGTTATATCAATTTTTGTCATAATTAATTCACATCCAAATATCTCGCGTAATAATGCGGCACAAACGATGAAATTTGGCTAATCAGCGGCACAAACGAGGCCAAAGAGATTGGCAAAAAGAAATTTTGAAAAATCTTAAAGGCAAGCGAAATCGTACGTCCAACTTTCGTCAAGTTGGTATGACCACTTTAAATCCTTAATAACTTTTTCAATTTTTGAGCTATATGGCTGAAATTTAGCGAATGAGCGGCACATACGCGGCACAAACGAATGGTAAAAAGAAATTTTGAAAAACTTCAAAAAATAAAAAGTGGCCATTCCAACTTGACATGCGAATATCTCGCCTAAAAATGCGGCACAAACGATGAATCTTGGTGAATCCCCGGCACAAACGAAGCCTAAAAGAATGGTAAAAAGAAATTTTGAAAAAACTCAAAAATAAAAAGTGGCCATACCAACTTGACATGCGAATATCTCGCGTAATAATACGGCACAAACGATGAAATTTGGCGAATCAGCGGCAAAAACGAGGCCAAAGAGATTGGCAAAAAGAAATTTTGAAAAATGTTCAAAAAATAAAAAGTTATATCAATTTTTGTTATAATTAATTGACATGCAAAAACCTCGCCTAAAAATGCGGCACAAACGATGAAACTTGGTGAATCGCCGGCACAAACGAAGCCTAAAAGAATGGTAAAAAGAAATTTTGAAAAAACTCAAAAATAATAAGTGGCCATACCAACTTTACATGCGAATATCTCGCGTAATAATGCGGCACAAACGATGAAATTTGGCTAATCAGCGGCACAAACGAGGCTAAAGAGATTGGCAAAAAGAAATTTTGAAAAAGTTCAAAAAATAAAAAGTTATATCAATTTTTGTCATATTAAATTGACATGCAAATATCTCGCCTAAAAATGCGGCACAAACGATGAAACTTGGTGAATCGCCGGCACAAACGAGGCCAAAGAGATTGGCAAAATGAAATTTTGAAAAATGTTCAAAAAATAAAAAGTTATATTAATTTTTATTATAATTAATTGACATGCAAAAATCTGGCCTAAAAATGCGGCACAAACGATGAAACTTGGTGAATCGCCGGCACAAACGAAGCATTAAAGAATGGTAAAAAGAAATTTTGAAAAAACTAAAAAATAAAAAGTGGCCATACCAAATTGACATGCGAATATATCGCGTAATAATGCGGCACAAACGAGGAAATTTGGCTAATCAGCGGCACTAACGAGGCCAAAGAGATTGGCAAAAAGAAATTTGGAAAAAGTTCAAAAAATAAAAAGTTATATCAATTTCTGTCATATTAAATTGACATGCGAATATCTCGCCTAAAAATGCGGCACAAACGATGAAATTTGGCGAATCAGCGGCAAAAACGAGGCCAAAGAGATTGGCAAAAAGGAATTTTGAAAAAGTTCAAAAAATAAAAAGTTATATCAATTTTTGTCATAATTATATGACATGCGAATATCTCGCCTAAAAATACGGCACAAACGATGATACTTGGTGAATCGCCGGCACAAACGAAGCCTAAAAGAATGGTAAAAAGAAATTTTGAAAAAACTCAAAAATAAAAAGTGGCCATACCAACTTGACATGCGAATATCTCGCGTAATAATGCGGCACAAACGATGAAATTTGGCGAATCAGCGGCACAAACGAGGCCAAAGAGATTGGCAAAAAGAAATTTTGAAAAAACTCAAAAAATAAAAAGTTATATCAATTTTTGTCATAATTATATGACATGCGAATATCTCGCCTAAAAATGCGGCCCAAACGATGAAACTTGGTGAATCGCCGGCACAAACGAAGCCTAAAAGAATGGTAAAAAGAAATTTTGAAAAAACTCAAAAATAAAAAGTGGCCATACCAAATTGGTATGCGAATATCTCGCGTAATAATGCGGCACAAACGATGAAATTTAGCGAATCGCTAGCAGAATGGAGGCCAAATAGATTGGCAAAAAGAAATTTTGAAATAATTCAAAATATGAAAAGTTATATCAATTTTTCTCATATTTACTTGACACGCTAATATCTCGCTTGGTATGGCGGTAAAAACGAAAAAAACTTTTTATATTACTAAAATAGTTATTTGTAAAGTTGTAGGTAAAAGAAAAATACTATTATTTGCTGTAATAGATATGTATTTATAGATAAATTATCAACCCATCAACCGCTGGTGTATGCTGGCAGTTAGTTACTTTACTTGACGTAGAGATGCGCTGCAGGCGTCAGTATGTCAGTAACAGTTTTTCTTTCATAACTTCTTTAATATTGCGGCACAAACGATGAAACTTGGTGAATCGCCGGCACAAACGACGCCAAAAGGAATAGCAAAAAAAAATTTTAAAAAATCTCAAAGACAAGCGAAATCGCGTGTCCAACTTCCGTCAAGTTGATATGGCCACTTTCAATCCTTAAAAACTTTTTCAATTTTTGAGCTAAATGGATGAAATTTTGGGAAAGGACGGCACAAACGAATGGTAAAAAGAAATTTTGAAAAAACTCAAAAAATAAAAGTGGCCATTCCAACTTGACATGCGAATATCTCGACTAAAAATGCGGCACAAACGATGAAACTTGGTGAATCGCCGGCACAAACGAAGCCTAAAAGAATGGTAAAAAGAAATTTTGAAAAAACTCAAAAATAAAAAGTGGCCATACCAACTTGACATGCAAATATCTCGCGTAATAATACGGCACAAACGATGAAATTTGGCGAATCAGCGGCACAAACGAGGCCAAAGAGATTGGCAAAAAGAAATTTTGAAAAATGTTCAAAAAATAAAAAGTTATATCAATTTTTGTCATAATTAATTGACATGCAAATATCTCGCGTAATAATGCGGCACAAACGATGAAATTTGGCTAATCAGCGGCACAACCGAGGCCAAAGAGATTGGCAAAAAGAAATTTTGAAAAATCTTAAAGGCAAGCGAAATCGTACGTCCAACTTCCGTCAAGTTGGTATGGCCACATTAAATCCTTAATAACTTTTTCAATTTTTGAGCTAAATGGCTGAAATTTGGCGAATGAGCGGCACATGCGCGGCACAAACGAATAGTAAAAAGAAATTTTCAAAAAACTCAAAAAATAAAAAGTGGCCATTCCAAATTGACATGCGAATATGTCGCCTAAAAATGCGGCACAAACGATGAAACTTGGTGAATCGCCGGCACAAACGAAGCCTAAAAGAATGGTAAAAAGAAATTTTGAAAAAACTCAAAAATAAAAAGTAGCCATACCAAATTGACATGCGAATATCTCGCGTAATAATGCGGCACAAACGATGAAATTTGGCGAATCGCCGGCACAAACGAAGCCTAAAAGGATGGTAAAATGAAATTTTGAAAAAACTCAAAAATAAAAAGTGGCCATACCAACTTGACATGCGAATATCGCGCGTAATAATGCGGCACAAACGAAGAAATTTGGCGAACCGCTAGCAAAAACGAAGCCAAAGAGATTGACAAAAAGAAATTTCGAAAAAATTCAAAATATGAAAAGTTATATCAATTTTTCTCATCTTCACTTGACACGCTAATATCTCGCTTGGTATGGCGGTAAAAACGAAAAAAACTTTTTATATTACTAAAATAGTTATTTGTAAAGTTGTAGGAAAAAGAAAAATACTATTATTTGCTGTAATAGATTTGTATTTATAGATAAATTATCAACCCATCAACCGCTGGTGTATGCTGGCAGTTAGTTACTTTACTTGACGTAGAGATGCGCTGCTGGCGTCAGTATGTCAGTAACAGTTTTTTTTTCATAACTTCTTTAATATTGCGGCACAAACGATGAAACTTGGTGAATCGCCGGCACAAACGACGCCAAAAGGAATAGCAAAAAAAAATTCTAAAATACCTCAAAGACAAGCGAAATCGCGTGTCCAACTTCCGTCAAGTTGGTATGGCCACTTCAAATCCTTAAAAACTATTTCAATTTTTGAGCTAAATGGATGAAATTTTGGGAAACGACGGCACAAACGCGGCACAAACGAATGGTAAAAAGAAATTTTGAAAAACTCAAAAAATAAAAAGTGGCCATTCCAACTTGACATGCGAATATCTCGCCTGAAAATGCGGCACAAACGATGAAACTTGGTGAATCGCCGGCACAAACGAAGCCTAAAAAAATGGTAAAAAGAAATTTTGAAAAAACTCAAAAATAAAAAGTGGCTATACCAACTTGACATGCGAATATCTCGCGTAATAATGCGGCACAAACGATGAAATTTGGTGAATCGCCGGCACAAACGAGGCCAAAAAGATTGGCAAAAAGAAATTTTGAAAAATGTTCAAAAAATAAAAAGTTATATCAATTTTTATTATAATTAATTGACATGCAAAAATCTGGCCTAAAAATGCGGCACAAACGATGAAACTTGGTGAATCGCCGGCACAAACGAAGCATTAAAGAATGGTAAAAAGAAATTTTGAAAAAACTAAAAAATAAAAAGTGGCCATACCAAATTGACATGCGAATATATCGCGTAATAATGCGGCACAAACGAGGAAATTTGGCTAATCAGCGGCACTAACGAGGCCAAAGAGATTGGCAAAAAGAAATTTGGAAAAAGTTCAAAAAATAAAAAGTTATATCAATTTCTGTCATATTAAATTGACATGCGAATATCTCGCCTAAAAATGCGGCACAAACGATGAAATTTGGCGAATCAGCGGCAAAAACGAGGCCAAAGAGATTGGCAA
The DNA here is from genome assembly GCF_049639745.1 of Rhodnius prolixus. NCBI lineage: Eukaryota > Metazoa > Arthropoda > Insecta > Hemiptera > Reduviidae > Rhodnius > Rhodnius prolixus. The sequence goes on from NW_027411619.1 coordinate 108,357, forward strand.
AAAGGAATTTTGAAAAAGTTCAAAAAATAAAAAGTTATATCAATTTTTGTCATAATTATATGACATGCGAATATCTCGCCTAAAAATACGGCACAAACGATGATACTTGGTGAATCGCCGGCACAAACGAAGCCTAAAAGAATGGTAAAAAGAAATTTTGAAAAAACTCAAAAATAAAAAGTGGCCATACCAACTTGACATGCGAACATCTCGCGTAATAATGCGGCACAAACGATGAAATTTGGCGAATCAGCGGCACAAACGAGGCCAAAGAGATTGGCAAAAAGAAATTTTGAAAAAACTCAAAAAATAAAAAGTTATATCAATTTTTGTCATAATTATATGACATGCGAATATCTCGCCTAAAAATGCGGCCCAAACGATGAAACTTGGTGAATCGCCGGCACAAACGAAGCCTAAAAGAATGGTAAAAAGAAATTTTGAAAAAACTCAAAAATAAAAAGTGGCCATACCAAATTGGTATGCGAATATCTCGCGTAATAATGCGGCACAAACGATGAAATTTAGCGAATCGCTAGCAGAAAGGAGGCCAAATAGATTGGCAAAAAGAAATTTTGAAATAATTCAAAATATGAAAAGTTATATCAATTTTTCTCATATTTACTTGACACGCTAATATCTCGCTTGGTATGGCGGTAAAAACGAAAAAAACTTTTTATATTACTAAAATAGTTATTTGTAAAGTTGTAGGTAAAAGAAAAATACTATTATTTGCTGTAATAGATATGTATTTATAGATAAATTATCAACCCATCAACCGCTGGTGTATGCTGGCAGTTAGTTACTTTACTTGACGTAGAGATGCGCTGCAGGCGTCAGTATGTCAGTAACAGTTTTTCTTTCATAACTTCTTTAATATTGCGGCACAAACGATGAAACTTGGTGAATCGCCGGCACAAACGACGCCAAAAGGAATAGCAAAAAAAAATTTTAAAAAATCTCAAAGACAAGCGAAATCGCGTGTCCAACTTCCGTCAAGTTGATATGGCCACTTTCAATCCTTAAAAACTTTTTCAATTTTTGAGCTAAATGGATGAAATTTTGGGAAAGGACGGCACAAACGAATGGTAAAAAGAAATTTTCAAAAAACTCAAAAAATAAAAAGTGGCCATTCCAACTTGACATGCGAATATGTCGCCTAAAAATGCGGCACAAACGATGAAACTTGGTGAATCGCCGGCACAAACGAAGCCTAAAAGAATGGTAAAAAGAAATTTTGAAAAAACTCAAAAATAAAAAGTAGCCATACCAAATTGACATGCGAATATCTCGCGTAATAATGCGGCACAAACGATGAAATTTGGCGAATCGCCGTCACAAACGAAGCCTAAAAGGATGGTAAAATGAAATTTTGAAAAAACTCAAAAATAAAAAGTGGCCATACCAACTTGACATGCGAATATCGCGCGTAATAATGCGGCACAAACGATGAAATTTGGCGAACCGCTAGCAAAAACGAAGCCAAAGAGATTGACAAAAAGAAATTTCGAAAAAATTCAAAATATGAAAAGTTATATCAATTTTTCTCATCTTCACTTGACACGCTAATATCTCGCTTGGTATGGCGGTAAAAACGAAAAAAACTTTTTATATTACTAAAATAGTTATTTGTAAAGTTGTAGGAAAAAGAAAAATACTATTATTTGCTGTAATAGATTTGTATTTATAGATAAATTATCAACCCATCAACCGCTGGTGTATGCTGGCAGTTAGTTACTTTACTTGACGTAGAGATGCGCTGCTGGCGTCAGTATGTCAGTAACAGTTTTTCTTTCATAACTTCTTTAATATTGCGGCACAAACGATGAAATTTGGCGAATAAGCGGCAAAAACGAGGCCAAAGAGATTGGCAAAATGAAATTTTGAAAAATGTTCAAAAAATAAAAAGTTATATCAATTTTTGTTATAATTAATTGACATGCAAAAATCTCACCTAAAAATGCGGCACAAACGATGAAACATGGTGAATCGCCGGCACAAACGAAGCCTAAAAGAATGGTAAAAAGAAATTTTGAAATAACTCAAAAATAAAAAGTGGCTATACCAATTTGACATGCGAATATCTCGCGTAATAATGCGGCACAAACGATGAAATTTGGCTAATCAGCGGCATAAACGATGCTAAAGAGATTGGCAAATAGAAATTTTGAAAAAGTTCAAAAAATAAAAAGTTATATCAATTTTTGTCATATTAAATTGACATGCAAATATCTCGCCTGAAAATGCGGCACAAACGATGAAACTTGGTGAATCGCCGGCACAAACGAAGCCTAAAAAAATGGTAAAAAGAAATTTTGAAAAAACTCAAAAATAAAAAGTGGCCATACCAACTTTATATGCGAATATCTCGCGTAATAATGCGGCACAAACGATGAAATTTAGCGAATCGCTAGCAGAAAAGAGGCCAAATAGATTGGCAAAAAGAAATTTTGAAAAAATTCAAAATATGAAAAGTTATATCAATTTTTCTCATCTTCACTTGACACGCTAATATCTCGCTTGGTATGGCGGTAAAAACGAAAAAAACTTTTTATATTACTAAAATAGTTATTTGTAAAGTTGTAGGAAAAAGAAAAATACTATTATTTGCTGTAATAGATTTGTATTTATAGATAAATTATCAACCCATCAACCGCTGGTGTATGCTGGCAGTTAGTTACTTTACTTGACGCAGAGATGCGCTGCTGGCGTCAGTATGTCAGTAACAGTTTTTCTTTCATAACTTCTTTAATATTGCGGCACAAACGATGAAACTTGGTGAATCGCCGGCACAAACGACGCCAAAAGGAATAGCAAAAAAAAATTCTAAAATACCTCAAAGACAAGCGAAATCGCGTGTCCAACTTCCGTCAAGTTGGTATGGCCACTTAAAATCCTTAAAAACTTTTTCAATTTTTGAGCTAAATGGATGAAATTTTGGGAAACGACGGCACAAACGCGGCACAAACGAATGGTAAAAAGAAATTTTGAAAAACTCAAAAAATAAAAAGTGGCCATTCCAACTTGACATGCGAATATCTCGCCTGAAAATGCGGCACAAACGATGAAACTTGGTGAATCGCCGGCACAAACGAAGCCTAAAAAAATGGTAAAAAGAAATTTTGAAAAAACTCAAAAATAAAAAGTGGCTATACCAACTTGACATGCGAATATCTCGCGTAATAATGCGGCACAAACGATGAAATTTGGCGAATCAACGGCACATACTAGGCCAAAGAGATTGGCAAAAAGAAAATTCGAAGAAGTTCAAGAAATAAAGTTATATCAATTTTTGTCATAATTAAATGACATGCGAATATCACGCCTAAAAATGCGGCACAAACGATGAAACTTGGTGAATTGCCGGCACAAACAATGCCTAAAAGAATGGTAAAAAGAAATTTTGAAAAAACTCAAAAATAATAAGTGGCCATACCAACTTGACATGCGAATATCGCGCGTAATAATGCGGCACAAACGATGAAATTTGGCGAATCGCTAGCAGAAACGAGGCCAAAGAGATTGGCAAAAAGAAATTTTGAAAAATTTTAAAGGCAAGCGAAATCGTACGTCCAACTTCCGTCAAGTTGGTATGGCCACTTTAAATCCTTAATAACTTTTTCTATTTTTGAGCTAAATGGCTGAAATTTGGCGAATGAGCGGCACAAACGCGGCACAAACGAATAGTAAAAAGAAATTTTCAAAAAACACAAAAAAAAAAGTGGCCATTCCAAATTGACATGCGAATATCTCGCGTAATAATACGGCACAAACGATGAAATTTGGCGAATCAGCGACACAAACGAGGCCAAAGAGATTGGCAAAATGAAATTTTTGAAAAATGTTCAAAAAATAAAAAATTATATCAATTTTTGTCATAATTAATTCACATGCAAATATCTCGCGAATAATGCGGCACAAACGATGAAATTTGGCGAATCAGCGGCACAAACGAGGCGAAAGAGATTGGCAAAAAGAAATTTTGAAAAATGTTCAAAAAATAAAAAGTTATATCAATTTTTGTCATAATTAATTGACATGCAAATATCTCGTGTAATAATGCGGCACAAACGATGAAACTTGGTGAATCGCCGGCACAAACGACGCCAAAAGGAATAGCAAAAAAAAATTTTAAAAAATCACAAAGACAAGCGAAATCGCGTGTCCAACTTCCGTCAAGTTGGTATGGCCACTTTAAATCCTTAAAAACTTTTTCAATTTTTGAGCTAAATGGATGAAATTTTGGGAAAGGACGGCACAAACGCGGCACAAACGAATAGTAAAAAGAAATTTTGAAAAACTCAAAAAATAAAAAGTGGCCATTCCAATTTGACATGCGAATATCTCGCCTAAATATGCGCCACAAACGATGAAACTTGGTGAATCGCCGGCACAAACGAAGCCTAAAAGAATGGTAAAAAGAAATTTTGAAAAAACTCAAAAATAAAAAGTGGCCATACCAACTTGACATGCGAATATCTCGCGTAATAATACGGCACAAACGATGAAATTTGGCGAATCAGCGGCAGAAACGAGGCCAAAGAGAAATTTTGAAAAAGTTCAAAATATGAAAAGTTATATCAATTTTTCTCATATTTACTTGACACGCTAATATCTCGCTTGGTATGGCGGTAAAAACGAAAAAAACTTTTTATATTACTAAAATAGTTATTTGTAAAGTTTTAGGTAAAAGAAAAATACTATTATTTGCTGTAATAGATATGTATTTATAGATAAATTATCAACCCATCAACCGCTGGTGTATGCTGGCAGTTAGTTACTTTACTTGACGTAGAGATGCGCTGCTGGCGTCAGTATGTCAGTAACAGTTTTTCTTTCATAACTTCTTTAATATTGCGGCACAAACGATGAAACTTGGTGAATTGCCGGCACAAACGACGCCAAAAGGAATAGCAAAAAAAAATTTTAAAAAATCTCAAAGACAAGCGAAATCGCGTGTCCAACTTCCGTCAAGTAGGTATGGCCACATTAAATCCTTAAAAACTGTTTCAATATTTGAGCTAAATGGATGAAGTTTTGGGAAAGGACGGCACAAACGAATGGTAAAAAGAAATTTTGAAAAAACTCAAAAAATAAAAAGTGGCCATTCCAACTTGACATGCGAATATCTCGCCTAAAAATGCGGCACAAACGATGAAACTAGGTGAATCGCCGGCACAAACGAAGCCTAAAAGAATGGTAAAAAGAAATTTTGAAAAAACTCAAAAATAAAAAGTGGCCATACCAACTTGACATGCGAATATCTCGCGTAATAATACGGCACAAACGATGAAATTTGGCGAATCAGCGGCACAAACGAGGCCAAAGAGATTGGCAAAATGAAATTTTGAAAAATGTTCAAAAAATAAAAAGTTATATCAATTTTTGTCATAATTAATTCACATCCAAATATCTCGCGTAATAATGCGGCACAAACGATGAAATTTGGCTAATCAGCGGCACAAACGAGGCCAAAGAGATTGGCAAAAAGAAATTTTGAAAAATCTTAAATGGAAGCGAAATCGTACGTCCAACTTTCGTCAAGTTGGTATGGCCACTTTAAATCCTTAATAACTTTTTCAATTTTTGAGCTATATGGCTGAAATTTAGCGAATGAGCGGCACATACGCGGCACAAACGAATGGTAAAAAGAAATTTTGAAAAACTTCAAAAAAAAAAAGGGGCCATTCCAACTTGACATGCGAATATCTCGCCTAAAAATGCGGCACAAACGATGAATCTTGGTGAATCCCCGGCACAAACGAAGCCTAAAAGAATGGTAAAAAGAAATTTTGAAAAAACTCAAAAATAAAAAGTGGCCATACCAACTTGACATGCGAATATCTCGCGTAATAATACGGCACAAACGATGAAATTTGGCGAATCAGCGGCAAAAACGAGGCCAAAGAGATTGGCAAAAAGAAATTTTGAAAAATGTTCAAAAAATAAAAAGTTATATCAATTTTTGTTATAATTAATTGACATGCAAAAACCTCGCCTAAAAATGCGGCACAAACGATGAAACTTGGTGAATCGCCGGCACAAACGAAGCCTAAAAGAATGGTAAAAAGAAATTTTGAAAAAACTCAAAAATAATAAGTGGCCATACCAACTTTACATGCGAATATCTCGCGTAATAATGAGGCACAAACGATGAAATTTGGCTAATCAGCGGCACAAACGAGGCTAAAGAGATTGGCAAAAAGAAATTTTGAAAAAGTTCAAAAAATAAAAAGTTATATCAATTTTTGTCATATTAAATTGACATGCAAATATCTCGCCTAAAAATGCGGCACAAACGATGAAACTTGGTGAATCGCCGGCACAAACGAAGCCTAAAAGAATGGTAAAAACAAATTTTGAAAAAACTCAAAAATAAAAAGTGGCCATACCAACTTGACATGCGAATATCGCGCGTAATAATGCGGCACAAACGATGAAATTTGGCGAATCGCCGGCACAAACGAAGCCTAAAAGGATGGTAAAAAGAAATTTTGAAAAAACTCTAAAAAGTGGCCATACCAACTTGACATGCGAATATCGCGCGTAATAATGCGGCACAAACGATGAAATTTAGCGAATCGCTAGCAGAAACGAGGCCAAATAGATTGGCAAAAAGAAATTTTGAAAAAATTCAAAATATGAAAAGTTATATCAATTTTTCTCATATTTACTTGACACGCTAATATCTCGATTGGTATGGCGGTAAAAACGAAAAAAACTTTTTATATTACTAAAATAGTTATTTGTAATGTTGTAGGTAAATGAAAAATACTATTATTTGCTGTAATAGATATGTATTTATAGATAAATTATCAACCCATCAACCGCTGGTGTATGCTGGCAGTTAGTTACTTTACTTGACGTAGAGATACGCTGCTGGCGTCAGTATGTCAGTAACAGTTTTTCTTTCATAACTTCTTTAATATTGCGGCACAAACGATGAAACTTGGTGAATCGCCGGCACAAACGACGCCAAAAGGAATAGCAAAAAAAAAATTTTAAAAAATCTCAAAGACAAGCGAAATCGCGTGTCCAACTTCCGTCAAGTTGGTATGGCCACTTTAAATCCTTAAAAACTTTTTCAATTTTTGAGCTAAATGGATGAAGTTTTGGGAAAGGACGGCACAAACGAATGGAAAAAGAAATTTTGAAAAAACTCAAAAAAAAAAGTGGCCATTCCAACTTGACATGCGAATATCTCGACTAAAAATGCGGCACAAACGATGAAACTTGGTGAATCGCCGGCACAAACGAAGCCTAAAAGAATGGTAAAAAGAAATTTTGAAAAAACTCAAAAATAAAAAGTGGCCATACCAACTTGATATGCGAATATCTCGCGTAATAATGCGGCACAAACGATGAAATTTAGCGAATCGCTAGCAGAAACGAGGCCAAAGAGATTGGCAAAAAGAAATTTTGAAAAAATTCAAAATATGAAAAGTTATATCAATTTTTCTCATATTTACTTGACACGCTAATATCTCGCTTGGTATGGCGGTAAAAACGAAAAAAACTTTTTATATTACTAAAATAGTTATTTGTAATGTTGTAGGTAAAAGAAAAATACTATTATTTGCTGTAATAGATATGTATTTATAGATAAATTATCAACCCATCAACCGCTGGTGTATGCTGGCAGTTAGTTACTTTACTTGACGTAGAGATGCGCTGCTGGCGTCAGTATGTCAGTAACAGTTTTTCTTTCATAACTTCTTTAATATTGCGGCACAAACGATGAAACTTGGTGAATCGCCGGCACAAACGACGCCAAAAGGAATAGCAAAAAAAATTTTAAAAAATCTCAAAGACAAGCGAAATCGCGTGTCCAACTTCCGTCAAGTTGGTATGGCCACTTTAAATCCTCAAAAACTTTTTCAATTTTTGAGCTAAATGGATGAAATTTTGGGAAACGACGGCACAAACGCGACACAAACGAATGGTAAAAAGAAATTTTGAAAAAACTCAAAAAATAAAAAGTGGCCATTCCAACTTGACATGCGAATATCTCGCCTAAAAATGCGGCACAAACGATGAATCTTGGTGAATCGCCGGCACAAACGAAGCCTAAAAGAATGGTAAAAAGAAATTTTGAAAAAACTCAAAAATAAAAAGTGGCCATACCAACTTGACATGCGAATATCTCGCGTAATAATACGGCACAAACGATGAAATTTGGCGAATCAGCGGCAAAAACGAGGCCAAAGAGATTGGCAAAAAGAAATTTTGAAAAGTTCAAAAAATAAAAAGTTATATCAATTTTTGTCATATTAAATTGACATGCAAATATCTCGCCTAAAAATGCGGCACAAACGATGAAACTTGGTGAATCGCCGGCACAAACGAAGCCTAAAAGAATGGTAAAAAGAAATTTTGAAAAAACTCAAAAATAAAAAGTGGCCATACCAAATTGACATGCGAATATCTCGCGTAATAATGCGGCACAAACGATGAAATTTGGCGAATCGCCGGCACAAACGAAGCCTAAAAGGATGGTAAAAAGAAATTTTGAAAGAACTCTAAAAAGTGGCCATACCAACTTGACATGCGAATATCGCGCGTAATAATGCGGCACAAACGATGACATGCGAATATCGCGCGTAATAATGCGGCACAAACGATGAAATTTGGCGAATCAGCGGCAGAAACGAGGCCAAAGAGAAATTTTGAAAAAGTTCAAAATATGAAAAGTTATATCAATTTTTCTCATATTTACTTGACACGCTAATATCTCGCTTGGTATGGCGGTAAAAACGAAAAAAACTTTTTATATTACTAAAATAGTTATTTGTAAAGTTTTAGGTAAAAGAAAAATACTATTATTTGCTGTAATAGATATGTATTTATAGATAAATTATCAACCCATCAACCGCTGGTGTATGCTGGCAGTTAGTTACTTTACTTGACGTAGAGATGCGCTGCTGGCGTCAGTATGTCAGTAACAGTTTTTCTTTCATAACTTCTTTAATATTGCGGCACAAATGATGAAACTTGGTGAATCGCCGGCACAAACGACGCCAAAAGGAATAGCAAAAAAAAATTTTAAAAAATCTCAAAGACAAGCGAAATCGCGTGTCCAACTTCCGTCAAGTAGGTATGGCCACATTAAATCCTTAAAAACTGTTTCAATTTTTGAGCTAAATGGATGAAGTTTTGGGAAAGGACGGCACAAACGAATGGTAAAAAGAAATTTTGAAAAAACTCAAAAAATAAAAAGTGGCCATTCCAACTTGACATGCGAATATCTCGCCTAAAAATGCGGCACAAACGATGAAACTTGGTGAATCGCCGGCACAAACGAAGCCTAAAAGAATGGTAAAAAGAAATTTTGAAAAAACTCAAAAATAAAAAGTGGCCATACCAACTTGACATGCGAATATCTCGCGTAATAATACGGCACAAACGATGAAATTTGGCGAATCAGCGGCAAAAACGAGGCCAAAGAGATTGGCAAAAAGAAATTTTGAAAAATGTTCAAAAAATAAAAAGTTATATCAATTTTTGTTATAATTAATTGACATGCAACAACCTCGCCTAAAAATGCGGCACAAACGATGAAACTTGGTGAATCGCCGGCACAAACGAAGCCTAAAAGAATGGTAAAAAGAAATTTTGAAAAAACTCAAAAATAATAAGTGGCCATACCAACTTGACATGCGAATATAGCGCGTAATAATGCGGCACAAACGATGAAATTTGGCGAATCGCTAGCAGAAACGAGGCCAAAGAGATTGGCAAAAAGAAATTTCGAAAAATTTTAAAGGCAAGCGAAATCGTACGTCCAACTTCCGTCAAGTTGGTATGGCCACTTTAAATCCTTAATAACTTTTTCTATTTTTGAGCTAAATGGCTGAAATTTGGCGAATGAGCGGCACAAACGCGGCACAAACGAATAGTAAAAAGAAATTTTCAAAAAACTCAAAAAAAAAAGTGGCCATTCCAAATTGACATGCGAATATCTCGCGTAATAATACGGCACAAACGATGAAATTTGGCGAATCAGCGACACAAACGAGGCCAAAGAGATTGGCAAAATGAAATTTTTGAAAAATGTTCAAAAAATAAAAAGTTATATCAATTTTTGTCATAATTAATTCACATGCAAATATCTCGCGAATAATGCGGCACAAACGATGAAATTTGGCGAATCAGCGGCACAAACGAGGCGAAAGAGATTGGCAAAAAGAAATTTTGAAAAATGTTCAAAAAATAAAAAGTTATATCAATTTTTGTCATAATTAATTGACATGCAAATATCTCGGGTAATAATGCGGCACAAACGATGAAACTTGGTGAATCGCCGGCACATACGACGCCAAAAGGAATAGCAAAAAAAAATTTTAAAAAATCACAAAGACAAGCGAAATCGCGTGTCCAACTTCCGTCAAGTTGGTATGGCCACTTTAAATCCTTAAAAACTTTTTCAATTTTTGAGCTAAATGGACGAAATTTTGGGAAAGGACGGCACAAACGCGGCACAAACGAATAGTAAAAAGAAATTTTGAAAAACTCAAAAAATAAAAAGTGGCCATTCCAATTTGACATGCGAATATCTCGCCTAAATATGCGGCACAAACGATGAAACTTGGTGAATCGCCGGCACAAACGAAGCCTAAAAGAATGGTAAAAAGAAATTTTGAAAAAACTCAAAAATAAAAAGTGGCCATACCAACTTGACATGCGAATATCTCGCGTAATAATACGGCACAAACGATGAAATTTGGCGAATCAGCGGCAGAAACGAGGCCAAAGAGAAATTTTGAAAAAGTTCAAAATATGAAAAGTTATATCAATTTTTCTCATATTTACTTGACACGCTAATATCTCGCTTGGTATGGCGGTAAAAACGATAAAAACTTTTTATATTACTAAAATAGTTATTTGTAAAGTTTTAGGTAAAAGAAAAATACTATTATTTGCTGTAATAGATATGTATTTATAGATAAATTATCAACCGATCAACCGCTGGTGTATGCTGGCAGTTAGTTACTTTACTTGACGTAGAGATGCGCTGCTGGCGTCAGTATGTCAGTAACAGTTTTTCTTTCATAACTTCTTTAATATTGCGGCACAAATGATGAAACTTGGTGAATCGCCGGCACAAACGACGCCAAAAGGAATAGCAAAAAAAAATTTTAAAAAATCTCAAAGACAAGCGAAATCGCGTGTCCAACTTCCGTCAAGTAGGTATGGCCACATTAAATCCTTAAAAACTGTTTCAATTTTTGAGCTAAATGGATGAAGTTTTGGGAAAGGACGGCACAAACGAATGGTAAAAAGAAATTTTGAAAAAACTCAAAAAATAAAAAGTGGCCATTCCAACTTGACATGCGAATATCTCGCCTAAAAATGCGGCACAAACGATGAAACTTGGTGAATCGCCGGCACAAACGAAGCCTAAAAGAATGGTAAAAAGAAATTTTGAAAAAACTCAAAAATAAAAAGTGGCCATACCAACTTGACATGCGAATATCTCGCGTAATAATACGGCACAAACGATGAAATTTGGCGAATCAGCGGCAAAAACGAGGCCAAAGAGATTGGCAAAAAGAAATTTTGAAAAATGTTCAAAAAATAAAAAGTTATATCAATTTTTGTTATAATTAATTGACATGCAAAAACCTCGCCTAAAAATGCGGCACAAACGATGAAACTTGGTGAATCGCCGGCACAAACGAAGCCTAAAAGAATGGTAAAAAGAAATTTTGAAAAAACTCAAAAATAATAAGTGGCCATACCAACTTTACATGCGAATATCTCGCGTAATAATGCGGCACAAACGATGAAATTTGGCTAATCAGCGGCACAAACGAGGCTAAAGAGATTGGCAAAAAGAAATTTTGAAAAAGTTCAAAAAATAAAAAGTTATATCAATTTTTGTCATATTAAATTGACATGCAAATATCTCGCCTAAAAATGCGGCACAAACGATGAAACTTGGTGAATCGCCGGCACAAACGAAGCCTAAAAGAATGGTAAAAACAAATTTTGAAAAAACTCAAAAATAAAAAGTGGCCATACCAACTTGACATGCGAATATCGCGCGTAATAATGCGGCACAAACGATGAAATTTGGCGAATCGCCGGCACAAACGAAGCCTAAAAGGATGGTAAAAAGAAATTTTGAAAAAACTCTAAAAAGTGGCCATACCAACTTGACATGCGAATATCGCGCGTAATAATGCGGCACAAACGATGAAATTTAGCGAATCGCTAGCAGAAACGAGGCCAAATAGATTGGCAAAAAGAAATTTTGAAAAAATTCAAAATATGAAAAGTTATATCAATTTTTCTCATATTTACTTGACACGCTAATATCTCGATTGGTATGGCGGTAAAAACGAAAAAAACTTTTTATATTACTAAAATAGTTATTTGTAATGTTGTAGGTAAATGAAAAATACTATTATTTGCTGTAATAGATATGTATTTATAGATAAATTATCAACCCATCAACCGCTGGTGTATGCTGGCAGTTAGTTACTTTACTTGACGTAGAGATACGCTGCTGGCGTCAGTATGTCAGTAACAGTTTTTCTTTCATAACTTCTTTAATATTGCGGCACAAACGATGAAACTTGGTGAATCGCCGGCACAAACGACGCCAAAAGGAATAGCAAAAAAAAAAATTTTAAAAAATCTCAAAGACAAGCGAAATCGCGTGTCCAACTTCCGTCAAGTTGGTATGGCCACTTTAAATCCTTAAAAACTTTTTCAATTTTTGAGCTAAATGGATGAAGTTTTGGGAAAGGACGGCACAAACGAATGGAAAAAGAAATTTTGAAAAAACTCAAAAAAAAAAAGTGGCCATTCCAACTTGACATGCGAATATCTCGCCTAAAAATGCGGCACAAACGATGAAACTTGGTGAATCGCCGGCACAAACGAAGCCTAAAAGAATGGTAAAAAGAAATTTTGAAAAAACTCAAAAATAAAAAGTGGCCATACCAACTTGATATGCGAATATCTCGCGTAATAATGCGGCACAAACGATGAAATTTAGCGAATCGCTAGCAGAAACGAGGCCAAAGAGATTGGCAAAAAGAAATTTTGAAAAAATTCAAAATATGAAAAGTTATATCAATTTTTCTCATATTTACTTGACACGCTAATATCTCGCTTGGTATGGCGGTAAAAACGAAAAAAACTTTTTATATTACTAAAATAGTTATTTGTAAAGTTGTAGGTAAAAGAAAAATACTATTATTTGCTGTAATAGATATGTATTTATAGATAAATTATCAACCCATCAACCGCTGGTGTATGCTGGCAGTTAGTTACTTTACTTGACGTAGAGATGCGCTGCTGGCGTCAGTATGTCAGTAACAGTTTTTCTTTCATAACTTCTTTAATATTGCGGCACAAACGATGAAACTTGGTTAATCGCCGGCACAAACGACGCCAAAAGGAATAGCAAAAAAAAATTTTAAAAAATCTCAAAGACAAGCGAAATCGCGTGTCCAACGTCCGTCAAGTAGGTGTGGCCACATTAAATCCTTAAAAACTTTTTCAATTTTTGAGCTAAATGGATGAAGTTTTGGGAAAGGACGGCACAAACGAATGGTAAAAAGAAATTTTGAAAAAACTCAAAAAATAAAAAGTGGCCATTCCAACTTGACATGCGAATATCTCGCCTAAAAATGCGGCACAAACGATGAAACTTGGTGAATCGCTGGCACATACGAAGCCTAAAAGAATGGTAAAAAGAAATTTTGAAAAAACTCAAAAATAAAAAGTGGCCATACCAACTTGACATGCGAATATCTCGCGTTATAATACGGCACAAACGATGAAATTTGGCGAATCAGCGGCACAAACGAGGCCAAAGAGATTGGCAAAAAGAAATTTTGAAAAATGTTCAAAAAATAAAAAGTTATATCAATTTTTGTCATAATTAATTGACATGCAAATATCTCGCGTAATAATGGGGCACAAACGATGAAACTTGGTGAATCGCCGGCACAAACAACGCCAAAAGGAATAGCAAAAAAAAATTTTAAAAAATCTCAAAGACAAGCGAAATCGCGTGTCCAACTTCCGTCAAGTTGGTATGGCCACTTTAAATCCTTAATAACTTTTTCAATTTTTGAGCTATATGGCTGAAATTTGGCGAATGAGCGGCACATACGCGGCACAAACGAATAGTAAAAAGAAATTTAGAAAAAACTCAAAAAATAAAAAGTGGCCATTCCAACTTGACATGCGAATATCTCGCCTAAAAATGCGGCACAAACGATGAAACTTGGTGAATCGCCGGCACAAACGAAGCCTAAAAGAATGGTAAAAAGAAATTTTGAAAAAACTCAAAAATAAAAAGTCGCCATACCAAATTGACATGCGAATATCTCGCGTAATAATGCGGCACAAACGATGAAATTTGGCGAATCGCCGGCACAAACGAAGCCTAAAAGGATGGTAAAAAGAAATTTTGAAAGAACTCTAAAAAGTGGCCATACCAACTTGACATGCGAATATCGCGCGTAATAATGCGGCACAAACGATGAAATTTGGCGAATCGCTAGCAGAAACGAGGCCAAAGAGATTGGCAAAAAGAAATTTTGAAAAAATTCAAAATATGAAAAGTTATATCATTTTTTCTCATCATAACTTGACACGCTAATATCTCGCTTGGTATGGCGGTAAAAACGAAAAAAACTTTTTATATTACTAAAATAGTTATTTGTAATGTTGTAGGTAAAAGAAAAATACTATTATTTGCTGTAATAGATATGTATTTATAGATAAATTATCAACCCATCAACCGCTGGTGTATGCTGGCAGTTAGTTACTTTACTTGACGTAGAGATGCGCTGCTGGCGTCAGTATGTCAGTAACAGTTTTTCTTTCATAACTTCTTTAATATTGCGGCACAAACGATGAAACTTGGTGAATCGCCGGCACAAACGACGCCAAAAGGAATAGCAAAAAAAAATTTTAAAAAATCTCAAAGACAAGCGAAATCGCGTGTCCAACTTCCGTCAAGTTGGTATGGCCACTTTAAATCCTTAAAAACTTTTTCAATTTTTGAGCTAAATGGATGAAATTTTGGGAAACGACGGCACAAACGCGACACAAACGAATGGTAAAAAGAAATTTTGAAAAAACTCAAAAAATAAAAAGTGGCCATTCCAACTTGACATGCGAATATCTCGCCTAAAAATGCGGCACAAACGATGAATCTTGGTGAATCGCCGGCACAAACGAAGCCTAAAAGAATGGTAAAAAGAAATTTTGAAAAAACTCAAAAATAAAAAGTGGCCATACCAACTTGACATGCGAATATCTCGCGTAATAATACGGCACAAACGATGAAATTTGGCGAATCAGCGGCAAAAACGAGGCCAAAGAGATTAGCAAAAAGAAATTTTGAAAAGTTCAAAAAATAAAAAGTTATATCAATTTTTGTCATATTAAATTGACATGCAAATATCTCGCCTAAAAATGCGGCACAAACGATGAAACTTGGTGAATCGCCGGCACAAACGAAGCCTAAAAGAATGGTAAAAAGAAATTTTGAAAAAACTCAAAAATAAAAAGTGGCCATACCAAATTGACATGCGAATATCTCGCGTAATAATGCGGCACAAACGATGAAATTTGGCGAATCGCCGGCACAAACGAAGCCTAAAAGGATGGTAAAAAGAAATTTTGAAAGAACTCTAAAAAGTGGCCATACCAACTTGACATGCGAATATCGCGCGTAATAATGCGGCACAAACGATGACATGCGAATATCGCGCGTAATAATGCGGCACAAACGATGAAATTTGGCGAATCGCTAGCAGAAACGAGGCCAAAGAGATTGGCAAAAAGAAATTTTAAAAAAATTCAAAATATGAAAAGTTATATCAATTTTTCTCATATTTACTTGACACGCTAATATCTCGATTGGTATGGCGGTAAAAACGAAAAAAACTTTTTATATTACTAAAATAGTTATTTGTAATGTTGTAGGTAAATGAAAAATACTATTATTTGCTGTAATAGATATGTATTTATAGATAAATTATCAACCCATCAACCGCTGGTGTATGCTGGCAGTTAGTTACTTTACTTGACGTAGAGATACGCTGCTGGCGTCAGTATGTCAGTAACAGTTTTTCTTTCATAACTTCTTTAATATTGCGGCACAAACGATGAAACTTGGTGAATCGCCGTCACAAACGACGCCAAAAGGAATAGCAAAAAAAAATTTTAAAAAATCTCAAAGACAAGCGAAATCGCGTGTCCAACTTCCGTCAAGTTGGTATGGCCACTTTAAATCCTTAAAAACTTTTTCAATTTTTGAGCTAAATGGATGAAGTTTTGGGAAAGGACGGCACAAACGAATGGAAAAAGAAATTTTGAAAAAACTCAAAAAAAAAAAGTGGCCATTCCAACTTGACATGCGAATATCTCGCCTAAAAATGCGGCACAAACGATGAAACTTGGTGAATCGCCGGCACAAACGAAGCCTAAAAGAATGGTAAAAAGAAATTTTGAAAAAACTCAAAAATAAAAAGTGGCCATACCAACTTGATATGCGAATATCTCGCGTAATAATGCGGCACAAACGATGAAATTTAGCGAATCGCTAGCAGAAACGAGGCCAAAGAGATTGGCAAAAAGAAATTTTGAAAAAATTCAAAATATGAAAAGTTATATCAATTTTTCTCATATTTACTTGACACGCTAATATCTCGCTTGGTATGGCGGTAAAAACGAAAAAAACTTTTTATATTACTAAAATAGTTATTTGTAAAGTTGTAGGTAAAAGAAAAATACTATTATTTGCTGTAATAGATATGTATTTATAGATAAATTATCAACCCATCAACCGCTGGTGTATGCTGGCAGTTAGTTACTTTACTTGACGTAGAGATGCGCTGCTGGCGTCAGTATGTCAGTAACAGTTTTTCTTTCATAACTTCTTTAATATTGCGGCACAAACGATGAAACTTGGTTAATCGCCGGCACAAACGACGCCAAAAGGAATAGCAAAAAAAAATTTTAAAAAATCTCAAAGACAAGCGAAATCGCGTGTCCAACGTCCGTCAAGTAGGTATGGCCACATTAAATCCTTAAAAACTTTTTCAATTTTTGAGCTAAATGGATGAAGTTTTGGGAAAGGACGGCACAAACGAATGGTAAAAAGAAATTTTGAAAAAACTCAAAAAATAAAAAGTGGCCATTCCAAATTGACATGCGAATATCTCGCCTAAAAATGCGGCACAAACGATGAAACTTGGTGAATCGCTGGCACATACGAAGCCTAAAAGAATGGTAAAAAGAAATTTTGAAAAAACTCAAAAATAAAAAGTGGCCATACCAAATTGACATGCGAATATCTCGCGTTATAATACGGCACAAACGATGAAATTTGGCGAATCAGCGGCACAAACGAGGCCAAAGAGATTGGCAAAAAGAAATTTTGAAAAATGTTCAAAAAATAAAAAGTTATATCAATTTTTGTCATAATTAATTGACATGCAAATATCTCGCGTAATAATGCGGCACAAACGATGAAACTTGGTGAATCGCCGGCACAAACAACGCCAAAAGGAATAGCAAAAAAAAATTTTAAAAAATCTCAAAGACAAGCGAAATCGCGTGTCCAACTTCCGTCAAGTTGGTATGGCCACTTTAAATCCTTAATAACTTTTTCAATTTTTGAGCTATATGGCTGAAATTTGGCGAATGAGCGGCACATACGCGGCACAAACGAATAGTAAAAAGAAATTTAGAAAAAACTCAAAAAATAAAAAGTGGCCATTCCAACTTGACATGCGAATATCTCGCCTAAAAATGCGGCACAAACGATGAAACTTGGTGAATCGCCGGCACAAACGAAGCCTAAAAGAATGGTAAAAAGAAATTTTGAAAAAACTCAAAAATAAAAAGTCGCCATACCAAATTGACATGCGAATATCTCGCGTAATAATGCGGCACAAACGATGAAATTTGGCGAATCGCCGGCACAAACGAAGCCTAAAAGGATGGTAAAAAGAAATTTTGAATGAACTCTAAAAAGTGGCCATACCAACTTGACATGCGAATATCGCGCGTAATAATGCGGCACAAACGATGAAATTTGGCGAATCGCTAGCAGAAACGAGGCCAAAGAGATTGGCAAAAAGAAATTTTGAAAAAATTCAAAATATGAAAAGTTATATCATTTTTTCTCATCATAACTTGACACGCTAATATCTCGCTTGGTATGGCGGTAAAAACGAAAAAAACTTTTTATATTACTAAAATAGTTATTTGTAATGTTGTAGGTAAAAGAAAAATACTATTATTTGCTGTAATAGATATGTATTTATAGATAAATTATCAACCCATCAACCGCTGGTGTATGCTGGCAGTTAGTTACTTTACTTGACGTAGAGATGCGCTGCTGGCGTCAGTATGTCAGTAACAGTTTTTCTTTCATAACTTCTTTAATATTGCGGCACAAACGATGAAACTTGGTGAATCGCCGGCACAAACGACGCCAAAAGGAATAGCAAAAAAAAATTTTAAAAAATCTCAAAGACAAGCGAAATCGCGTGTCCAACTTCCGTCAAGTTGGTATGGCCACTTTAAATCCTTAAAAACTTTTTCAATTTTTGAGCTAAATGGATGAAATTTTGGGAAACGACGGCACAAACGCGACACAAACGAATGGTAAAAAGAAATTTTGAAAAAACTCAAAAAATAAAAAGTGGCCATTCCAACTTGACATGCGAATATCTCGCCTAAAAATGCGGCACAAACGATGAATCTTGGTGAATCGCCGGCACAAACGAAGCCTAAAAGAATGGTAAAAAGAAATTTTGAAAAAACTCAAAAATAAAAAGTGGCCATACCAACTTGACATGCGAATATCTCGCGTAATAATACGGCACAAGCGATGAAATTTGGCGAATCAGCGGCAAAAACGAGGCCAAAGAGATTAGCAAAAAGAAATTTTGAAAAGTTCAAAAAATAAAAAGTTATATCAATTTTTGTCATATTAAATTGACATGCAAATATCTCGCCTAAAAATGCGGCACAAACGATGAAACTTGGTGAATCGCCGGCACAAACGAAGCCTAAAAGAATGGTAAAAAGAAATTTTGAAAAAACTCAAAAATAAAAAGTGGCCATACCAAATTGACATGCGAATATCTCGCGTAATAATGCGGCACAAACGATGAAATTTGGCGAATCGCCGGCACAAACGAAGCCTACAAGGATGGTAAAAAGAAATTTTGAAAGAACTCTAAAAAGTGGCCATACCAACTTGACATGCGAATATCGCGCGTAATAATGCGGCACAAACGATGACATGCGAATATCGCGCGTAATAATGCGGCACAAACGATGAAATTTGGCGAATCGCTAGCAGAAACGAGGCCAAAGAGATTGGCAAAAAGAAATTTTAAAAAAATTCAAAATATGAAAAGTTATATCAATTTTTCTCATCTTTACTTGACACGCTACTATCTCGCTTGGTATGGCGGTAAAAACGAAAAAAACTTTTTATATTACTAAAATAGTTATTTGTAAAGTTGTAGGTAAAAGAAAAATACTATTATTTGCTGTAATAGATATGTATTTATAGATAAATTATCAACCCATCAAGCGCTGGTGTATGCTGGCAGTTAGTTACTTTACTTGACGTAGAGATGCGCTGCTGGCGTCAGTATGTCAGTAACAGTTTTTCTTTCATAACTTCTTTAATATTGCGGCACAAACGATGAAACTTGGTTAATCGCCGGCACAAACGACGCCAAAAGGAATAGCAAAAAAAAATTTTAAAAAATCTCAAAGACAAGCGAAATCGCGTGTCCAACGTCCGTCAAGTAGGTATGGCCACATTAAATCCTTAAAAACTTTTTCAATTTTTGAGCTAAATGGATGAAGTTTTGGGAAAGGACGGCACAAACGAATGGTAAAAAGAAATTTTGAAAAAACTCAAAAAATAAAAAGTGGCCATTCCAACTTGACATGCGAATCTCTCGCCTAAAAATGCGGCACAAACGATGAAACTTGGTGAATCACTGGCACATACGAAGCCTAAAAGAATGGTAAAAAGAAATTTTGAAAAAACTCAAAAATAAAAAGTGGCCATACCAACTTGACATGCGAATATCTCGCGTAATAATGCGGCACAAACGATGAAACTTGGTGAATCGCCGGCACAAGCAACGCCAAAAGGAATAGCAAAAAAAAATTTTAAAAAATCTCAAAGACAAGCGAAATCGCGTGTCCAACTTCCGTCAAGTTGGTATGGCCACTTTAAATCCTTAAAAACTTTTTCAATTCTTGAGCTAAATGGATGAAATTTTGGGAAAGGACGGCACAAACGCGGCACAAACGAATGGTAAAAAGAAATTTTGAAAAAACTCAAAAAATAAAAAGTGGCCATTCCAATTTCACATGCGAATATCTCGCGTAATAATACGGCACAAACGATGAAATTTGGCGAATCAGCGGCACAAACCAGGCCAAAGAGATTGGCAAAATGAAATTTTGAATAATGTTCAAAAAATAAAAAGTTATATCAATTTTTGTCATAATTAATTCACATGCAAATATCTCGCGTAATAATGGGGCACAAACGATGAAATTTGGCTAATCAGCGGCACAAACGAGGCCAAAGAGATTGGCAAAAAGAAATTTTGAAAAATCTTAAAGGCAAGCGAAATCGTACGTCCAACTTCCGTCAAGTTGGTATGGCCACTTTAAATCCTTAATAACTTTTTCAATTTTTGAGCTATATGGCTGAAATTTGGCGAATGAGCGGCACATACGCGGCACAAACGACTAGTAAAAAGAAATTTTGAAAAACTCAAAAAATAAAAAGTGGCCATTCCAACTTGACATGCGAATATCTCGCCTAAAAATGCGGCACAAACGATGAAACTTGGTGAATCGCCGGCACAAACAAAGCCTAAAAGAATGGTAAAAAGAAATTTTGAAAAAACTCAAAAATAAAAAGTCGCCATACCAAATTGACATGCGAATAACTCGCGTAATAATGCGGCACAAACGATGAAATTTGGCGAATCGCTAGCAGAAACGAGGCCAAAGAGATTGGCAAAAAGAAATTTTGAAAAAATTCAAAATATGAATAGTTATATCATTTTTTCTCATCTTTACTTGACACGCTAATATCTCGCTTGGTATGGCGGTAAAAACGAAAAAAACTTTTTATATTACTAAAATAGTTATTTTTAAAGTTGTAGGTAAAAGAAAAATACTATTATTTGCTGTAATAGATATGTATTTATAGATAAATTATCAACCCATCAACCGCTGGTGTATGCTGGCAGTTAGTTACTTTACTTGACGTAGAGATGCGCTGCTGGCGTCAGTATGTCAGTAACAGTTTTTCTTTCATAACTTCTTTAATATTGCGGCACAAACGATGAAACTTGGTGAATCGCCGGCACAAACGACGCCAAAAGGAATAGCAAAAAAAAATTTTAAAAAATCTCAAAGACAAGCGAAATCGCGTGTCCAACTTCCGTCAAGTTGGTATGGCCACTTTAAATCCTTAAAATCTTTTTCAATTTTTGAGCTAAATGGATGAAATTTTGGGAAACGACGGCACAAACGCGACACAAACGAATGGTAAAAAGAAATTTTGAAAAAACTCAAAAAATAAAAAGTGGCCATTCCAACTTGACATGCGAATATCTCGCCTAAAAATGCGGCACAAACGATGAAACTTGGTGAATCGCCGGCACAAACGAGGCCAAAGAGATTGGCAAAAAGAAATTTTGAAAAATGTTCAAAAAATAAAAAGTTATATCAATTTTTGTTATAATTAATTGACATGCAAAAACCTCGCCTAAAAATGCGGCACAAACGATGAAACTTGGTGAATCGCCGGCACAAACGAAGCCTAAAAGAATGGTAAAAAGAAATTTTGAAAAAACTCAAAAATAAAAAGTGGCCATACCAACTTGACATGCGAATATCTCGCGTAATAATACGGCACAAACGATGAAATTTGGCGAATCAGCGGCACAAACGAGGCCAAAGAGATTGGCAAAATGAAATTTTGAAAAATGATCAAAAAATAAAAAGTTATATCAATTTTTGTCATAATTAATTCACATGCAAATATCTCGCGTAATAATGCGGCACAAACGATGAAATTTGGCTAATCAGCGGCACAAACGAGGCTAAAGAGATTGGCAAAAAGAAATTTTGAAAAAGTTCAAAAAATAAAAAGTTATATCAATTTTTGTCATATTAAATTGACATGCGAATATCTCGCCTAAAAATGCGGCACAAACGATGAAACTTGGTGAATCGCCGGCACAAACGAAGCCTAAAAGAATAGTAAAAAGAAATTTTGAAAAAACTCAAAAATAAAAAGTATCCATACCAAGTTGACATGCGAATATCGCGCGTAATAATGCGGCACAAACGATGAAATTCGGCTAATTAGCGGCACAAACGTGGCCAAAGAGATTGGCAAAAAGAAATTTTGAAAAATCTTAAAGGCAAGCGAAATCGTACGTCCAAATTCCGTCAAGTTGGTATGGCCACTTTAAATCCTTAGTAACTTTTTCAAATTTTTGAGCTAAATGGCTGAAATTTGGCGAATGAGCAGCACAAACGCGGCACAAACGAATGGTAAAAAGAAATTTTAAAAAAATTCAAAAAATAAAAAGTGGCCATTCCAACTTGACATGCGAATATCTCGCCTAAAAATGCGGCACAAACGAAGAAACTTGGTGAATCGCCGGCACAAACAAAGCCTAAAAGAATGGTAAAAAGAAATTTTGAAAAAACTCAAAAATAAAAAGTGGCCATACCAACTTGACATGCGAATATCTCGCGTAATAATACGGCACATACGATGAAATTTGGCGAATCGCTAGCAGAAACGAGGCCAAAGAGATTGGCAAAAAGAAATTTTGAAAAAACTCAAAAATAAAAAGTGGCCATACCAAATTGACATGCGAATATCTCGCGTAATAATACGGCACAAACGATGAAATTTGGCGAATCAGCGGCACAAACGAGGCCAAAGAGATTGGCAAAAAGAAATTTTGAAAAATGTTCAAAAAATAAAAAGTTATATCAGTTTTTGTCATAATTAATTGACATGCAAATATCTCGCGTAATAATGCGGCACAAACGATGAAACTTGGTGAATCGCCGGCACAAACGACGCCAAAAGGAATAGCAAAAAAAAATTTTAAAAAATCTCAAAGACAAGCGAAATCGCGTGTCCAACTTCCGTCAAGTTGGTATGGCCACTTTAAATCCTTAAAAACTTTTTCAATTTTTGAGCTAAATGGATGAAATTTTGGGAAAGGACGGCACAAACGCGGCACAAACGAATAGTAAAAAGAAATTTTGAAAAAACTCAAAAAATAAAAAGTGGCCATTCCAATTTGACATGCGAAATTTTGAAAAATGATCAAAAAATAAAAAGTTATATCAATTTTTGTCATAATTAATTCACATGCAAATATCTCGTGTAATAATGCGGCACAAACGATGAAATTTGGCTAATCAGCGGCACAAACGAGGCCAAAGAGATTGGCAAAAAGAAATTTTGAAAAAATTCAAAATATGAAAAGTTATATCAATTTTTCTCATCTTTACTTGACACGCTAATATCTCGCTTGGTATGGCGGTAAAAACGAAAAAAACTTTTTATATTACTAAAATAGTTATTTTTTAAAGTTGTAGGTAAAAGAAAAATACTATTATTTGCTGTAATATATATGTATTTATAGATAAATTATCAACCCATCAACCGCTGGTGTATGCTGGCAGTTAGTTACTTTACTTGACGTAGAGATGCGCTGCTGGCGTCAGTATGTCAGTAACAGTTTTGCTTTCATAACTTCTTTAATATTGCGGCACAAACGATGAAACTTGGTGAATCGCCGGCACAAACGACGCCAAAAGGAATAGCAAAAAAAAATTTTAAAAAATCTCAAAGACAAGCGAAATCGCGTGTCCAACTTCCGTCAAGTTGGTATGGCCACTTTAAATCCTTAAAAACTTTTTCAATTTTTGAGCTAAATGGATGAAATTTTGGGAAAGGACGGCACAAACGCGGCACAAACGAATGGTAAAAAGAAATTTTGAAAAACTCAAAAAATAAAAAGTGGCCATTCCAATTTGACATGCGAATATCTCGCCTAAATATGCGGCACAAACGATGAAACTTGGTGAATCGCCGGCACAAACGAAGCCTAAAAGAATGGTAAAAAGAAATTTTGAAAAAACTCAAAAATAAAAAGTGGCCATACCAACTTGACATGCGAATATCTCGCGTAATAATACGGCACAAACGATGAAATTTGGCGAATCAGCGGCACAAACGAGGCCAAAGAGATTGGCAAAAAGAAATTTTGAAAAATGTTCATAAAATAAAAAGTTATATCAATTTTTGTTATAATTAATTTACATGCAAATATCTCGCGTAATAATGCGGCACAAACGATGAAAATGGTGAATCGCCGGCACAAACGACGCCAAAAGGAATAGCAAAAAAAAATTTTAAAAAATCTCAAAGACAAGCGAAATCACGTGTCCAACTTCCGTCAAGTTGGTATGGCCACTTTAAATCCTTAAAAACTTTTTCAATTTTTGAGCTAAATGGATGAAATTTTGGGAAAGGACGGCACAAACGCGGCACAAACGAATGGTAAAAAGAAATTTTGAAAAAACTCAAAAAATAAAGAGTGGCCATTCCAATTTGACATGCGAAATTTTGAAAAATGTTCAAAAAATAAAAAGTTATATCAATTTTTGTCATAATTAATTCACATGCAAATATCTCGTGTAATAATTCGGCACAAACGATGAAATTTGGCTAATCAGCGGCACAAACGAGGCCAAAGAGATTGGCAAAAAGAAATTTTGAAAAATCTTAAAGGCAAGCGAAATCGTACGTCCAAATTCCGTCAAGTTGGTATGGCCACTTTAAATCCTTAATATCTTTTTCAATTTTTGAGCTAAATGGCTGAAATTTGGCGAATGAGCAGCACAAACGAGGCACAAACGAATGGTAAAAAGAAATTTTAAAAAAATTCAAAAAATGAAAAGTGGCCATTCCAACTTGACATGCGAATATCTCACCTAAAAATGCGGCACAAACGATGAAACTTGGTGAATCGCCGGCACAAACGAAGCCTAAAAGAATGGTAAAAAGAAATTTTGAAAAAACTCAAAAATAAAAAGTGGCCATACCAACTTGACATGCGAATATCTCGCGTAATAATACGGCACAAACGATGAAATTTGGCGAATCAGCGGCACAAACGAGGCCAAAGAGATTGGCAAAATGAAATTTTGAAAAATGATCAAAAAATAAAAAGTTATATCAATTTTTGTCATAATTAATTCACATGCAAATATCTCGCGTAATAATGCGGCACAAACGATGAAATTTGGCGAATCGCTAGCAGAAACGAGGCCAAAGAGATTGGCAAAAAGAAATTTTGAAAAAATTCAAAATATGAAAAGTTATATCAATTTTTCTCATCTTTACTTGACACGCTAATATCTCGCTTGGTATGGCGGTAAAAACGAAAAAAACTTTTTATATTACTAAAATAGTTATTTTTTAAAGTTGTAGGTAAAAGAAAAATACTATTATTTCCTGTAATAGATATGTATTTATAGATAAATTATCAACCCATCAACCGCTGGTGTAAGCTGGCAGTTAGTTACTTTACTTGACGTAGAGATGCGCTGCTGGCGTCAGTATGTCAGTAACAGTTTTGCTTTCATAACTTCTTTAATATTGCGGCACAAACGATGAAACTTGGTGAATCGCCGGCACAAACGACGCCAAAAGGAATAGCAAAAAAAAATTTTAAAAAATCTCAAAGACAAGCGAAATCGCGTGTCCAACTTCCGTCAAGTTGGTATGGCCACTTTAAATCCTTAAAAACGTTTTTAATTTTTGAGCTAAATGGATGAAATTTTGGGAAACGACGGCACAAACGCGGCACAAACGAATGGTAAAAAGAAATTTTGAAAAAACTCAAAAAATAAAAAGTGGCCATTCCAATTTGACATGCGAATATCTCGCGTAATAATACAGCACAAACGATGAAATTTGGCGAATCAGCGGCAAAAACGAGGCCAAAGAGATTGGCAAAAAAAAATTTTGAAAAATGTTCAAAAAATAAAAAGTTATATCAATTTTTGTTATAATTAATTGACATGCAAAAATCTCGCCTAAAAATGCGGCACAAACGATGAAACTTGGTGAATCGCTGGCACAAACGAAGCCTAAAAGAATGGTAAAAAGAAATTTTGAAAAAACTCAAAAATAAAAAATGGCCATACCAACTTGACATGCGAATATCTCGCGTAATAATACGGCACAAACGATGAAATTTGGCGAATCAGCGGCACAAACGACGCCAAAAGGAATAGCAAAAAAAAATTTTAAAAAATCTCAAAGACAAGCGAAATCGCGTGTCCAACTTCCGTCAAGTTGGTATGGCCACTTTAAATCCTTAAAAACTTTTTCAATTTTTGAGCTAAATGGATGAAATTTTGGGAAAGGACGGCACAAACGCGGCACAAACGAATGGTAAAAAGAAATTTTGCAAAACTCAAAAAATAAAAAGTGGCCATTCCAATTTGACATGCGAATATCTCGCCTAAATATGCGGCACAAACGATGAAACTTGGTGAATCGCCGGCACAAACGAAGCCTAAAAGAATGGTAAAAAGAAATTTTGAAAAAACTCAAAAATAAAAAGTGGCCATACCAACTTGACATGCGAATATCTCGCGTAATAATACGGCACAAACGATGAAATTTAGCGAGTCAGCGGCACAAACGTTGCCAAAGAGATTGGCAAAAAGAAATTTTGAAAAATGTTCAAAAAATAAAAAGTTATATCAATTTTTGTCATAATTAATTGACATGCAAATATCTCGCGTAATAATGCGGCACAAACGATGAAACTTGGTGAATCGCCGGCACAAACGACGCCAAAAGGAATAGCAAAAAAAAATTTTATAAAATCTCAAAGACAAGCGAAATCGCGTGTCCAACTTCCGTCAAGTTGGTATGGCCACTTTAAATCCTTAAAAACTTTTTCAATTTTTGAGCTAAATGGATGAAATTTTGGGAAAGGACGGCACAAACGCGGCACAAACGAATGGTAAAAAGAAATTTTGAAAAACTCAAAAAATAAAAAGTGGCCATTCCAATTTGACATGCGAATATCTCGCCTAAATATGCGGCACAAACGATGAAACTTGGTGAATCGCCGGCACAAACGAAGCCTAAAAGAATGGTAAAAGGAAATTTTGAAAAAACTCAAAAATAAAAAGTGGCCATACCGACTTGACATGCGAATATCTCGCGTAATAATACGGCACAAACGATGAAATTTGGCGAATCAGCGGCACAAACGAGGCCAAAGAGATTGGCAAAAAGAAATTTTGAAAAATGTTCAAAAAATAAAAAGTTATATCAATTTTTGTCATAATTAATTGACATGCAAATATCTCGCGTAATAATGCGGCACAAACGATGAAACTTGGTGAATCGCTAGCAGAAACAAGGCCAAAGAGATTGGCAAAAAGAAATTTTGAAAAAACTCAAAAATAAAAAGTGGCCATACCAACTTGACATGCGAATATCTCGCGTAATAATACGGCACAAACGATGAAATTTGGCGAATCAGCGGCACAAACGAGGCCAAAGAGATTGGCAAAAAGAAATTTTGAAAAATGTTCAAAAAATAAAAAGTTATATCAATTTTTGTCATAATTAATTTACATGCAAATATCTCGCGTAATAATGCGGCACAAACGATGAAACTTGGTGAATCGCCGGCACAAACGACGCCAAAAGGAATAGCAAAAAAAAATTTTAAAAAATCTCAAAGACAAGCGAAATCGCGTGTCCAACTTCCGTCAAGTTGGAATGGCCACTTTAAATCCTTAAAAACTTTTCCAATTTTTGAGCTAAATGGATGAAATTTTGGGACAGGACGGCACAAACGCGGCACAAACGAATGGTAAAAAGAAATTTTGAAAAAACTCAAAAAATAAAAAGTGGCCATTCCAATTTGACATGCGAAATTTTGAAAAATGTTCAAAAAATAAAAAGTTATATCAATTTTTGTCATAATTAATTCACATGCAAATATCTCGTGTAATAATGCGGCACAAACGATGAAATTTGGCTAATTAGCGGCACAAACGACGCCAAAAAGAATAGCAAAAAAAAATTTTAAAAAAATCTCAAAGACAAGCGAAATCGCGTGTCCAACTTCCGTCAAGTTGGTATGGCCACTTTAAATCCTTAAAAACTTTTTCAATTTTTGAGCTAAATGGATGAAATTTTGGGAAAGGACGGCACAAACGCGGCACAAACGAATGGTAAAAAGAAATTTTGAAAAACTCAAAAAATAAAAAGTGGCCATTCCAATTTGACATGCAAATATCTCGCCTAAATATGCGGCACAAACGATGAAACTTGGTGAATCGCCGGCACAAACGAAGCCTAAAAGAATGGTAAAAAGAAATTTTGAAAAAACTCAAAAATAAAAAGTGGCCATACCAACTTGACATGCGAATATCTCGCGTAATAATACGGCACAAACGATGAAATTTGGCGAATCAGCGGCACAAACGAGGCCAAAGAGATTGGCAAAAAGAAATTTTGAAAAATGTTCAAAAAATAAAAAGTTATATCAATTTTTGTCATAATTAATTGACATGCAAATATCTCGCGTAATAATGCGGCACAAACGATGAAACTTGGTGAATCGCCGGAACAAACGACGCCAAAAGGAATAGCAAAAAAAAATTTAAAAAAATCTCAAAGACAAGCGAAATCGCGTGACCAACTTCCGTCAAGTTGGTATGGCCACATTAAATCCTTAAAAACTTTTTCAATTTTTGAGCTAAATGGATGAAATTTTGGGAAAAGACGGCACAAACGCGGCACAAACGAATGGTAAAAAGAAATTTTGAAAAACTCAAAAAATAAAAAGTGGCCATTCCAATTTGACATGCGAATATCTCGCCTAAATATGCGGCACAAACGATGAAACTTGGTGAATCGCCGGCACAAACAAAGCCTAAAAGAATGGTAAAAAGAAATTTTGAAAAAACTCAAAAATAAAAAGTGGCCATACCAACTTGACATGCGAATATCTCGCGTAATAATACGGCACAAACGATGAAATTTGGCGAATCAGCGGCACATACGAGGCCAAAAAGATTGGCAAAATGAAATTTTGAAAAATGTTCAAAAAATAAAAAGTTATATCAATTTTTGTCATAATTAATTGACATGCAAATATCTCGCGTAATAATGCGGAACAAACGATGAAACTTGGTGAATCGCCGGCACAAACGACGCCAAAAGGAATAGCAAAAAAAAATTTTAAAAAATCTCAAAGACAAGCGAAATCGCGTGTCCAACTTCCGTCAAGTTGGTATGGCCACTTTAAATCCTTAAAAACTTTTTCAATTTTTGAGCTAAATGGATGAAATTTTGGGAAAGGACGGCACAAACGCGGCACAAACGAATGGTAAAAAGAAATTTTGAAAAACTCAAAAAATAAAAAGTGGCCATTCCAATTTGACATGCGAATATCTCGCCTAAATATGCGGCACAAACGATGAAACTTGGTGAATCGCCGGCACAAACGAAGCCTAAAAGAATGGTAAAAAGAAATTTTGAAAAAACTCAAAAATAAAAAGTGGCCATACCAACTTGACATGCGAATATCTCGCGTAATAATACGGCACAAACGATGAAATTTGGCGAATCAGCGGCACAAACGAGGCCAAAGAGATTGGCAAAATGAAATTTTGAAAAATGATCAAAAAATAAAAAGTTATATCAATTTTTGTCATAATTAATTGACATGCAAATATCTCGCGTAATAATGCGGCACAAACGATGAAACTTGGTGAATCGCCGGCACAAACGACGTCAAAAGGAATAGCAAAAAAAAATTTTAAAAAATCTCAAAGACAAGCGAAATCGCGTGTCCAACTTCCGTCAAGTTGGTATGGCCACTTTAAATCCTTAAAAACTTTTTCAATTTTTGAGCTAAATGGATGAAATTTTGGGAAAGGACGGCACCAACGCGGCACAAACGAATGGTAAAAAGAAATTTTGAAAAAACTCAAAAAATAAAAAGTGGCCATTCCAATTTGACATGCGAATATCTCGCCTAAATATGCGGCACAAACGATGAAACTTGGTGAATCGCCGGCACAAACGAAGCCTAAAAGAATGGTAAAAAGAAATTTTGAAAAAACTCAAAAATAAAAAGTGGCCATACCAACTTGACATGCGAATATCTCGCGTAATAATACGGCACAAACGATGAAATTTGGCGAATCAGCGGCACAAACGAGGCCAAAGAGATTGGCAAAATGAAATTTTGAAAAATGTTCAAAAAATAAAAAGTTATATCAATTTTTGTCATAATTAATTGACATGCAAATATCTCGCGTAATAATGCGGCACAAACGATGAAACTTGGTGAATCGCCGGCACAAACGACGTCAAAAGGAATAGCAAAAAAAAATTTTAAAAAATCTCAAAGACAAGCGAAATCGCGTGTCCAACTTCCGTCAAGTTGGTATGGCCACTTTAAATCCTTAAAAACTTTTTCAATTTTTGAGCTAAATGGATGAAATTTTGGGAAAGGACGGCACCAACGCGGCACAAACGAATGGTAAAAAGAAATTTTGAAAAAACTCAAAAAATAAAAAGTGGCCATTCCAATTTGACATGCGAATATCTCGCCTAAATATGCGGCACAAACGATGAAACTTGGTGAATCGCCGGCACAAACGAAGCCTAAAAGAATGGTAAAAAGAAATTTTGAAAAAACTCAAAAATAAAAAGTGGCCATACCAACTTGACATGCGAATATCTCGCGTAATAATACGGCACAAACGATGAAATTTAGCGAATCAGCGGCACAAACGAGGCCAAAGAGATTGGCAAAAAGAAATTTTGAAAAATGTTCAAAAAATAAAAAGTTATATCAATTTTTGTCATAATTAATTGACATGCAAATATCTCGCGTAATAATGCGGCACAAACGATGAAACTTGGTGAATCGCCGGCACAAACGACGACAAAAGGAATAGAAAAAAAAAATTTTAAAAAATCTCAAAGACAAGCGAAATCGCGTGTCCAACTTCCGTCAAGTTGGTATGGCCACTTTAAATCCTTAAAAACTTTTTCAATTTTTGAGCTAAATGGATGAAATTTTGGGAAAGGACGGCACCAACGCGGCACAAACGAATGGTAAAAAGAAATTTTGAAAAACTCAAAAAATAAAAAGTGGCCATTCCAATTTGACATGCGAATATCTCGCCTAAATATGCGGCACAAACGATGAAACTTGGTGAATCGCCGGCACAAACGAAGCCTAAAAGAATGGTAAAAAGAAATTTTGAAAAAACTCAAAAATAAAAAGTGGCCATACCAACTTGACATGCGAATATCTCGCGTAATAATACGGCACAAACGATGAAATTTGGCGAATCAGCGGCACAAACGAGGCCAAAGAGATTGGCAAAAAGAAATTTTGAAAAATGTTCAAAAAATAAAAAGTTATATCAATTTATGTCATAATTAATTGACATGCAAATATCTCGCGTAATAATGCGGCACAAACGATGAAACTTGGTGAATCGCCGGCACAAACGACGCCAAAAGGAATAGCAAAAAAAAATTTTAAAAAATCTCAAAGACAAGCGAAATCGCGTGTCCAACTTCCGTCAAGTTGGTATGGCCACTTTAAATCCTTAAAAACTTTTTCAATTTTTGAGCTAAATGGATGAAATTTTGGGAAAGGACGGCACCAACGCGGCACAAACGAATGGTAAAAAGAAATTTTGAAAAACTCAAAAAATAAAAAGTGGCCATTCCAATTTGACATGCGAATATCTCGCCTAAATATGCGGCACAAACGATGAAACTTGGTGAATCGCCGGCACAAACGAAGCCTAAAAGAATGGTAAAAAGAAATTTTGAAAAAACTCAAAAATAAAAAGTGGCCATACCAACTTGACATGCGAATATCTCGCGTAATAATACGGCACAAACGATGAAATTTGGCGAATCAGCGGCACAAACGAGGCCAAAGAGATTGGCAAAAAGAAATTTTGAAAAATGTTCAAAAAATAAAAAGTTATATCAATTTATGTCATAATTAATTGACATGCAAATATCTCGCGTAATAATGCGGCACAAACGATGAAACTTGGTGAATCGCCGGCACAAACGACGCCAAAAGGAATAGCAAAAAAAAATTTTAAAAAATCTCAAAGACAAGCGAAATCGCGTGTCCAACTTCCGTCAAGTTGGTATGGCCACTTTAAATCCTTAAAAACTTTTTCAATTTTTGAGCTAAATGGATGAAATTTTGGGAAAGGACGGCACAAACGCGGCACAAACGAATGGTAAAAAGAAATTTTGAAAAAACTCAAAAAATAAAAAGTGGCCATTCCAATTTGACATGCGAATATCTCGCCTAAATATGCGGCACAAACGATGAAACTTGGTGAATCGCCGGCACAAACGAAGCCTAAAAGAATGGTAAAAAGAAATTTTGAAAAAACTCAAAAATAATAAGTGGCCATACCAACTTGACATGCGAATATCTCGCGTAATAATACGGCACAAACGATGAAATTTGGCGAATCAGCGGCACAAACGAGGCCAAAGAGATTGGCAAAATGAAATTTTGAAAAATGTTCGAAAAATAAAAAGTTATATCAATTTTTGTCATAATTAATTCACATGCAAATATCTCGTGTAATAATGCGGCACAAACGATGAAATTTGGCTAATCAGCGGCACAAACGAGGCCAAAGAGATTGGCAAAAAGAAATTTTGAAAAATCTTAAAGGCAAGCGAAATCGTACGTCCAACTTCCATCAAGTTGGTATGGCCACTTTAAATCCTTAATAACTTTTTCAATTTTTGAGCTATATGGCTGAAATTTGGCGAATGAGCGGCACATACGCGGCACAAACGAATAGTAAAAAGAAATTTTGAAAAAACTCAAAAACTAAAAAGTGGCCATTCCAACTTGACATGCGAATATCTCGCCTAAAAATGCGGCACAAACGATGAAACTTGGTGAATCGCCGGCACAAACAAAGCCTAAAAGAATGGTAAAAAGAAATTTTGAAAAAACTCAAAAATAAAAAGTCGCCATACCAAATTGACATGCGAATATCTCGCGTAATAATGCGGCACAAACGATGAAATTTGGCGAATCGCCGGCACAAACGAAGCCTAAAAGGATGGTAAAAAAAAAATTTGAAAAAACTCTAAAAAGTGGCCATACCAACTTGACATGCGAATATCGCGCGTAATAATGCGGCACAAACAATGAAATTTGGCGAATCGCTAGCAGAAACGAGGCCAAAGAGATTGGCAAAAAGAAATTTTGAAAAATGTTCAAAAAATAAAAAGTTATATCAATTTTTGTCATAATTAATTGACATGCAAATATCTCGCGTAATAATGCGGCACAAACGATGAAATTTGGCGAATCGCTAGCAGAAACGAGGCCAAAGAGATTGGCAAAAAGAAATTTAGAAAAAATTCAAAATATGAAAAGTTATATCAATTTTTCTCATCTTTACTTGACACGCTAATATCTCGCTTGGTATGGCGGTAAAAACGAAAAAAACTTTTTATATTACTAAAATAGTTATTTGTAAAGTTGTAGGTAAAAGAAAAATACTATTATTTGCTGTAATAGATATGTATTTATAGATAAATTATCAACCCATCAACCGCTGGTGTATGCTGGCAGTTAGTTACTTTACTTGAAGTAGAGATGCGCTGCTGGCGTCAGTATGTCAGTAACAGTTTTTCTTTCATAACTTCTTTAATATTGCGGCACAAACGATGAAACTTGGTGAATCGCCGGCACAAACGACGCCAAAAGGGATAGCAAAAAAAATTTTAAAAAATCTCAAAGACAAGCGAAATCGCGTGTCCAACTTCCGTCAAGTTGGTATGGCCACTTTAAATCCTTAAAAACTTTTTCAATTTTTGAGCTAAATGGATGAAATTTTGGGAAAGGACGGCACAAACGCGGCACAAACGAATGGTAAAAAGAAATTTTGAAAAACTCAAAAAATAAAAAGTGGCCATTCCAATTTGACATGCGAATATCTCGCCTAAATATGCGGCACAAACGATGAAACTTGGTGAATCGCCGGCACAAACGAAGCCTAAAAGAATGGTAAAAAGAAATTTTGAAAAAACTCAAAAATAAAAAGTGGCCATACCAACTTGACATGCGAATATCTCGCGTAATAATACGGCACAAACGATGAAATTTGGCGAATCAGCGGCACAAACGAGGCCAAAGAGATTGGCAAAAAGAAATTTTGAAAAATGTTCAAAAAATAAAAAGTTATATCAATTTTTGTCATAATTAATTGACATGCAAATATCTCGCGTAATAATGCGGCACAAACGATGAAACTTGGTGAATCGCCGGCACAAACGACGCCAAAAGGAATAGCAAAAAAAAATTTTAAAAAATCTCAAAGACAAGCAAAATCGCGTGTCCAACTTCCGTCAAGTTGGTATGGCCACTTTAAATCCTTAATAACTTTTTCAATTTTTGAGCTATATGGCTGAAATTTGGCGAATGAGCGGCACATACGCGGCACAAACGAATAGTAAAAAGAAATTTTTAAAAAACTCAAAAACTAAAAAGTGGCCATTCCAACTTGACATGCGAATATCTCGCCTAAAAATGCGGCACAAACGATGAAACTTGGTGAATCGCCGGCACAAACAAAGCCTAAAAGAATGGTAAAAAGAAATTTTGAAAAAACTCAAAAATAAAAAGTCGCCATACCAAATTGACATGCGAATATCTCGCGTAATAATGCGGCACAAACGATGAAATTTGGCGAATCGCCGGCACAAACGAAGCCTAAAAGGATGGTAAAAAAAAATTTTGAAAAAACTCTAAAAAGTGGCCATACCAACTTGACATGCGAATATCGCGCGTAATAATGCGGCACAAACAATGAAATTTGGCGAATCGCTAGCAGAAACGAGGCCAAAGAGATTGGCAAAAAGAAATTTTGAAAAAATTCAAAATATGAAAAGTTATATCATTTTTTCTCATCTTTACTTGACACGCTAATATCTCGCTTGGTATGGCGGTAAAAACGAAAAAAACTTTTTATATTACTAAAATATTTATTTGTAAAGTTGTAGGTAAAAGAAAAATACTATTATTTGCTGTAATAGATATGTATTTATAGATAAATTATCAACCCATCAACCGCTGGTGTATGCTGGCAGTTAGTTACTTTACTTGAAGTAGAGATGCGCTGCTGGCGTCAGTATGTCAGTAACAGTTTTTCTTTCATAACTTCTTTAATATTGCGGCACAAACGATGAAACTTGGGGAATCGCCGGCACAAACGACGCCAAAAGGGATAGCAAAAAAAATTTTAAAAAATCTCAAAGACAAGCGAAATCGCGTGTCCAACTTCCGTCAAGTTGGTATGGCCACTTTAAATCCTTAAAAACTTTTTCAATTTTTGAGCTAAATGGATGAAATTTTGGGAAAGGACGGCACAAACGCGGCACAAACGAATGGTAAAAAGAAATTTTGAAAAACTCAAAAAATAAAAAGTGGCCATTCCAATTTGACATGCGAATATCTCGCCTAAATATGCGGCACAAACGATGAAACTTGGTGAATCGCCGGCACAAACGAAGCCTAAAAGAATGGTAAAAAGAAATTTTGAAAAAAGTCAAAAATAAAAAGTGGCCATACCAACTTGACATGCGAATATCTCGCGTAATAATACGGCACAAACGATAAAATTTGGCGAATCAGCGGCACAAACGAGGCCAAAGAGATTGGCAAAATGAAATTTTGAAAAATGTTCAAAAAATAAAAAGTTATATCAATTTTTGTCATAATTAATTGACATGCAAATATCTCGCGTAATAATGCGGCACAAACGATGAAACTTGGTGAATCGCCGGCACAAACGACGCCAAAAGGAATAGCAAAAAAAAATTTTAAAAAATCTCAAAGACAAGCAAAATCGCGTGTCCAACTTCCGTCAAGTTGGTATGGCCACTTTAAATCCTTAAAAACTTTTTCAATTTTTGAGCTAAATGGATGAAATTTTGGGAAAGGACGGCACAAACGAATGGTAAAAAGAAATTTTGAAAAACTCAAAAAATAAAAAGTGGCCATTCCAATTTGACATGCGAATATCTCGCCTAAATATGCGGCACAAACGATGAAACTTGGTGTATCGCCGGCACAAACGAAGCCTAAAAGAATGGTAAAAAGAAATTTTGAAAAAAGTCAAAAATAAAAAGTGGCCATACCAACTTGACATGCGAATATCTCGCGTAATAATACGGCACAAACGATGAAATTTGGCGAATCAGCGGCACAAACGAGGCCAAAGAGATTGGCAAAATGAAATTTCGAAAAATGTTCAAAAAATAAAAAGTTATATCAATTTTTGTCATAATTAATTGACATGCAAATATCTCGCGTAATAATGCGGCACAAACGATGAAACTTGGTGAATCGCCGGCACAAACGACGCCAAAAGGAATAGCAAAAAAAAATTTTAAAAAATCTCAAAGACAAGCGAAATCGCGTGTCCAACTTCCGTCAAGTTGGTATGGCCACTTTAAATCCTTAAAAACTTTTTCAATTTTTGAGCTAAATGGATGAAATTTTGGGAAAGGACGGCACAAACGCGGCACAAACGAATGGTAAAAAGAAATTTTGAAAAACTCAAAAAATAAAAAGTGGCCATTCCAATTTGACATGCGAATATCTCGCCTAAATATGCGGCACAAACGATGAAACTTGGTGAATCGCCGGCACAAACGAAGCCTAAAAGAATGGTAAAAAGAAATTTTGAAAAAACTCAAAAATAAAAAGTGGCCATACCAACTTGACATGCGAATATCTCGCGTAATAATACGGCACAAACGATGAAATTTGGCGAATCAGCGGCACAAACGAGGCCAAAGAGATTGGCAAAAAGAAATTTTGAAAAATGTACAAAAAATAAAAAGTTATATCAATTTTTGTCATAATTAATTGACATGCAAATATCTCGCGTAATAATGCGGCACAAACGATGAAACTTGGTGAATCGCCGTCACAAACGACGCCAAAAGGAATAGCAAAAAAAAATTTTAAAAAATTTCAAACACAAGCGAAATCGCGTGTCCAACTTCCGTCAAGTTGGTATGGCCACATTAAATCCTTAAAAACTTTTTCAATTTTTGAGCTAAATGGATGAAATTTTGGGAAAGGACGGCACAAACGCGGCACAAACGAATGGTAAAAAGAAATTTTGAAAAAACTCAAAAAATAAAAAGTGGCCATTCCAATTTGACATGCGAATATCTCGCGTAATAATACAGCACAAACGATGAAATTTGGCGAATCAGCGGCAAAAACGAGGCCAAAGAGATTGGCAAAAAGAAATTTTGAAAAATGTTCAAAAAATAAAAAGTTATATCAATTTTTGTTATAATTAATTGACATGCAAAAATCTCGCCTAAAAATGCGGCACAAATGATGAAACTTGGTGAATCGCCGGCACAAACGAAGCCTAAAAGAATGGTAAAAAGAAATTTTGAAAAAACTCAAAAATAAAAAGTGGCCATACCAACTTGACATGCGAATATCTCGCGTAATAATACGGCACAAACGATGAAACTTGGTGAATCGCCGGCACAAACGACGCCAAAAGGAATAGCAAAAAAAAATTTTAAAAAAATCTCAAAGACAAGCGAAATCGCGTGTCCAACTTCCGTCAAGTTGGTATGGCCACTTTAAATCCTTAAAAACTTTTTCAATTTTTGAGCTAAATGGATGAAATTTTAAGAAAGGACGGCACAAACGCGGCACAAACGAATGGTAAAAAGAAATTTTGAAAAACTCAAAAAATAAAAAGTGGCCATTCCAATTTGACATGCGAATATCTCGCCTAAATATGCGGCACAAACGATGAAACATGGTGAATCGCCGGCACAAACGAAGCCTAAAAGAATGGTAAAAAGAAATTTTGAAAAAACACAAAAATAAAAAGTGGCCATACCAACTTGACATGCGAATATCTCGCGTAATAATACGGCACAAACGATGAAATTTGGCGAATCAGCGGCACAAACGAGGCCAAAGAGATTGGCAAAATGAAATTTTGAAAAATGTTCAAAAAATAAAAAGTTATATCAATTTTTGTCATAATTAATTGACATGCAAATATCTCGCGTAATAATGCGGCACAAACGATGAAACTTGGTGAATCGCCGGCACAAACGACGCCAAAAGGAATAGCAAAAAAAAATTTTAAAAAATCTCAAAGACAAGCGAAATCGCGTGTCCAACTTCCGTCAAGTTGGTATGGCCACTTTAAATCCTTAAAAACTTTTTCAATTTTTGAGCTAAATGGATGAAATTTTGGGAAAGGACGGCACCAACGCGGCACAAACGAATAGTAAAAAGAAATTTTGAAAAAACTCAAAAAATAAAAAGTGGCCATTCCAATTTGACATGCGAATATCTCGCCTAAATATGCGGCACAAACGATGAAACTTGGTGAATCGCCGGCACAAACGAAGCCTAAAAGAATGGTAAAAAGAAGTTTTGAAAAAACTCAAAAATAAAAAGTGGCCATACCAACTTGACATGCGAATATCTCGCGTAATAATACGGCACAAACGATGAAATTTGGCGAATCAGCGGCACAAACGAGGCCAAAGAGATTGGCAAAAAGAAATTTTGAAAAATGTTCAAAAAATAAAAAGTTATATCAATTTTTGTCATAATTAATTGACATGCAAATATCTCGCGTAATAATGCGGCACAAACGATGAAACTTGGTGAATCGCCGGCACAAACGACGCCAAAAGGAATAGCAAAAAAAAATTTTAAAAAATCTCAAAGACAAGCGAAATCGCGTGTCCAACTTCCGTCAAGTTGGTATGGCCACTTTAAATCCTTAAAAACTTTTTCAATTTTTGAGCTAAATGGATGAAATTTTGGGAAAGGACGGCACAAACGCGGCACAAACGAATGGTAAAAAGAAATTTTGAAAAACTCAAAAAATAAAAAGCGGCCATTCCAATTTGACATGCGAATATCTCGCCTAAATATGCGGCACAAACGATGAAACTTGGTGAATCGCCGGCACAAACGAAGCCTAAAAGAATGGTAAAAAGAAATTTTGAAAAAACTCAAAAATAAAAAGTGGCCATACCAACTTGACATGCGAATATCTCGCGTAATAATACGGCACAAACGATGAAATTTGGCGAATCAGCGGCACAAACGAGGCCAAAGAGATTGGCAAAAAGAAATTTTGAAAAATGTTCAAAAAATAAAAAGTTATATCAATTTTTGTCATAATTACTTGACATGCAAATATCTCGCGTAATAATGCGGCACAAACGATGAAATTTGGCTAATCAGCGGCACAAACGAGGCCAAAGAGATTGGCAAAAAGAAATTTTGAAAAATCTTAAAGGCAAGCGAAATCGTACGTCCAACTTCCGTCAAGTTGGTATGGCCACTTTAAATCCTTAATAACTTTTTCAATTTTTGAGCTATATGGCTGAAATTTGGCTAATGAGCGGCACATACGCGGCACAAACGAATAGTAAAAAGAAATTTTGAAAAAACTCTAAAAATAAAAAGTGGCCATTCCAAATTGACATGCGAATATCTCGCCTAAAAATGCGGCACAAACGATGAAACTTGGTGAATCGCCGGCACAAACAAAGCCTAAAAGAATGGTAAAAAGAAATTTTGAAAAAACTCAAAAATAAAAAGTCGCCATACCAAATTGACATGCGAATATCTCGCGTAATAATGCGGCACAAACGATGAAATTTGGCGAATCGCCGGCACAAACGAAGCCTAAAAGGATGGTAAAAAGAAATTTTGAAAAAACTCTAAAAAGTGGCCATACCAAATTGACATGCGAATATCGCGCGTAATAATGCGGCACAAACAATGAAATTTGGCGAATCGCTAGCAGAAACGAGGCCAAAGAGATTGGCAAAAAGAAATTTTGAAAAAATTCAAAATATGAAAAGTTATATCATTTTTTCTCATCTTTACTTGACACGCTAATATCTCGCTTGGTATGGCGGTAAAAACGAAAAAAACTTTTTATATTACTAAAATAGTTATTTGTAAAGTTGTAGGTAAAAGAAAAATACTATTATTTGCTGTAATAGATATGTATTTATAGATAAATTATCAACCCATCAACCGCTGGTGTATGTTGGCAGTTAGTTACTTTACTTGACGTAGAGATGCGCTGCTGGCGTCAGTATGTCAGTAACAGTTTTTCTTTCATAACTTCTTTAATATTGCGGCACAAACGATGAAAGTTGGTGAATCGCCGGCACAAACGACGCCAAAAGGAATAGCAAAAAAAAATTTTAAAAAATCTCAAAGACAAGCGAAATCTTGTGTCCAACTTCCGTCAAGTTGGTATGGCCACTTTAAATCCTTAAAAACTTTTTCAATTTTTGAGCTAAATGGATAATATTTTGGGAAAGGACGGCACAAACGCGGCACAAAAGAATGGTAAAAAGAAATTTTGAAAAACTCAAAAAATAAAAAGTGGCCATTCCAATTTGACATGCGAATATCTCGCCTAAATATGCGGCACAAACGATGAAACTTGGTGAACCGCCGGCACAAACGAAGCCTAAAAGAATGGTAAAAAGAAGTTTTGAAAAAACTCAAAAATAATAAGTGGCCATACCAACTTGACATGCGAATATCTCGCGTAATAATACGGCACAAACGATGAAATTTGGCGAATCAGCGGCACAAACGAGGCCAAAGAGATTGGCAAAAAGAAATTTTGAAAAATCTTAAAGGCAAGCGAAATCGTACGTCCAAATTCCGTCAAGTTGGTATGGCCACTTTAAATCCTTAATAACTTTTTCAATTTTTGAGCTAAATGGATGAAATTTTGGGAAAGCACGGCACAAACGCGGCACAAACGAATGGTAAAAAGAAATTTTGAAAAAACTCAAAAA
The DNA here is from genome assembly GCF_049639745.1 of Rhodnius prolixus. Classification (NCBI taxonomy): domain Eukaryota; kingdom Metazoa; phylum Arthropoda; class Insecta; order Hemiptera; family Reduviidae; genus Rhodnius; species Rhodnius prolixus. The sequence continues at coordinate 149,392 of NW_027411619.1, forward strand.
ATAAAAAGTAGCCATTCCAATTTGACATGCGAATATCTCGCCTAAATATGCGGCACAAACGATGAAACTTGGTGAATCGCCGGCACAATCGAAGCCTAAAAGAATGGTAAAAAGAAATTTTTGAAAAAACTCAAAAATAAAAAGTGGCCATACCAACTTGACATGCGAATATCTCGCGTAATAATACGGCACAAACGATGAAATTTGGCGAATCAGCGGCACAAACGAGGCCAAAGAGATTGGCAAAAAGAAATTTTGAAAAATGTTCAAAAAATAAAAAGTTATATCAATTTTTGTCATAATTAATTGACATGCAAATATCTCGCGTAATAATGCGGCACAAACGATGAAACTTGGAGAATCGCCGGCACAAACGACGCCAAAAGGAATAGCAAAAAAAATTTTAAAAAATCTCAAAGACAAGCGAAATCGCGTGTCCAACTTCCGTCAAGTTGGTATGGCCACTTTAAATCCTTAAAAACTTTTTCAATTTTTGAGCTAAATAGATGAAATTTTGGGAAAGGATGGCACAAACGCGGCACAAACGAATGGTAAAAAGAAATTTTGAAAAACTCAAAAAATAAAAAGTGGCCATTCCAATTAGACATGCGAATATCTCGCCTAAATATGCGGCACAAACGATGAAACTTGGTGAATCGCCGGCACAAACGAAGCCTAAAAGAATGGTAAAAAGAAATTTTGAAAAAACTCAAAAATAAAAAGTGGCCATACCAACTTGACATGCGAATTTCTCGCGTAATAATACGGCACAAACGATGAAATTTGGCGAATCAGCGGCACAAACGAGGCCAAAGAGATTGGCAAAATGAAATTTTGAAAAATGTTCAAAAAATAAAAAGTTATATCAATTTTTGTCATAATTAATTGACATGCAAATATCTCGCGTAATAATGCGGCACAAACGATGAAACTTGGTGAATCGCCGGCACAAACGACGCCAAAAGGAATAGCAAAAAAATTTATTAAAAAATCTCAAAGAAAAGCGAAATCGCGTGTCCAAATTCCGTCAAGTTGGTATGGCCACTTTAAATCCTTAAAAACTTTTTCAATTTTTGAGCTAAATGGATGAAATTTTGGGAAAGCACGGCACAAACGCGGCACAAACGAATGGTAAAAAGAAATTTTGAAAAAACTCAAAAAATAAAAAGTGGCCATTCCAATTTGACATGCGAATATCTCGCCTAAATATGCGGCACAAACGATGAAACTTGGTGAATCGCCGGCACAAACGAAGCCTAAAAGAATGGTAAAATGAAATTTTTGAAAAAACTCAAAAATAAAAAGTGGCCATACCAACTTGACATGCGAATATCTCGCGTAATAATACGGCACAAACGATGAAATTTGGCGAATCAGCGGCACAAACGAGGCCAAAGAGATTGGCAAAAAGAAATTTTGAAAAATGTTCAAAAAATAAAAAGTTATATCAATTTTTGTCATAATTAATTTACATGCAAATATCTCGCGTAATAATGCGGCACAAACGATGAAACTTGGTGAATCGCCGGCACAAACGACGCCAAAAGGAATAGCAAAAAAAAAATTTTAAAAAATCTCAAAGGCAAGCGAAATCGCGTGTCCAACTTCCGTCAAGTTGGTATGGCCACTTTAAATCCTTAAAAACTTTTTCAATTTTTGAGCTAAATGGATGAAATTTTGGGAAAGGACGGCACAAACGCGGCACAAACGAATGGTAAAAAGAAATTTTGAAAAACTCAAAAAATAAAAAGTGGCCATTCCAATTTGACATGCGAATATCTCGCCTAAATATGCGGCACAAACGATGAAACTTGGTGAATCGCCGGCACAAACGAAGCCTAAAAGAATGGTAAAAAGAAATTTTGAAAAACTCAAAAATAAAAAGTGGCCATACCAACTTGACATGCGAATATCTCGCGTAATAATACGGCACAAACGATGAAATTTGGCGAATCAGCGGCACAAACGAGGCCAAAGAGATTGGCAAAAAGAAATTTTGAAAAATGTTCAAAAAATAAAAAGTTATATCAATTTTTGTCATAATTAATTGACATGCAAATATCTCGCGTAATAATGCGGCACAAACGATGAAACTTGGTGAATCGCCGGCACAAACGACGCCAAAAGGAATAGTAAAAAAAAATTTTAAAAAATCTCAAAGACAAGCGAAATCGCGTGTCCAACTTCCGTCAAGTTTGTATGGACACTTTAAATCCTTAAAAACTTTTTCAATTTTTGAGCTAAATGGATGAAATTTTGGGAAAGGACGGCACAAACGCGGCACAAACGAATGGTAAAAAGAAATTTTGAAAAACTCAAAAAATAAAAAGTGGCCATTCCAATTTGACATGCGAATATCTCGCCTAAATATGCGGCACAAACGATGAAACTTGGTGAATCGCCGGCACAAACGAAGCCTAAAAGAATGGTAAAAAGAAATTTTGAAAAAACTCAAAAATAAAAAGTGGCCATACCAACTTGACATGCGAATATCTCGCGTAATAATACGGCACAAACGATGAAATTTGGCGAATGAGCGGCAAAAACGAGGCCAAAGAGATTGGCAAAATGAAATTTTGAAAAATGTTCAAAAAATAAAAAGTTATATCAATTTTTGTCATAATTAATTGACATGCAAATATCTCGCGTAATAATGCGGCACAAACGATGAAACTTAGTGAATCGCCGGCACAAACGACGCCAAAAGGAATAGCAAAAAAAAATTTTAAAAAATCTCAAAGACAAGCGAAATCGCGTGTCCAACTTCCGTCAAGTTGGTATGGCCACTTTAAATCCTTAAAAACTTTTTCAATTTTTGAGCTAAATGGATGAAATTTTGGGAAAGCACGGCACAAACGCGGCACAAACGAATGGTAAAAAGAAATTTTGAAAAAACTCAAAAAATAAAAAGTGACCATTCCAATTTGACATGCGAATATCTCGCCTAAATATGCGGCACAAACGATGAAACTTGGTGAATCGCCGGCACAAACGAAGCCTAAAAGAATGGTAAAAAGAAATTTTTGAAAAAACTAAAAATAAAAAGTGGCCATACCAACTTGACATGCGAATATCTCGCGTAATAATACGGCACAAACGATGAAATTTGGCGAATCAGCGGCACAAACGAGGCCAAAGAGATTGGCAAAAAGAAATTTTGAAAAATGTTCAAAAAATAAAAAGTTATATCAATTTTTGTCATAATTAATTGACATGCAAATATCTCGCGTAATAATGCGGCACAAACGATGAAACTTGGTGAATCGCCGGCACAAACGACGCCAAAAGGAATAGCAAAAAAAAATTTTAAAAAATCTCAAAGACAAGCGAAATCGCGTGTCCAACTTCCGTCAAGTTGGTATGGCCACTTTAAATCCTTAAAAACATTTTCAATTTTTGAGCTAAATGGATGAAATTTTGGGAAAGGACGGCACAAACGCGGCACAAACGAATGGTAAAAAGAAATTTTGAAAAACTCAAAAAATAAAAAGTGGCCATTCCAATTTGACATGCGAATATCTCGCCTAAATATGCGGCACAAACGATGAAACTTGGTGAATCGGCGGCACAAACGAAGCCTAAAAGAATGGTAAAAAGAAATTTTGAAAAAACTCAAAAATAAAAAGTGGCCATACCAACTTGACATGCGAATATCTCGCGTAATAATACGGCACAAACGATGAAATTTGGCGAATCAGCGGCACAAACGAGGCCAAAGAGATTGGCAAAAAGAAATTTTGAAAAATGTTCAAAAAATAAAAAGTTATATCAATTTTTGTCATAATTAATTGACATGCAAATATCTCGCGTAATAATGCGGCACAATCGATGAAACTTAGTGAATCGCCGGCACAAACGACGCCAAAAGGAATAGCAAAAAAAAATTTTAAAAAATCTCAAAGACAAGCGAAATCGCGTGTACAACTTCCGTCAAGTTGGTATGGCCAATTTAAATCCTTAAAAACTTTTTCAATTTTTGAGCTAAATGGATGAAATTTTGGGAAAGGACGGCACAAACGCGGCACAAACGAATGGTAAAAAGAAATTTTGAAAAACTGAAAAAATAAAAAGTGGCCATTCCAATTTGACATGCGAATATCTCGCCTAAATATGCGGCTTAAACGATGAAACTTGGTGAATCGCCGGCACAAACGAAGCCTAAAAGAATGGTAAAAAGAAATTTTGAAAAAACTCAAAAATAAAAAGTGGCCATACCAACTTGACATGCGAATATCTCGCGTAATAATACGGCACAAACGATGAAATTTGGCGAATGAGCGGCACAAACGAGGCCAAAGAGATTGGCAAAATGAAATTTTGAAAAATGTTCAAAAAATAAAAAGTTATATCAATTTTTGTCATAATTAATTGACATGCAAATATCTCGCGTAATAATGCGGCACAAACGATGAAACTTGGTGAATCGCCGGCACAAACGACGCCAAAAGGAATAGCAAAAAAAAATTTTAAAAAATCTCAAAGACAAGCGAAATCGCGTGTCCAACTTCCGTCAAGTTGGTATGGCCACTTTAAATCCTTAAAAACTTTTTCAATTTTTGAGCTAAATGGATGAAATTTTGGGAAAGGACGGCACAAACGCGGCACAAACGAATGGTAAAAAGAAATTTTGAAAAAACTCAAAAAATAAAAAGTGGCCATTCCAATTTGACATGCGAATATCTCGCCTAAATATGCGGCACAAACGATGAAACTTGGTGAATCGCCGGCAAAAACGAAGCCTAAAAGAATGGTAAAAAGAAATTTTGAAAAAATTCAAAATATGAAAAGTTATATCATTTTTTCTCATCTTTACTTGACACGCTAATATCTCGCTTGGTATGGCGGTAAAAACGAAAAAAACTTTTTATATTACTAAAATAGTTATTTGTAAAGTTGTAGGTAAAAGAAAAATACTATTATTTGCTGTAATAGATATGTATTTATAGATAAATTATCAACCCATCAACCGCTGGTGTATGATGGCAGTTAGTTACTTTACTTGACGTAGAGATGCGCTGCTGGCGTCAGTATGTCAGTAACAGTTTTTCTTTCATAACTTCTTTAATATTGCGGCACAAACGATGAAACTTGGTGAATCGCCGGCACAAACAACGCCAAAAGGAATAGCAAAAAAAAATTTTAAAAAATCTCAAAGACAAGCGAAATCGCGTGTCCAACTTCCGTCAAGTTGGTATGGCCAATTTAAATCCTTAAAAACTTTTTCAATTTTTGAGCTACATGGATGAAATTTTGGGAAACGACGGCACAAACGCGACACAAACGAATGGTAAAAAGAAATTTTGAAAAACTGAAAAAATAAAAAGTGGCCATTCCAATTTGACATGCGAATATCTCGCCTAAATATGCGGCTTAAACGATGAAACTTGGTGAATCGCCGGCACAAACGAAGCCTAAAAGAATGGTAAAAAGAAATTTTGAAAAAACTCAAAAATAAAAAGTGGCCATACCAACTTGACATGCGAATATCTCGCGTAATAATACGGCACAAACGATGAAATTTGGCGAATGAGCGGCACAAACGAGGCCAAAGAGATTGGCAAAATGAAATTTTGAAAAATGTTCAAAAAATAAAAAGTTATATCAATTTTTGTCATAATTAATTGACATGCAAATATCTCGCGTAATAATGCGGCACAAACGATGAAACTTGGTGAATCGCCGGCACAAACGACGCCAAAAGGAATAGCAAAAAAAAATTTTAAAAAATCTCAAAGACAAGCGAAATCGCGTGTCCAACTTCCGTCAAGTTGGTATGGCCACTTTAAATCCTTAAAAACTTTTTCAATTTTTGAGCTAAATGGATGAAATTTTGGGAAAGGACGGCACAAACGCGGCACAAACGAATGGTAAAAAGAAATTTTGAAAAAACTCAAAAAATAAAAAGTGGCCATTCCAATTTGACATGCGAATATCTCGCCTAAATATGCGGCACAAACGATGAAACTTGGTGAATCGCCGGCAAAAACGAAGCCTAAAAGAATGGTAAAAAGAAATTTTGAAAAAATTCAAAATATGAAAAGTTATATCATTTTTTCTCATCATTACTTGACACGCTAATATCTCGCTTGGTATGGCGGTAAAAACGAAAAAAACTTTTTATATTACTAAAATAGTTATTTGTAAAGTTGTAGGCAAAAGAAAAATACTATTATTTGCTGTAATAGATATGTATTTATAGATAAATTATCAACCCATCAACCGCTGGTGTATGATGGCAGTTAGTTACTTTACTTGACGTAGAGATGCGCTGCTGGCGTCAGTATGTCAGTAACAGTTTTTCTTTCATAACTTCTTTAATATTGCGGCACAAACGATGAAACTTGGTGAATCGCCGGCACAAACGACGCCAAAAGGAATAGCAAAAAAAAATTTTAAAAAATCTCAAAGACAAGCGAAATCGCGTGTCCAACTTCCGTCAAGTTGGTATGGCCACTTTAAATCCTTTAAAACTTTTTCAATTTTTGAGCTACATGGATGAAATTTTGGGAAACGACGGCACAAACGCGACACAAACGAATGGTAAAAAGAAATTTTGAAAAAACTCAAAAAATAAAAAGTGGCCATTCCAACTTGACATGCGAATATCTCGCCTAAAAATGCGGCACAAACGATGAAACTTGGTGAATCGCCGGCACAAACGAAGCCAAAAAGAATGGTAAAAAGAAATTTTGAAAAAACTCAAAAATAAAAAGTGGCCATACCAAATTGACATGCGAATATCTCGCGTAATAATACGGCACAAACGATGAAATTTGGCGAATCAGCGGCAAAAACGAGGCCAAAAAGATTGGCAAAAAGAAATTTTGAAAAATGTTCAAAAAATAAAAAGTTATATCAATTTTTGTTATAATTAATTGACATGCAAAAATCTCGCCTAAAAATGCGGCACAAACGATGAAACTTGGTGAATCGCCGGCACAAACGAAGCCTAAATGAATGGTAAAAAGAAATTTTGAAAAAACTCAAAAATAATAAGTGGCCATACCAACTTGACATGCGAATATCGCGCGTAATAATGCGGCACAAACCATGAAATTTGGCTAATTAGCGGCACAAACGAGGCCAAAGAGATTGGCAAAAAGAAATTTTGAAAAATGATCAAAAAATAAAAAGTTATATCAATTTTGGTCATAATTAATTCACATGCAAATATCTCGCGTAATAATGCGGCACAAACGATGAAATTTGGCGAATCGCTAGGAGAAACAAGGCCAAAGAGATTGGCAAAAAGAAATTTTGAAAAATGATCAAAAAATAAAAAGTTATATCAATTTTTGTCATAATTAATTGACATGCAAATATCTCGCGTAATAATGCGGCACAAACGATGAAACTTGGTGAATCGCCGGCACAAACGACGCCAAAAGGAATAGCAAACAAAAATTTTAAAAAATCTCAAAGACAAGCGAAATCGCGCGTCCAACTTCCGTCAAGTTGGTATGGCCACTTTAAATCCTTAAAAACTTTTTCAATTTTTGAGCTAAATGGATGAAATTTTGGGAAAGGACGGCACAAACGCGGCACAAACGAATGGTAAAAAGAAATTTTGAAAAAACTCAAAAAATAAAAAGTGGCCATTCCAATTTGACATGCGAATATCTCGCCTAAATATGCGGCACAAACGATGAAACTTGGTGAATCGCCGGCACAAACGAAGCCTAAAAGAATGGTAAAAAGAAATTTTGAAAAAATTCAAAATATGAAAAGTTATATCATTTTTTCTCATCTTTACTTGACACGCTAATATCTCGCTTGGTATGGCGGTAAAAACGAAAAAAACTTTTTATATTACTAAAATAGTTATTTGTAAAGTTGTAGGTAAAAGAAAAATACTATTATTTGCTGTAATAGATATGTATTTATAGATAAATTATCAACCCATCAACCGCTGGTGTATGATGGCAGTTAGTTACTTTACTTGACGTAGAGATGCGCTGCTGGCGTCAGTATGTCAGTAACAGTTTTTCTTTCATAACTTCTTTAATATTGCGGCACAAACGATGAAACTTGGTGAATCGCCGGCACAAACGACGCCAAAAGGAATAGCAAAAAAAAATTTTAAAAAATCTCAAAGACAAGCGAAATCGCGTGTCCAACTTCCGTCAAGTTGGTATGGCCACTTTAAATCCTTAAAAACTTTTTCAATTTTTGAGCTAAATGGATGAAATTTTGGGAAACGACGGCACAAACGCGACACAAACGAATGGTAAAAAGAAATTTTGAAAAAACTCAAAAAATAAAAAGTGGCCATTCCAACTTGACATGCGAATATCTCGCCTAAAAATGCGGCACAAACGATGAAACTTGGTGAATCGCCGGCACAAACGAAGCCTAAAAGAATGGTAAAAATAAATTTTGAAAAAACTCAAAAATAAAAAGTGGCCATACCAAATTGACATGCGAATATCTCGCGTAATAATACGGCACAAACGATGAAATTTGGCGAATCAGCGGCAAAAACGAGGCCAAAAAGATTGGCAAAAAGAAATTTTGAAAAATGTTCAAAAAATAAAAAGTTATATCAATTTTTGTTATAATTAATTGACATGCAAAAATCTCGCCTAAAAATGCGGCACAAACGATGAAACTTGGTGAATCGCCGGCACAAACGAAGCCTAAATGAATGGTAAAAAGAAATTTTGAAAAAACTCAAAAATAATAAGTGGCCATACCAACTTGACATGCGAATATCGCGCGTAATAATGCGGCACAAACCATGAAATTTGGCTAATTAGCGGCACAAACGAGGCCAAAGAGATTGGCAAAAAGAAATTTTGAAAAATGATCAAAAAATAAAAAGTTATATCAATTTTGGTCATAATTAATTCACATGCAAATATCTCGCGTAATAATGCGGCACAAACGATGAAATTTGGCGAATCGCTAGGAGAAACAAGGCCAAAGAGATTGGCAAAAAGAAATTTTGAAAAAATTCAAAATATGAAAAGTCATATCAATTTTTCTCATCTTTACTTGACACGCTAATATCTCGCTTGGTATGGCGGTAAAAACGAAAAAAACTTTTTATATTACTAAAATAGTTATTTATAAAGTTGTAGGTAAAAGAAAAATACTATTATTTGCTGTAATAGATATGTATTTATAGATAAATTATCAACCCATCAACCGCTGGTGTATGCTGGCAGTTAGTTACTTTACTTGACGTAGAGATGCGCTGCTGGCGTCAGTATGTCAGTAACAGTTTTTCTTTCATAACTTCTTTAATATTGCGGCACAAACGATGAAACTTGGTGAATCGCCGGCACAAACGACGCCAAAAGGAATAGCAAAAAAAAATTTTAAAAAATCTCAAAGACAAGCGAAATCGCGTGTCCAACTTCCGTCAAGTTGGTATGGCCACTTTAAATCCTTAAAAACTTTTTCAATTTTTGAGCTAAATGGATGAAATTTTGGGAAACGACGGCACAAACGGGACACAAACGAATGGTAAAAAGAAATTTTGAAAAAACTCAAAAAATAAAAAGTGGCTATTCCAACTTGACATGCGAATATCTCGCGTAATAATACGGCACAAACGATGAAACTTAGTGAATCGCCGGCACAAACGACGCCAAAAGGAATAGCAAAAAAAAATTTTAAAAAATCTCAAAGACAAGCGAAATCGCGTGTCCAACTTCCGTCAAGTTGGTATGGCCAATTTAAATCCTTAAAAACTTTTTCAATTTTTGAGCTAAATGGATGAAATTTTGGGAAAGGACGGCACAAACGCGGCACAAACGAATGGTAAAAAGAAATTTTGAAAAACTGAAAAAATAAAAAGTGGCCATTCCAATTTGACATGCGAATATCTCGCCTAAATATGCGGCTTAAACGATGAAACTTGGTGAATCGCCGGCACAAACGAAGCCTAAAAGAATGGTAAAAAGAAATTTTGAAAAAACTCAAAAATAAAAAGTGGCCATACCAACTTGACATGCGAATATCTCGCGTAATAATACGGCACAAACGATGAAATTTGGCGAATGAGCGGCACAAACGAGGCCAAAGAGATTGGCAAAATGAAATTTTGAAAAATGTTCAAAAAATAAAAAGTTATATCAATTTTTGTCATAATTAATTGACATGCAAATATCTCGCGTAATAATGCGGCACAAACGATGAAACTTGGTGAATCGCCGGCACAAACGACGCCAAAAGGAATAGCAAAAAAAAATTTTAAAAAATCTCAAAGACAAGCGAAATCGCGTGTCCAACTTCCGTCAAGTTGGTATGGCCACTTTAAATCCTTAAAAACTTTTTCAATTTTTGAGCTAAATGGATGAAATTTTGGGAAAGGACGGCACAAACGCGGCACAAACGAATGGTAAAAAGAAATTTTGAAAAAACTCAAAAAATAAAAAGTGGCCATTCCAATTTGACATGCGAATATCTCGCCTAAATATGCGGCACAAACGATGAAACTTGGTGAATCGCCGGCAAAAACGAAGCCTAAAAGAATGGTAAAAAGAAATTTTGAAAAAATTCAAAATATGAAAAGTTATATCATTTTTTCTCATCTTTACTTGACACGCTAATATCTCGCTTGGTATGGCGGTAAAAACGAAAAAAACTTTTTATATTACTAAAATAGTTATTTGTAAAGTTGTAGGTAAAAGAAAAATACTATTATTTGCTGTAATAGATATGTATTTATAGATAAATTATCAACCCATCAACCGCTGGTGTATGATGGCAGTTAGTTACTTTACTTGACGTAGAGATGCGCTGCTGGCGTCAGTATGTCAGTAACAGTTTTTCTTTCATAACTTCTTTAATATTGCGGCACAAACGATGAAACTTGGTGAATCGCCGGCACAAACGACGCCAAAAGGAATAGCAAAAAAAAATTTTAAAAAATCTCAAAGACAAGCGAAATCGCGTGTCCAACTTCCGTCAAGTTGGTATGGCCACTTTAAATCCTTAAAAACTTTTTCAATTTTTGAGCTACATGGATGAAATTTTGGGAAACGACGGCACAAACGCGACACAAACGAATGGTAAAAAGAAATTTTGAAAAAACTCAAAAAGTAAAAAGTGGCCATTCCAACTTGACATGCGAATATCTCGCCTAAAAATGCGGCACAAACGATGAAACTTGGTGAATCGCCGGCACAAACGAAGCCAAAAAGAATGGTAAAAAGAAATTTTGAAAAAACTCAAAAATAAAAAGTGGCCATACCAAATTGACATGCGAATATCGCGCGTAATAATGCGGCACAAACCATGAAATTTGGCTAATTAGCGGCACAAACGAGGCCAAAGAGATTGGCAAAAAGAAATTTTGAAAAATGATCAAAAAATAAAAAGTTATATCAATTTTGGTCATAATTAATTCACATGCAAATATCTCGCGTAATAATGCGGCACAAACGATGAAACTTGGTGAATCGCCGGCACAAACGACGCCAAAAGGAATAGCAAAAAAAAATTTTAAAAAATCTCAAAGACAAGCGAAATCGCGTGTCCAACTTCCGTCAAGTTGGTATGGCCACTTTAAATCCTTAAAAACTTTTTCAATTTTTGAGCTAAATGGATGAAATTTTGGGAAAGGACGGCACAAACGCGGCACAAACGAATGGTAAAAAGAAATTTTGAAAAAACTCAAAAAATAAAAAGTGGCCATTCCAATTTGACATGCGAATATCTCGCCTAAATATGCGGCACAAACGATGAAACTTGGTGAATCGCCGGCACAAACGAAGCCTAAAAGAATGGTAAAAAGAAATTTTGAAAAAATTCAAAATATGAAAAGTTATATCATTTTTTCTCATCTTTACTTGACACGCTAATATCTCGCTTGGTATGGCGGTAAAAACGAAAAAAACTTTTTATATTACTAAAATAGTTATTTGTAAAGTTGTAGGTAAAAGAAAAATACTATTATTTGCTGTAATAGATATGTATTTATAGATAAATTATCAACCCATCAACCGCTGGTGTATGATGGCAGTTAGTTACTTTACTTGACGTAGAGATGCGCTGCTGGCGTCAGTATGTCAGTAACAGTTTTTCTTTCATAACTTCTTTAATATTGCGGCACAAACGATGAAACTTGGTGAATCGCCGGCACAAACGACGCCAAAAGGAATAGCAAAAAAAAATTTTAAAAAATCTCAAAGACAAGCGAAATCGCGTGTCCAACTTCCGTCAAGTTGGTATGGCCACTTTAAATCCTTAAAAACTTTTTCAATTTTTGAGCTAAATGGATGAAATTTTGGGAAACGACGGCACAAACGCGACACAAACGAATGGTAAAAAGAAATTTTGAAAAAACTCAAAAAATAAAAAGTGGCCATTCCAACTTGACATGCGAATATCTCGCCTAAAAATGCGGCACAAACGATGAAACTTGGTGAATCGCCGGCACAAACGAAGCCTAAAAGAATGGTAAAAATAAATTTTGAAAAAACTCAAAAATAAAAAGTGGCCATACCAAATTGACATGCGAATATCTCGCGTAATAATACGGCACAAACGATGAAATTTGGCGAATCAGCGGCAAAAACGAGGCCAAAAAGATTTGCAAAAAGAAATTTTGAAAAATGTTCAAAAAATAAAAAGTTATATCAATTTTTGTTATAATTAATTGACATGCAAAAATCTCGCCTAAAAATGCGGCACAAACGATGAAACTTGGTGAATCGCCGGCACAAACGAAGCCTAAATTAATGGTAAAAAGAAATTTTGAAAAAACTCAAAAATAATAAGTGGCCATACCAACTTGACATGCGAATATCGCGCGTAATAATGCGGCACAAACCATGAAATTTGGCTAATTAGCGGCACAAACGAGGCCAAAGAGATTGGCAAAAAGAAATTTTGAAAAATGATCAAAAAATAAAAAGTTATATCAATTTTGGTCATAATTAATTCACATGCAAATATCTCGCGTAATAATGCGGCACAAACGATGAAATTTGGCGAATCGCTAGGAGAAACAAGGCCAAAGAGATTGGCAAAAAGAAATTTTGAAAAAATTCAAAATATGAAAAGTCATATCAATTTTTCTCATCTTTACTTGACACGCTAATATCTCGCTTGGTATGGCGGTAAAAACGAAAAAAACTTTTTATATTACTAAAATAGTTATTTATAAAGTTGTAGGTAAAAGAAAAATACTATTATTTGCTGTAATAGATATGTATTTATAGATAAATTATCAACCCATCAACCGCTGGTGTATGCTGGCAGTTAGTTACTTTACTTGACGTAGAGATGCGCTGCTGGCGTCAGTATGTCAGTAACAGTTTTTCTTTCATAACTTCTTTAATATTGCGGCACAAACGATGAAACTTGGTGAATCGCCGGCACAAACGACGCCAAAAGGAATAGCAAAAAAAAATTTTAAAAAATCTCAAAGACAAGCGAAATCGCGTGTCCAACTTCCGTCAAGTTGGTATGGCCACTTTAAATCCTTAAAAACTTTTTCAATTTTTGAGCTAAATGGATGAAATTTTGGGAAACGACGGCACAAACGGGACACAAACGAATGGTAAAAAGAAATTTTGAAAAAACTCAAAAAATAAAAAGTGGCTATTCCAACTTGACATGCGAATATCTCGCGTAATAATACGGCACAAACGATGAAATTTGGCGAATCAGCGGCAAAAACGAGGCCAAAGAGATTGGCAAAAAGAAATTTTGAAAAATGTTCAAAAAATAAAAAGTTATATCAATTTTTGTTATAATTAATTGACATGCAAAAATCTCGCCTAAAAATGCGGCACAAACGATGAAACTTGGTGAATCGCCGGCACAAACGACGCCAAAAGGAATAGCAAAAAAAAATTTTAAAAAATCTCAAAGACAAGCGAAATCGCGTGTCCAACTTCCGTCAAGTTGGTATGGCCACTTTAAATCCTTAAAAACTTTTTCAATTTTTGAGCTAAATGGATGAAGTTTTGGGAAAGGACGGCACAAACGAATGGTAAAAAGAAATTTTGAAATAACTCAAAAAATAAAAAGTGGCCATTCCAACTTGACATGCGAATATCTCGCCTAAAAATGCGGCACAAACGATGAAACTTGGTGAATCGCCGGCACAAACGAAGCCTAAAAGAATGGTAAAAAGAAATTTTGAAAAAACTCAAAAATAAAAAGTGGCCATACCAAATTGACATGCGAATATCTCGCGTAATAATACGGCACAAACGATGAAATTTGGCGAATCAGCGGCAAAAACGAGGCCAAAGAGATTGGCAAAAAGAAATTTTGAAAAATGTTCAAAAAATAAAAAGTTATATCAATTTTTGTCATAATTAATTGACATGCAAATATCTCGCGTAATAATGCGGCACAAACGATGAAACTTGGTGAATCGCCGGCACAAACGACGCCAAAAGGAATAGCAAAAAAAAATTTTAAAAAATCTCAAAGACAAGCGAAATCGCGTGTCCAACTTCCGTCAAGTTGGTATGGCCACTTTAAATCCTTAAAAACTTTTTCAATTTTTGAGCTAAATGGATGAAATTTTGGGAAAGGACGGCACAAACGAATAGTAAAAAGAAATTTTGAAAAACTCAAAAAATAAAAATTGGCCATTCCAATTTGACATGCGAATATCTCGCCTAAATATGCGGCACAAACGATGAAACTTGGTGAATCGCCGGCACAAACGAAGCCTAAAAGAATGGTAAAAAGAAATTTTGAAAAAACTCAAAAATAAAAAGTGGCCATACCAACTTGACATGCGAATATCTCGCGTAATAATACGGCACAAACGATGAAATTTGGCGAATCAGCGGCACAAACGAGGCCAAAGAGAAATTTTGAAAAAGTTCAAAAAAAAAAGTTATCAATTTTTGTCATATTAAATTGACATGCGAATATCTCGCCTAAAAATGCGGCACAAACGATGAAACTTGGTGAATCGCCGGCACAAACGAAGCCTAAAAGAATGGTAAAAAGAAATTTTGAAAAAACTCAAAAATAAAAAGTGGCCATACCAACTTGATATGCGAATATCTCGCGTAATAATGCGGCACAAACGATGAAATTTAGCGAATCGCTAGCAGAAACGAGGCCAAATAGATTGGCAAAAAGAAAATTTGAAAAAATTCAAAATATGAAAAGTTATATCAATTTTTCTCATATTTACTTGACACGCTAATATCTCGCTTGGTATGGCGGTAAAAACGAAAAAAACTTTTTATATTACTAAAATAGTTATTTGTAAAGTTGTAGGTAAAAGAAAAATACTATGATTTGCTGTAATAGATATGTATTTATAGATAAATTATCAACCCGTCAACCGCTGGTGTATGATGGCAGTTAGTTACTTTACTTGACGTAGAGATGCGCTGCTGGCGTCAGTATGTCAGTAACAGTTTTTCTTTCATAACTTCTTTAATATTGCGGCACAAACGATGAAACTTGGTGAATCGCCGGCACAAACGACGCCAAAAGGAATAGCAAAAAAAAATTTTAAAAAATCTCAAAGAGAAGCGAAATCGCGTGTCCAACTTCCGTCAAGTTGGTATGGCCACTTTAAATCCTTAAAAACTTTTTCAATTTTTGAGCTAAATGGATGAAGTTTTGGGAAAGGACGGCACAAACGAATGGTAAAAAGAAATTTTGAAAAAACTCAAAAAATAAAAAGTGGCCATTCCAACTTGACATGCGAATATCTCGCCTAAAAATGCGGCACAAACGATGAAACTTGGTGAATCGCCGGCACAAACGAAGCCTAAAAGAATGGTAAAAAGAAATTTTGAAAAAACTCAAAAATAAAAAGTGGCCATACCAACTTGACATGCGAATATCTCGCGTAATAATACGGCACAAACGATGAAATTTGGCGAATCAGCGGCACAAACGAGGCCAAAGAGAAATTTTGAAAAAGTTCAAAAAAAAAAGTAATTAATTTTTGTCATATTAAATTGACATGCGAATATCTCGCCTAAAAATGCGGCACAAACGATGAAACTTGGTGAATCGCCGGCACAAACGAAGCCTAAAAGAATGGTAAAAAGAAATTTTGAAAAAACTCAAAAATAAAAAGTGGCCATACCAACTTGACATGCGAATATCGCGCGTAATAATGCGGCACAAACCATGAAATTTGGCTAATTAGCGGCACAAACGAGGCCAAAGAGATTGGCAAAAAGAAATTTTGAAAAATCTTAAAGGCAAGCGAAATCGTACGTCCAAATTCCGTCAAGTTGGTATGGCCACTTTAAATCCTTAATAACTTTTTCAATTTTTGAGCTAAATGGCTGAAATTTGGCGAATGAGCAGCACAAACGCGGCACAAACGAATGGTAAAAAGAAATTTTAAAAAAATTCAAAAAATAAAAAGTGGCCATTCCAACTTGACATGCGAATATCTCGCCTAAAAATGCGGCACAAACGATGAAACTTGGTGAATCGCCGGCACAAACGAAGCCTAAAAGAATGGTAAAAAGAAATTTTGAAAAAACTCAAAAATAAAAAGTGGCCATACCAAATTGACATGCGAATATCTCGCGTAATAATACGGCACAAACGATGAAATTTGGCGAATCAGCGGCAAAAACGAGGCCAAAGAGATTGGCAAAAAGAAATTTTGAAAAATGTTCAAAAAATAAAAAGTTATATCAATTTTTGTTATAATTAATTGACATGCAAATATCTCGCCTAAAAATGCGGCACAAACGATGAAACTTGGTGAATCGCCGGCACAAACGAAGCCTAAAAGAATGGTAAAAAGAAATTTTGAAAAAACTCAAAAATAATAAGTGGCCATACCAAATTGACATGCGAATATCTCGCGTAATAATGCGGCACAAACGATGAAATTTGGCTAATCAGCGGCACAAACGAGGCTAAAGAGATTGGCAAAAAGAAATTTTGAAAAAGTTCAAAAAATAAAAAGTTATATCAATTTTTGTCATATTAAATTGACATGCGAATATCTCGCCTAAAAATGCGGCACAAACGATGAAACTTGGTGAATCGCCGGCACAAACGAAGCCTAAAAGAATGGTAAAAAGAAATTTTGAAAAAACTCAGAAATAAAAAGTGGCCATACCAACTTGACCTGCGAATATCGCGCGTAATAATGCGGCACAAACGATGAAATTTGGCTAATTAGCGGCACAAACGAGGCCAAAGAGATTGGCAAAAAGAAATTTTGAAAAATCTTAAAGGCAAGCGAAATCGTACGTCCAAATTCCGTCAAGTTGGTATGGCCACTTTAAATCCTTATTAACTTTTTCAATTTTTGAGCTAAATGGCTGAAATTTGGCGAATGAGCAGCACAAACGCGGCACAAACGAATGGTAAAAAGAAATTTTAAAAAAATTCAAAAAATAAAAAGTGGCCATTCCAACTTGACATGCGAATATCTCGCCTAAAAATGCGGCACAAACGATGAAACTTGGTGAATCGCCGGCACAAACGAAGCCTAAAAGAATGGTAAAAAGAAATTTTGAAAAAACTCAAAAATAAAAAGTGGCCATACCAACTTGACATGCGAATATCTCGCGTAATAATACGGCACAAACGATGAAATTTGGCGAATCAGCGGCACAAACGAGGCCAAAGAGATTGGCAAAATGAAATTTTGAAAAATGATCAAAAAATAAAAAGTTATATCAATTTTTGTCATAATTAATTCACATGCAAATATCTCGCGTAATAATGCGGCACAAACGATGAAATTTGGCGAATCGCTAGCAGAAACGAGGCCAAAGAGATTGGCAAAAAGAAATTTAGAAAAAATTCAAAATATGAAAAGTTATATCAATTTTTCTCATCTTTACTTGACACGCTAATATCTCGCTTGGTATGGCGGTAAAAACGAAAAAAACTTTTTATATTTCTAAAATAGTTATTTGTAAAGTTGTAGGTAAAAGAAAAATACTATTATTTGCTGTAATAGATATGTATTTATAGATAAATTATCAACCCATCAACCGCTGGTGTATGCTGGCAGTTAGTTACTTTACTTGACGTAGAGATGCGCTGCTGGCGTCAGTATGTCAGTAACAGTTTTTCTTTCATAACTTCTTTAATATTGCGGCACAAACGATGAAACTTGGTGAATCGCCGGCACAAACGACGCCAAAAGGAATAGCAAAAAAAAATTTTAAAAAATCTCAAAGACAAGCGAAATCGCGTGTCGAACTTCCGTCAAGTTGGTATGGCCACTTTAAATCCTTAAAAACTTTTTCAATTTTTGAGCTAAATGGATGAAGTTTTGGGAAAGGACGGCACAAACGAATGGTAAAAAGAAATTTTGAAAAAACTCAAAAAATAAAAAGTGGCCATTCCAACTTGACATGCGAATATCTCGCCTAAAAATGCGGCACAAACGATGAAACTTGGTGAATCGCCGGCACAAACGAAGCCTAAAAGAATGGTAAAAAGAAATTTTGAAAAAACTCAAAAATAAAAAGTGGCCATACCAACTTGACATGCGAATATCTCGCATAATAATACGGCACAAACGATGAAATTTGGCGAATCAGCGGCACAAACGAGGCCAAAGAGATTGGCAAAAAGAAATTTTGAAAAATGTACAAAAAATAAAAAGTTATATCAATTTTTGTCATAATTAATTGACATGCAAATATCTCGCGTAATAATGCGGCACAAACGATGAAACTTGGTGAATCGCCGGCACAAACGACGCCAAAAGGAATAGCAAAAAAAATTTTTAAAAAATCTCAAAGACAAGCGAAATCGCGTGTCCAACTTCCGTCAAGTTGGTATGGCCACTTTAAATCCTTAAAAACTTTTTCAATTCTTGAGCTAAATGGATGAAATTTTGGGAAAGGACGGCACAAACGCGGCACAAACGAATGGTAAAAAGAAATTTTGAAAAAACTCAAAAAATAAAAAGTGGCCATTCCAATTTCACATGCGAATATCTCGCGTAATAATACGGCACAAACGATGAAATTTGG
This sequence comes from Rhodnius prolixus, assembly GCF_049639745.1. NCBI lineage: Eukaryota > Metazoa > Arthropoda > Insecta > Hemiptera > Reduviidae > Rhodnius > Rhodnius prolixus. The sequence continues at coordinate 168,300 of NW_027411619.1, forward strand.
CGAATCAGCGGCACAAACGAGGCCAAAGAGATTGGCAAAATGAAATTTTGAATAATGTTCAAAAAATAAAAAGTTATATCAATTTTTGTCATAATTAATTCACATGCAAATATCTCGCGTAATAATGGGGCACAAACGATGAAATTTGGCTAATCAGCGGCACAAACGAGGCCAAAGAGATTGGCAAAAAGAAATTTTGAAAAATCGTAAAGGCAAGCGAAATCGTACGTCCAACTTCCGTCAAGTTGGTATGGCCACTTTAAATCCTTAATAACTTTTTCAATTTTTGAGCTATATGGCTGAAATTTGGCGAATGAGCGGCACATACGCGGCACAAACGAATAGTAAAAAGAAATTTTGAAAAAACTCAAAAAATAAAAAGTGGCCATTCCAACTTGACATGCGAATATCTCGCCTAAAAATGCGGCACAAACGATGAAACTTGGTGAATCGCCGGCACAAACAAAGCCTAAAAGAATGGTAAAAAGAAATTTTAAAAAAACTCAAAAATAAAAAGTCGCCATACCAAATTGACATGCGAATATCTCGCGTAATAATGCGGCACAAACGATGAAATTTGGCGAATCGCCGGCACAAACGAAGCCTAAAAGGATGGTAAAAAGAAATTTTGAAAAAACTCTAAAAAGTGGCCATACCAAATTGACATGCGAATATCGCGCGTAATAATGCGGCACAAACGATGAAATTTGGCGAATCGCTAGCAGAAACGAGGCCAAAGAGATTGGCAAAAAGAAATTTTGAAAAAATTCAAAATATGAATAGTTATATCATTTTTTCTCATCTTTACTTGACACGCTAATATCTCGCTTGGTATGGCGGTAAAAACGAAAAAAACTTTTTATATTACTAAAATAGTTATTTTTAAAGTTGTAGGTAAAAGAAAAATACTATTATTTGCTGTAATAGATATGTATTTATAGATAAATTATCAACCCATCAACCGCTGGTGTATGCTGGCAGTTAGTACTTTACTTGACGTAGAGATGCGCTGCTGGCGTCAGTATGTCAGTAACAGTTTTTCTTTCATAACTTCTTTAATATTGCGGCACAAACGATGAAACTTGGTGAATCGCCGGCACAAACGACGCCAAAAGGAATAGCAAAAAAAAATTTTTAAAAATCTCAAAGACAAGCGAAATCGCGTGTCCAACTTCCGTCAAGTTGGTATGGCCACTTTAAATCCTTAAAATCTTTTTCAATTTTTGAGCTAAATGGATGAAATTTTGGGAAACGACGGCACAAACGCGACACAAACGAATGGTAAAAAGAAATTTTGAAAAAACTCAAAAAATAAAAAGTGGCCATTCCAACTTGACATGCGAATATCTCGCCTAAAAATGCGGCACAAACGATGAAACTTGGTGAATCGCCGGCACAAACGAAGCTTAAAAGAATGGTAAAAAGAAATTTTGAAAAATGTTCAAAAAATAAAAAGTGGCCATACCAACTTGACATGCGAATATCTCGCGTAATAATATGGCACAAACGATGAAATTTGGCGAATCAGCGGCAAAAACGAGGCCAAAGAGATTGGCAAAAAGAAATTTTGAAAAATGTTCAAAAAATAAAAAGTTATATCAATTTTTGTTATAATTAATTGACATGCAAAAACCTCGCCTAAAAATGCGGCACAAACGATGAAACTTGGTGAATCGCCGGCACAAACGAAGCCTAAAAGAATGGTAAAAAGAAATTTTGAAAAAACTCAAAAATAATAAGTGGCCATAACAACTTGACATGCGAATATCTCGCGTAATAATGCGGCACAAACGATGAAATTTGGCTAATCAGCGGCACAAACGAGGCTAAAGAGATTGGCAAAAAGAAATTTTGAAAAAGTTCAAAAAATAAATAGTTATATCAATTTTTAGCATATTAAGATGACACGTGAATATCTCGCCTAATAAAGCGGCACAAACGATGAAATTTGGTGAATCGCCGGCACAAACTAAGCCCAAACGAAATTTGGAAAAAACCCAAAAATAAAAAGTGTCCATACCAACTTGACATGCGAATATCTCGCGTAATAATGCGGCACAAACGATGAAATTTGGCGAATCACCAGCAGAAACGAAGCCAAAACGAATGGTAAAAACAAATTTTGAAAAAACTCAAAAATAAAAAGTGGCCATACCAACTTTACATGCGAATATCTCGCTTAATAATGCGGCACAAACGATGAAACTCGGCGAATCACCAGCAGAAACGAGGCCAAAGAGATTGGCAAAAAGAAATTTTGAAAAAATTCCAAAAATAAATAGTAATATCAATTTTTAGCATATTAAGATGACACGTGAATATCTCGCCTAATAAAGCGGCACAAACGATGAAATTTGGTGAATCGCCGGCACAAACTAAGCCCAAACGAAATTTTGAAAAAACTCAAAAATTAAAGGTGGCCATACCAAATTAACATGGGAATATCTCGCGTAATAATGCGGCACAAACGATGAAACTCGGCGAATCACCAGCAGAAACGAGGCCAAACAGATTGGCAAAAAGAAATTTTGAAAAAATTCCAAAAATAAATAGTAATATCAATTTTTAGCATATTAAGTTGACACGCGAATATCTCGCCTAATAAAGCGGCACTAACGATGAAATTTGGTGAATCGCCGGCACAAACTAAGCCCAAACGAAATTTTGAAAAATCTCAAAAATAAAAAGTGGCCATACCAAATTGACATGCGAATATCTCGCTTAATAATACGGCACAAACGATGAAATTTGGCGCATCACCAGCAGAAACGAGGCCAAAGTGATTAGCAAAAAGAAATTTTGAAAAAAATTTAAAAATAAATAGTTATATCAATTTTTCGCATATTAAGTTGACATGCGAATATCTCGCCTAATCTAGCGGCACAAACGATGAAATTTGGTGAATCACCGGCACAAACGAATGGTAAAAAGAAATTTTGAATAAACTCAAAAATAAAAAGTGGCCATACAAACTTTACATAAGAATATCTCGCTTAATAAAGCGGCACAAACGATGAAATTTGGCGAATCAGCGGCACAAAAGAGGCCAAAGAGACTGGCAAAAAGAACTTTTGAAAAAATAAATAGTTATTTCAATTTTTCGCATTTTATGTTGACACGCGAATATCTCGCTTAATAATGCGGCACAAACGATGAAATTTGGCGAATCACCAGCAGAATCGAGGCCAAAGAGATTAGCAAAAAGAAATTTTGATAAAATTTTAAAAATAAATAGTTATATCAATTTTTCGCATTTTAAGTTGACACGCGAATATCGCGCCTAATCTAGCGGCACAAACGATGAAATTTGGTGAATCGCCGGCACAAACGAAGCCAAAACGAATGGTAAAAACAAATTTTGAAAAAACTCAAAAATAAAAAGTGGCCATACCAAATTGACATGGGAATATCTCGCGTAATAATGCGGCACAAACGATGAAACTCGGCGAATCACCAGAAGAAACGTGGCCAAAGAGATTGGCAAAAAGAAATTTTGAAAAAATTCCAAAAATAAATAGTAATATCAATTTTTAGCATATTAAGATGACACGTGAATATCTCGCCTAATAAAGCGGCACAAACGATGAAATTTGATGAATCGCCGGCACAAACTAAGCCCAAACGAAATTTTGAAAAAACTCAAAAATAAAAAGTGGCCATACCAAATTGACATGCGAATATCTCGCTTAATAATGCGGCACAAACGATGAACCTCAACGAATCTTCAGCAGAAACGAGGCCAAAGAGATTGGCAAAAAGAAATTTTGAAAAAATTCCAAAAATAAATAGTAATATCAATTTTTAGCATATTAAGTTGACACGCGAATATCTCGCCTAATAAAGCGGCACTAACGATGAAACTTGGTGAATCGCCGGCACAAACTAAGCCCAAACGAAATTTTGAAAAAACTCAAAAATAAAAAGTGGCCATACCAAATTGACATGCGAATATCTCGCTTAATAATACGGCACAAACGATGAAATTTGGCGCATCACAAGCAGATTCGCGGCCAAAGTGATTAGCAAAAAGAAATTTTGAAAAAATTTTAAAAATAAATAGTTATATCAATTTTTCGCATATTAAGTTGACACGCGAATATCTCGCCTAATCTAGCGGCACAAACGATGAAATTTGGTGAATCACCGGCACAAACGAATGGTAAAAAGAAATTTTGAATAAACTCAAAAATAAAAAGTGGCCATACCAAATTGACATGGGAATATCTCGCGTAATAATGCGGCACAAACGATGAAACTCAGCGAATCACCAGCAGAAACGAGGCCAAAGTGATTGGCAAAAAGAAATTTTGAAAAAATTACAAAAATAAGTAGTAATATCAATTTTTAGCATATTAAGATGACACGTGAATATCTCGCCTAATAAAGCGGCACAAACGATGAAATTTGGTGAATCGCCGGCACAAACTAAGCCCAAACGAAATTTTGAAAAAACTCAAAAATAAAAAGTGGCCATACCAAATTGACATGCGAATATCTCGCTTAATAATGCGGCACAAACGATGAAACTCGGCGAATCACCAGCAGAAACGAGGCCAAAGAGATTGGCAAAAAGAAATTTTGATAAAATTCCAAAAATAAATAGTAATATCAATTTTTAGCATATTAAGTTGACACGCGAATATCTGGCCTAATAAAGCGGCACTAACGATGAAATTTGGCGAACCAGCGGCACAAAAGAAGCCAAAGAGACTGGCAAAAAGAACTTTTGAAAAAATAAATAGTTATTTCAATTTTTCGCATTTTATGTTGACACGCGAATATCTCGCTTAATAATGCGGCACAAACGATGAAATTTGGCGAATCACCAGCAGAATCGAGGCCAAAACGAATGGTAAAAACAAATTTTGAAAAAAATCAAAAATAAAAAGTGGCCATACCAAATTGACATGCGAATATCTCGCTTAATAATGCGGCACAAACGATGAAACTCGGCGAATCACCAGCAGAAACGAGGCCAAAGAGATTGGCAAAAAGAAATTTTGAAAAAATTCCAAAAATAAATAGTAATATCAATTTTTAGCATATTAAGTTGACACGCGAATATCTCGCCTAATAAAGCGGCTCTAACGATGAAATTTGGTGAATCGCCGGCAGAAACTAAGCCCAAACGAAATTTTGAAAAAACTCAAAAATAAAAAGTGGCCATACCAAATTGACATGCGAATATCTCGCTTAATAATACGGCACAAACGATGAAATTTGGCGCATCACCAGCAGAAACGAGGCCAAAGTGATTAGCAAAAAGAAATTTTGAAAAAATTTTAAAAATAACTAGTTATATCAATTTTTCGCATATTAAGTTGACACGCGAATATCTCGCCTAATCCAGCGGAACATTCGATGAAATTTGGTGAATCTCCGGCACAAACTAAGCCCAAACGAATGATAAAAAGAAATTTTGAAAAAACTCAAAAATAAAAAGTGTCCATACCAACTTGACATTCGAATATCTCGCGTAATAATGCGGCACAAACGATGAAATTTGGCGAATCACCAGCAGAAACGAAGCCAAAACGAATGGTAAAAACAAATTTTGAAAAAACTCAAAAATAAAAAGTGGCCATACCAACTTTACATGCGAATATCTCGCTTAATAATGCGGCACAAACGATGAAACTCGGCGAATCACCAGCAGAAACGAGGCCAAAGAGATTGGCAAAAAGAAATTTTGAAAAAATTCCAAAAATAAATAGTAATATCAATTTTTAGCATATTAAGATGACACGTGAATATCTCGCCTAATAAAGCGGCACAAACGATGAAATTTGGTGAATCGCCGGCACAAACTAAGCCCAAACGAAATTTTGAAAAAACTCAAAAATAAAAAGTGGCCATACCAAATTGACATGCGAATATCTCGCTTAATAATGCGGCACAAACGATGAAACTCGGCGAATCACCAGCAGAAACGAGGCCAAAGAGATTGGCAAAAAGAAATTTTGAAAAAAATCCAAAAATAAATAGTAATATTAATTTTTAGCATATTAAGTTGACACGCGAATATCTCGCCTAATAAAGCGGCACTAACGATGAAATTAGGTGAATCGCCGGCACAAACTAAGCCCAAACGAAATTTTGAAAATCTCAAAAATAAAATGTGGCCATACCAAATTGACATGCGAATATCTCGCTTAATAATACGGCACAAACGATGAAATTTGGCGCATCACCAGCAGAAACGAGGCCAAAGTGATTAACAAAAAGAAATTTTGAAAAAATTTTAAAAATAAATAGTTATATAAATTTTTCACATATTAAGTTGACACGCGAATATCTCGCCTAATCTAGCAGCACAAAGGATGAAATTTAGTGAATCACCGGCACAAACGAATGGTAAAAAGAAATTTTGAATAAACTCAAAAACAAAAAGTGGCCATACAAACTTGACATAAGAATATCTCGCTTAATAAAGCGGCACAAACAATGAAATTTGGCGAATCAGCGGCACAAAAGAGGCCAAAGAGACTGGCAAAAAGAACTTTTGAAAAAATAAATAGTTATTTCAATTTTTCGCATTTTATGTTGACACGCGAATATCTCGCTTAATAATGCGGCACAAACGATGAAACTCGGCGAATCACCAGCAGAAACGAGGCCAAAGAGATTGGCAAAAAGAAATTTTGAAAAAATTCCAAAAATAACTAGTTATATCAATTTTTTGCATATTAAGTTGACACGCGTATATCTCGCCTAATCTAGCGGAACATTCGATAAAATTTGGTGAATCTCCGGCACAAACTAAGCCCAAACGAATGATAAAAAGAAATTTTGAAAAAACTCAAAAAATAAAAAGTGGCCAGACCAACCTGACATGCGAATATCTCGCCTAAAAATGCGGCACAAACGATGAAATTTGGTAAATCGCCGGCACAAACTAAGCCCAAACGAAATTTTGAAAAAACTCAAAAATAAAAAGTGGCCATACCAACTTTACATGCGAATATCTCGCTTAATAATGCGGCACAAACGATGAAACTCGGCGAATCACCAGCAGAAACGAGGCCAAAGAGATTGGCAAAAAGAAATTTTGAAAAAATTCCAAAAATAAATAGTAATATCAATTTTTAGCATATTAAGATGACACGTGAATATCTCGCCTAATAAAGCGGCACAAACGATGAAATTTGGTGAATCGCCGGCACAAACTAAGCCCAAACGAAATTTTGAAAAAACTCAAAAATAAAAAGTGGCCATACCAAATTGACATGCGAATATCTCACTTAATAATGCGGCACAAACGATGAAACTCGGCGAATCACCAGCTGAAACGAGGCCAAAGAGATTGGCAAAAAGAAATTTTGAAAAAATTCCAAAAATAAATAGTAATATTAATTTTTAGCATATTAAGTTGACACGCGAATATCTCGCCTAATAAAGCGGCACTAACGATGAAATTAGGTGAATCGCCGGCACAAACTAAGCCCAAACGAAATTTTGAAAAATCTCAAAAATAAAATGTGGCCATACCAAATTGACATGCGAATATCTCGCTTAATAATACGGCACAAACGATGAAATTTGGCGCATCACCAGCAGAAACGAGGCCAAAGTGATTAACAAAAAGAAATTTTGAAAAAATTTTAAAAATAAATAGTTATATCAATTTTTCGCATATTAAGTTGACACGCGAATATCTCGCCTAATCTAGCGGCACAAAGGATGAATTTTAGTGAATCACCGGCACAAACGAATGGTAAAAAGAAATTTTGAATAAACTCAAAAACAAAAAGTGGCCATACAAACTTGACATAAGAATATCTCGCTTAATAAAGCGGCACAAACGATGAAATTTGGCGAATCAGCGGCACAAAAGAGGCCAAAGAGACTGGCAAAAAGAACTTTTGAAGAAATAAATAGTTATTTCAATTTTTCGCATTTTATGTTGACACGCGAATATCTCGCTTAATAATGCGGCACAAACGATGAAATTTGGCGAATCACCAGCAGAATCGAGGCCAAAGAGATTGGCAAAAAAAATTTTGATAAAATTTTAAAAATAAATAGTTATATCAATTTTTCGCATTTTAAGTTGACACGCGAATATCGCGCCTAATCTAGCGGCACAAACGATGAAATTTGGTGAATCGCCGGCACAAACTAAGCCCAAACGAAATTTTGAAAAAACTCAAAAATAAAAAGTAGCTATACCAACTTGACATGCGAATATCACGCCTAAAAAAGCGGCACAAACGATGAAATTTGGTAAATCGCCGGCACAAACTAAGCCCAAACGAAATTTGGAAAAAACTCAAAAATAAAAAGTGTCCATACCAACTTGACATGCGAATATCTCGCGTAATAATGCGGCACAAACGATGAAATTTGGCGAATCACCAGCAGAAACGAAGTCAAAACGAATGGTAAAAACAAATTTTGAAAAAACTCAAAAATAAAAAGTGGCCATACCAACTTTACATGCGAATATCTTGCTTAATAATGCGGCACAAACGATGAAACTCGGCGAATCACCAGCAGAAACGAGGCCAAAGAGATTGGCAAAAAGAAATTTTGAAAAAATTCCTAAAATAAATAGTAATATCAATTTTTAGCATATTAAGATGACACGGGAATATCTCGCCTAATAAAGCGGCACAAACGATGAAATTTGGTGAATCGCCGGCACAAACTAAGCCCAAACGAAATTTTGAAAAAACTCAAAAATAAAAAGTGGCCATACCAAATTGACATGGGAATATCTCGCGTAATAATGCGGCACAAACGATGAAACTCGGCGAATCACCAGCAGAAACGCGGCCAAACAGATTGGCAAAAAGAAATTTTGAAAAAATTCCAAAAATAAATAGTAATATCAATTTTTAGCATATTAAGTTGACACGCGAATATCTCGCCTAATAAAGCGGCACTAACGATGAAATTTGGTGAATCGCCGGCACAAACTAAGCCCAAACGAAATTTTGAAAAATCTCAAAAATAAAAAGTGGCCATACCAAATTGACATGCGAATATCTCGCTTAATAATACGGCACAAACGATGAAATTTGGCGCATCACCAGCAGAAACGAGGCCAAAGTGATTAGCAAAAAGAAATTTTGAAAAAAATTTAAAAATAAATAGTTATATCAATTTTTCGCATATTAAGTTGACATGCGAATATCTCGCCTAATCAAGCGGCACAAACGATGAAATTTGGTGAATCACCGGCACAAACGAATGGTAAAAAGAAATTTTGAATAAACTCAAAAATAAAAAGTGGCCATACAAACTTTACATAAGAATATCTCGCTTAATAAAGCGGCACAAACGATGAAATTTGGCGAATCAGCGGCACAAAAGAGGCCAAAGAGACTGGCAAAAAGAACTTTTGAAAAAATAAATAGTTATTTCAATTTTTCGCATTTTATGTTGCCACGCGAATATCTCGCTTAATAATGCGGCACAAACGATGAAATTTGGCGAATCACCAGCAGAATCGAGGCCAAAGAGATTGGCAAAAAGAAATTTTGATAAAATTTTAAAAATAAATAGTTATATCAATTTTTCGCATTTTAAGTTGACACGCGAATATCGCGCCTAATCTAGCGGCACAAACGATGAAATTTGGTGAATCGCCGGCACAAACGAAGCCAAAACGAATGGTAAAAACAAATTTTGAAAAAACTCAAAAATAAAAAGTGGCCATACCAAATTGACATGGGAATATCTCGCGTAATAATGCGGCACAAACGATGAAACTCGGCGAATCACCAGAAGAAACGTGGCCAAAGAGATTGGCAAAAAGAAATTTTGAAAAAATTCGAAAAATAAATAGTAATATCAATTTTTAGCATATTAAGATGACACGTGAATATCTCGCCTAATAAAGCGGCACAAACGATGAAATTTGATGAATCGCCGGCACAAACTAAGCCCAAACGAAATTTTGAAAAAACTCAAAAATAAAAAGTGGCCATACCAAATTGACATGCGAATATCTCGCTTAATAATACGGCACAAACGATGAAATTTGGCGCATCACCAGCAGAAACGAGGCCAAAGTGATTAGCAAAAAGAAATTTTGAAAAAAATTTAAAAATAAATAGTTATATCAATTTTTCGCATATTAAGTTGACACGCGAATATCTCGCCTAATCTAGCGGCACAAACGATGAAATTTGGTGAATCACCGGCACAAACGAATGGTAAAAAGAAATTTTGAATAAACTCAAAAATAAAAAGTGGCCATACCAAATTGACATGGGAATATCTCGCGTAATAATGCGGCACAAACGATGAAACTCGGCGAATCACCAGCAGAAACGAGGCCAAAGTGATTAGCAAAAAGAAATTTTGAAAAAAATTTAAAAATAAATAGTTATATCAATTTTTCGCATATTAAGTTGACACGCGAATATCTCGCCTATCTAGCGGCACAAACGATGAAATTTGGTGAATCACCGGCACAAACGAATGGTAAAAAGAAATTTTGAATAAACTCAAAAATAAAAGGTGGCCATACAAACTTGACATAAGAATATCTCGCTTAATAAAGCGGCACAAACGATGAAATTTGGCGAATCAGCGGCACAAAAGAGGCCAAAGAGACTGGCAAAAAGAACTTTTGAAAAAATAAATAGTTATTTCAATTTTTCGCATTTTATGTTGACACGCGAATATCTCGCTTAATAATGCGGCACAAACGATGAAATTTGGCGAATCACCAGCAGAATCGAGGCCAAAGAGATTGGCAAAAAGAAATTTTGATAAAATTTTAAAAATAAATATATCAATTTTTCGCATTTTAAGTTGACACGCGAATATCTCGCCTAATCTAGCGGCACAAACGATGAAATTTGGTAAATCGCCGGCACAAACTAAGCCCAAACGAATGGTAAAAAGAAATTTTGAAAAAACTCAAAAATAAAAAGTTTTTATACCAACTTGACATGCGAATATCTCGCGTAATAATGCGGCACAAACGATGAAACTCGGCGAATCACCAGCAAAAACGAGGCGAAAGAGATTGGCAAAAATAAATTTTGAAATAATTCAAAAAATGAAAAGTTATATCAATTTTTCTCATATTTACTTATCATGCCAATATCTCGCTTGGTATGGCGGCACAAATGAAAAAAGCTTTTGATATTACCAAAATAGTTATTTGTAAAGTTGTAGGTAAAAGAAAAATACTCATATTTGCTATAATGCAAGTGCTACGCTCGTACATACGAGTCTTTCTGGAGCCTGGGCCAGAAGGGTGCAAGTTACCTGTGTATCACAGAATTAAAACAACAGGGGAAGGTCCCGTTATCAAGCGTCCCTACCGGGTTCCCTATAATCAGATGCCCATTGTGTAAGAACATCTCCGTGAAATGCTAGACAACGGGGTAATTGCACCGTCAACAAGCCCATGGTCTGCCCTGATCGTGTTGGTACCAATGAAAAGTGGTGACGGCACTTGTAAATACCGTTTCTGTACTTATTTTAGGGGACTTAACAAAATCACTAATATAGACTGTTACCCACTAACACTAATAACGGAAACGTTGGAGAACTTGGGTAGAAGCAGGTACTTTTCAGCAATCGATTTGGCCAGTGGTTATCACCAGATCCCTATCCACCCAGGGGATTGCGAAAAAACAGCTTTTACAACTATAGAGGGCCATTTTGAGTATATATATATAATATTATATATTTATAATATATAATATTTATTTGTTTATAGGTTATAACCTGTTACAAAGAAGTTGTTTTTTTGTTTACATAAAATTTCCAAAATAACTGAAAAACAATACTACAATAGAAATCTCTTTAACAAAAACTTACAGTTTAAAATGTTAAGTATAAGGGTTGATTAAACGCCAAAAGGTACACAAATCAGCAAGTACCCATCATTTCATTTATACTTCATTGATATTATTTTAAGTAATTTTACTACATTAATTTTCATTAATATTTTTTTGAATTTATTAGATGTTTCACAGACCCTTATGCTGGCCATTTTAATCTACAAAATATTTGTTCAAGTAGAACACCATTTAACTTAGATTGACTGTAATATCTAATCAACAAACTATTAATCACAGGTTAAAAAGAAAAACTTTATTAAAAAAAAAAAATATGAGGCTAGAAAATTCAAAAACTTTTTAAAAAAAAATGCTTACACCAACATTCATCAATGATTTCATTTATTTATTTTTATTTTTAAATAAAAATCGTCGGTTTAAGTTCATTCTTCGATTAAAGTAATTGTTACTTTATGTAGTAGTCAAACGTTTATAATAATAGGTAATAATTATCTGGCTTTATAGAAAATAATATAGTTTTCTTCAATTACATTCTCAATCTAGGTATTCTTCCCACAGTATTATATGTTTGGAATATAAGATAAATAAGATATGCATATTTTTATGACAGCTAACATAATTATTCCAGTATTTTACTATAAGTAAAATTAGAGGGACTACATTAAATTACAATTGAGAAATGAATAATTATTGTTGAATAATTTACTTGATATTACCTACGCGTTATTTGTGCTCACAAATACTTCGGAAAGACGAATTCTAGACTGAAATATTGTTTTAAATCCGTGATTCAAATTTAAATAGTAGCCGACTCTACCTTAGTCTTTTTCTACTTTAACGTGCATGAACATACTCGTACATACATGTGACTACTCAGAATAAAAAGCATAATAAAGATAAATCAGAAGAATAATTTGGAATAAAGCTAAAATAAAGTACCTATTTAATTATGAAGATATAATATACATTTTATCATAATTATAACAAAAAAATAAAATATTATGAATGAACAAAGGGAAGGGATTAGCTATGCGGTTAGCGTATTGGATTCCCACGTGGAGGTTCCGGGTTCAAATCCAGCTGCAGACCCTTAGATTTTCTCTTTCTAAGAGCTTCTTACAGCTCACAGTGTTGTCTGTAACGAGAGAACACTGTCCGGAGGCCGGCAGTGCACTGAAAAAGCTCCGGGCGCCAATAACCTTAGATTTAATCATAAATCATAAAAAAAAAGAAAAAGAAAATGAATGAACTGGCCAGCATAAGGGTCTGTGAAACATCTAATAAATTCAAAAAAATATTAATGAAAATTAATGTAGTAAAATTACTTAAAATAATATCAATGAAGTATAAATGAAATGATGGGTACTTGCTGATTTGTGTACCTTTTGGCGTTTAATCAACCCTTATACTTAACATTTTAAACTGTAAGTTTTTGTTAAAGAGATTTTTGTACCTTTTAGATAGATTTTCCTTTTGTATGTTTTGCAAAGTTACATATCTGCTTTACAGATTTTTTTAAAATTGGGAATAATAAATTTTAATTTTATCATTATAACCTGAAAAGATGTTAAGTCGGAGTTACTACCACTGGAGAGATCTTTTTAAAGAATGATTACAGTTGCGGTCCCCCAAACCATCCTCAATAACAATTTTTTTGAGAAAGCGTTTTGAATAAAATAAAAAGATAATTTGTACGTAAATAGCAAAATTAAACTGCGATTTCAGTACTTCCCTTTAAGAGGAGTAAGAGAAATAAACTGCGATTACAGTACTTCTCCCTAAAAGGCGAAGAGGCAAAAATTTTGAATCGAACGACAATTCATTGATGTAAATCGGTTCACTCATTGATCATTTTAACGATTGCAGTACTTCCTCTTAGTAGGTGTAAGAGCATGATGGCACTTCACAGCCACGTAGAGGAGCTTTAACCACTTCTTCTTGCTAAATTTTATCAAAATCGGACTAAGCGTAATAGAAATATTGGTAATAATAGTTTTAGAAAGGGCCTAACTTGGGTGGGGCAAACTCCCCTCCTTATGAGGCACAGCGTCGAGACTTTAAAAGTGCAAATCTGTACAAAATTTCGATTCGAATGACACTTCATTCATGAAAATCGGTTCACGTTTCGATAATTTGAAACGATTGCTATACTTCCCCTTAACAAGTGTAAGAGCAGATCGTCGCTTTAATGTTACGTAGGGGAGCCCTAACCCTGTCATCCTACCAAATTTTATCAAAATCGGGCTAAGATTTACAGAGTAATTAATGATAATAATTTTGGAGGGGGCCTTACATAAAGGGGGCTAACTCCTCTCCCTTTCCATGTACAGCGTCGAGACCCCCAAAAGGCACATCTACATAACATTCCGACTCGAATGATACCTCATTCATGAAAATTGGTTCTCGCGTTTAGGCGCTACGTTGTTTACAAAAAAGGTAACAACAACAACAACAAGAAGAAGAAGAACAAGAACAAGAACAATTTTTGAAAATGCCGTTTTTGCACATTTTCGGCAACTTTTTTCTCAAAATCTATTAGATCTGGGTTGTTGCAAAAAAATTACAGTCATAAAGGAGGATTTGCCCTACATTATAAAGAAAATTTGGGAATTTTATCTTTTATAGAAAAAGAGAAAAAAATTGTCAAAGTTGGGAGTTTTTCAACGTTACGCTTTTTTGTGCAGTTTTTGACGATCAACCGTTATACAACTGTCCTACCGGACAGTTTTAATAAAACTAGCACTTCAATCACTGATATTCAAAACTTACGGAAAAGAGAGAACAAAATAATAATCATAATAATAATAAAAACAAAAATGAAATAAAGATTGAAAGCTAACATCATAGTTACTTGTATTAACTGAACTTATTGTACTATTCATTAAATAAAAAAGATCGGAGCTTTAAAACATTTTTTAAATACTTATATACTCTATAGATATTATTCCGATCAAAATTATTTGCTATTCTTTCCATTTCTTTATTCAATTCTAGATTGAGATTTAAATCTTTCCTGAAAACATCATACACAGGGCATTCTAGAAACAAATGAGCTATATTTTCATGTTTTTCATCGTTACAAAGGGTACAAATTTTTTTAGCGTCTATTCTATGTGTAATTTTATTAAAAGAAAATTTTATAAAATAAGGACCTGTCATTCTAAATTGTATAAACAGTCTAACTGCTTGAAATAAAAATTGATCGGTTAAATAGGATTGGCATATTTGATGATTTAAATATGAACACTTGTAAAAGTAATGAAATTAGAACCAATCAGAGCTAATTAAATGCTTTTTATATTTTTCTAATATCAAGTTAATAAATGAATTATCTTTTAAATATGTTATTAGAGAATCAGAATTTTCTATTTGTAAACTTGAAAAAATATCAAATAATTGTGAATACCAGTAGTACTTTGAAAGATTTTTAGGTTTGTCGTGAAATGAAAGTAGTTGTAGGACACAGATTTTACAATAATTATCAGAATCATAAGTCAAAATCTTGACTTAATTAGACTGACCGGTTTTCTGACTTAATTAGGCTGACAAGTTTTTGACTTAATTAGACTGACCGGTTTTCTGACTTAATTAAATCGACAGGTTTTCTGACTTAATTAGACTTATTATAACACTCACAAATTGATTTATCACAAGACCACAAAAGTACATCGTTCAACCGGGTGGCTTAAGGGTTGTCCAGTTCTTGGCGAAAACAGTTCCAGCCAGACCGACGCTAAAAACCTGGCAATGGCGGACACACAGACATATTCAGCTGGCACCCCCACTCTCTTGAGGTGCCCAAGGGCAACTGGCTCGAGCTCCCAGGTACAAGCTGGAGCCCCTTCTCAGTTCTCTTTTCCAGTGCTGCCAACTGGGCAATAAAGCACTAAAAGATAAATTCTATGCCGGGGGCGCACCTCCCTTCGAGGACCAAACACCAGTTTTAAAAAAGGTACATCTAAGTATATAAATTGGCTAACAGGTTCAATCTTCACATTATTGTAATAAAATTGTCTTTTTCTGGCCGGACCGCGACCCTTGCTGAATTTCAATATTTTTGACTTATTAACATTGACTATGAGTTTGTTGATAAAACAATATTCTTGTAAGAGTTTAATTTTAAATTGCATGTCTGTGAAACTATTACCAAAAATCACTAGGTCATCGGCCTAACAATATTAAGATAATATTAAATCTGTCTGACTATCTATACGGATTCCATTGGCGTCTTTTTCTCTAAAAAAG
This sequence comes from Rhodnius prolixus, assembly GCF_049639745.1. Taxonomy (NCBI): domain Eukaryota; kingdom Metazoa; phylum Arthropoda; class Insecta; order Hemiptera; family Reduviidae; genus Rhodnius; species Rhodnius prolixus. The sequence goes on from NW_027411619.1 coordinate 184,310, forward strand.
TTTTCGATATTACTTATATAAAAATTAAATAATAAAGAGCTAAGTATTTCTCCTTGTATGACCCCCTTGGAAAGAAACAGTTCGCGAGTTTTAGAATTATTTTTCTTTATACATACTTTCATATTTCTATATAGCTGTTGTATTATTCTAAACATTTTCCCCGACAAACCCAAGGTTTGCAACCTTTTCCAGAGAAAATCATGTGGTATAGAATCAAAAGCTCTCTGAAAATCTATAAAACAGCAGTAAAGTTTTTTATTCCTCAGACCAAAATGGATTTGAATTAATGAATTTAGAATAAAAATGCTATCCACACACCCTTTATTTTTCCGGAAACCATTTTGGCTTTGCGGGATAATATTATATGTCGAATCCCACTGCTCTAATCTTAGTTGAATTATTTGAGTAAACATTTTTGTTACGTAGTTAACTAGACCGATTGACCTTTAGTTTTCCGGCAATTGCTATCTCCCCTTTTGTACAACACAAATAGCACAGTGAACTGCCAATCCTCTAGTAATTGTTCAGACTCAAGAATTTTATTGAAAAACACCTCTACATACAACAACCAGTTTTTAGGTAAATATTTAAAAAATTCATAAGATAGTTGATCAGGCCCAGCCGCTTTGTTAAGTTTACATTTACTAATAGGGCATAATATATCATCGAAAGAAATGTATCTGTCTAAAATTTCATGGGCCGTATCTAAAATGATTTCTGGCATTACAATACAACTATCCAACTGTTTAATTAGGTATTGTTCCCAGGTTTTTAAATCGATAGGGTTTCGATTGCATTTATTCTTTGATTTAAGATTGTTAACCACATTCCAGAATTGATTGATGTTTTTACAATCACTAAGTTGATTTGATATAATACTAAAATAAGTTTTTTTAAATTTTACTAAGGCTCTATAAAGCTTCATCTCATTCTGGTAAAGTTTCGTTGCTTCATCACTGAACTTACTCCTTTTACACAAACGAAGCAACTGCTTGACTTTTCTCTTTGACTTAACACAATCATAATCAAACCAGGGATTTTTTATTCTCATTCTATTGACAAAAGTAGGAGACCTTACTACCTTATTCTTAACCATGTTCAGACATTTAGCTGTTCCCTTAATAGCAAAAATCAAATTTGAATTAACATCATTTATCGTTTTAGCACTAAAATCAAAGGCTAAATTACTATTTGACAACATACTATCTGTATATTTTAATGCCATATTCGGATCCCATGTAATAAATTCATAATTAACATCTGTTGTAATCTAAAGAACATCATTATTTTTTTCTAACCACTTTAATGAAGGCTCACTTCTGGATTCGCCTCTCTTTTTGTCCTTGGCAGAACGATGCAGTACAGTCCTAGCTTTTTCTACTTTCTTCTTCGTCTCTTTTTCTTTATCCGATTCATCAACTTCGGAAGTAGCTGACGTAGTACCAGACAATAAAACATCAAATTCCAGCTGTTTAAGTTGTTCTAAAAAGTACAATTCATTGTTGATAATTAATTTATCGTATCTCAGAAACGCTCTGCAGTTCATACTTCTAGCTTTATACAGATACGGCAGCAGTTGTTTTCTCACTTGTCTAACCTCGTACAAATAATCTTGGGAAATGTTGATTTTGGTTCCTTTCAAATTACCAGATTGTTTTAACACCTCCATCTTCTTTCGATAAGCAACGAACCTAACTAAAACAGGTCTTTGTGCCTCCTTCCGCCCAATTTTTTCTGATTTGAACAATATCTTGTAGACTAACATTTGCCTTTAAAACATTCTGAAGAAAGATCATAATCTTCGTTTCAAGTTCTTGAGAAGTGGAATCATTAATATTTGGTACATTATAGAGTATCAGATAATTTGCCTTATTTTCTCTCCGCAATCCCCAAATGAAAGCTTTTGATATTTTAAATTCGTTATTTAACTCTTTATTTTCAGCCTCCAAACTATTATTTTGTTAACAAACACATTTAATTGCTCTTGAAAATTACTAACTTTCAGATCCAAACTCTATATTTGTTTATTCATATCATTTTTTATTTCGTCTAATTTATTCATAATATCTTTAAAACCTTCCGCCATCTCTTGTTACTTAATAAGCAAGAAAGTATCAAAAATAATAAAAAATTAATGATGGACGTATTGTTAATTATTGTAAATGCATGTAAATTTTATTGTAAATGTACGTAAAATTTTATTTTAACCAATTACTACTCCTCAGACATTGGGCTGGCTGCAGACGATCCAGTTGGAGTGTCGAAGCGAGAGAGACAGGGATATATCCCCACTACAGCACAGTAAAGAACACGCCTCTTTTTAAGTTCAAAAAGTACAAACTAATATAAATATTTACCAATTTATTTATAATAATCCCCTCCAGGTTATCAAGTATTGAATTTGGCTAAACATATTATAGTTCAAATGACCTTGATTAATTGTTCATACGCAAATATCTTTAAAACTGTTCGATAAAAATCAAAGAAAATTCACAAAAATGTAGAACGTCCGTTTATCTTTCTGCATGCAAAAAACGAAACAATAACCACTAAAAAAACACTTCAAAAAACAATTTATTCACAGAGCACGAAGTGAACACTAGGCAACTACACAACCAACTCCGGCCATTTTGAGTATAAACGGATGGCTTTTGGTCTGGTTAACGCGCCAGCGACGTTTCAACGTTTAATGGACCAATTATTGGCGGAAATCAAAGGGGAGGAGTGTCTGGTCTACACGGACGATATAATTATCTGCAGCCCCTCCCTCGAAGAACACCGTCGCCGATTGGGTAATGCATTGCATCTCTTAAAGCTAATCTAGGGAAGTGTGCTTTCGCACAGCAAGAGGTGCAGTACTTGGGACATATTGTATCTTCTGAAGGCGGAAAACCAGATCCTAGCAAATTGGTGGCCATCAACTCTTATCCTACTCCTACCTCGGCAAAAGAGGTAAAGAGTTTTTTTGGGTCTTGCGGGGTATAACCGCCGCTTTATAAAGGGGTTTGCGGACCTTGCTCAACCACTTACCTCATTACTTAAGGAGGCAAAGAGGAGCAGTCTGCGTTTGAGGTTTTGAAAAGAGCACTTTGCTCCTCGTCAGTACTAGTATATCCAGATTTTAGAGACAGCTTTATATTAGCGACTGACGCTTCGGGGATAGCGTTAGGAGCAGTTCTCTCCCATCTATGTAAAGGGCAAGAAAGACCAGTGGCGTATGCTAGCCGTCAACTAACTCCAGCTGAGCAAAAGTATTCCACCATTGAAAGAGAACTGCTAGCAGTGGTCTGGGCCACAACACAATTCGCTGTTATCTTTTAGGTCAAAAATTCAAACTCGTCACAGACCATGCTGCTTTGTAGTGGATGCTGAGCCTGAAAGACCCTTCCGCGAAATCGATACGGTGGTCTCTAAGATTATCCGAGTTTGTGTATGACGTAGAACATATGCCCGGGATTAAACACCTTAACGCTGACTGGTTGAGCTGAAGAGTCGCTTCTGCTTTCGAGCCAGAGTCGGTAAACGAAATATGGTGGGGCACGGGGGAAAGCGACCGGTTCGGGAAAGAGCAATCCAAAGATCGCTGGTGTAGCCAAACTAGGAAGTCCTGGCCAGAGAAAACATATGTTCACGAATCCGGGTGGTTATACTGGACAGATGGTAAAGCCCAGAAAACCCAGTGGAGGATAATGGTACCAGCCAAACAGCGAATTCATATAATCAACGCCCATCATGACGCCCCCTAGTCCGGCTATCCCGGTATAGAGAGGACTTTAACTCGTATCAAGGAGAATTTTTTTTGGCCCGAGATGGCTAGAGATGTTGAGCTGAACGTCAAAAGTTGCCACTCATGTAATGAACGTAAGATACCAAGTGGATTAGCAGTAACACTGGGCCGAGTAGATGGAGCTACTTACCCCTTCGAGTTGGTCTCCCTGGACGTAGTGGAGTGCCCTCTAAGTAGCATGGGAAACCGCTAGGTCCTTACTATGGTCGATCATTTCACTCGGTACCGCAGAGGTGGTCCCGATGAGAACGCAAACGGCTGAATAGACGGCTCGGGCGTTTGTCCATAATATTATTCTGAGACATGGGGCTCCTCGTCAGGTTCTGACTGATAGAGGTACAAATTTCCTATCCAATTTGTTTAAAGCAGTCTGCCACATGCTGCACATAAAGAAGCTACAGACCACCACCTACCATTCCCAGAGCAATGGAATAGTGGAGCATATGCATCGGACACTCGTCGAATATCTCTCCCACTTTGTTAGAAAAGATGGCAGGAATTGGGATCGATGGGTGCCACTTGTTGTGATGGAGTACCGCTCCACTGTTCATTCATCAACAGGGTTTACTCCTCATTATCTGTTATATGGGCGAGACTTTGAAATGCCGTTTGATTTCCCATACACGAGGCAGCAACGGGCAGCATCGGTGGAGGAGTATGTGACGCAATTAAAGGAGAGGCTCTCCGCGGCCTTTGCCCAGCCCAAAGAAATTGTGACTAAAGCCCGACGGGGAAGAAGGACCGCGTATTTATTGGAGCCGGCCGTACCACAAGGTCAGGCGAAAAAAATTTATAAACCTTGGTCGAGACCATATGACATAAGTGCAAAAATCTCTCCCTACGACTATGAATTGGCTTTGAGTTCAGGGGGTCGGTATGTGGTGCATGCCAACCGCTTCAAACCTGCCTATGAAACCAGAGGATACTATGATAGGGAGCGAGCAATTGGCGCGGTTCACCCCTCAGGAGTTTCGGAGGAAACGGCTACCTCAGGCAGTACTCCTCAGGCGAATAATGAGCAAGGGCTGAGAGAAGACTTGAGTGAAATCCCTCCCAGAGTTTCCTTAGCACCATCCACACCGAGTGGGCGGGGGAAGAGGGTGGGGAGGACGCTTCCGAGAGTCCCGAGTCCACGGTGGTAGAAGCAGATTCATCGTGGCACCCAACATCCGGGCAGTGGGGTCCAACAGAACCACCAAGGTCTCCTTATTTGTTACGTGGGCAAGAGAGCGAACAGGAATCTAACCACATTCCTTGGGAAGTTAAGAGTCAATCTACGGCCGAGACGTCGTCGAGAGCGCATAGAGGATTAATGAAGAATAACTACTAGACTCCATTCTCATATCAATCACCTTGATTGGCTCCAAAACTATTTGAATAAGCGTATGGAGCAAAAGCCTAAGTATTAGTATTGATATGGAGAGGCGTGTGAGGCCGGTAGGGGTGTGGACGGAGAAATGGCCGTGGCGGAAATGAGAGGACCCATAAATCAAGATGAAATGGAATGTTTCACGAGCGGAATACCAGCAAAGAGAAGTCTTGGCAACTCAGAAATCCAGCCTAGATTCCTAATCTGCCAGCCATTTAAAAGAGAAGTGTCTCTGAGCAGAAGAGATTATTGAGCTGAAGAGTGCCTCGCGTAGTCGACAGACGTAGGCGCCATAGAAGAAGACAGAGACAACTCCGAAAATGTAACCGAAAGGATGAGTGGCGTGAAGAATTGAATCTAGTAGTGATTGGAGAGCATGTTACGCTCTCTCTAAGGCGAGAACGCAATGTGTTCGGGCTCGCCAGCTATCAGTGGAGAAGGGGGTGGGTCGAGGAAAAAAAAGGCGAAAACAAAAAAAGGTTGAGCGCCACGCCGTTTTTACTTCTGGCTGTGGGGTATACGACGAAACCCAAAAGAAAACAAAAGAAAATTGATATACCAAGTATGGCTTGTATTAAACAATTACAAGGCTGAACACAAAAAAAAATAATAATAATTAAAGTAATCGGATATTCAACGTTCCCAAAAGTTCACTCACAACAAAAATAAATAAATCAAAGGAAAGGTGTTACTTCTGATGCTCCTTCTCTCTTCGAGCTGACAGCCTGTCCTTCGCCAGCCCCTTTCAGGAATTTCTTGAGGTGTCCCCCGATGGAAGGAATTGAGGAGTAAGGCGATCACCCAATCTTTTCTTGCCAAAGTACTCCGCTCGCTCTTTCCACCTCAACCTTGCTCTCGTCTAGCCCAAAACCAGATTTTCCTCTGTGTGGCCACACACAACTTGTCGCTCCTGTCACCAAAACTCAACTGTCTCTTTTTTTTTTTGTAGTTATTTTTTTTTTTCTTTTCTATCCAGGTGACCCTTTTTTTTTTTTAAAAAAAAAAAAAACCATTCCCATATGATTTAATTGATTTCCCAGGCAGCACCGAACTCAACAAAATAAACACAAATAATTACAATCTTTAGGAATCCCAATACCCCTACAAAAATGAAATCCAAATTTCCTGGGCCTCAGGTAGCCACTATTAAAACAATCACCACAACCACGAACAACTTCTATACCGCCATTTTTTTTACCCTTAAATGATATACTAATTTGAAATTAGTAACAAGCTCTAATTAATTTTGTTAAATGTGCAATGCGTTATAGGTGGTATTTAGTTAGTGAATTTAACTATTAATTTTATATATTGTATTTTGTTCTCCAACTTTAATTATTATTACCAAAACCGTACAGCTATACTAAAAACTAGTATTCTTATGTAAATATAGTTTTATTTTTTCTTTACTTTCCTTGAACAGATGACTATGCCCTATGTGTACTGTGTAAATGTATTGGGATGTAACAGTACATGTTGCTCCTGTTCATATTGTTAGGCTGGGACACCCGCAGAAACGCCAAGCACCCTGAAGAAGTGGCTATCCACTTCCCCCTTCGTGGTACAAAATTAATACCTTTTAGGTCGTTAATAACATCCAAATGGTATAGATTAGAAATATTTGATAAATTAGAGAGATTAGTTAGATAGGCAGATAAAATAGATTAGAAGATTAGATAGATTGGTTAAAAATTAAATAGATAAAATTGATAGAGAAGATGGTTTAAATAGATTAGTTGGATAATCTATATTTCCAGACATTGTAAAGAATACCATAAGCAGACGTCAAAGGTTTTTTTTTGCCATCATTGAAACCTAAATAATTTCTTTTATATCTAGTAGTTGGCGCTAGCGATTTTTTTTTTTTTTTATGAGCAGTTTGATATTCAATATAATGTTTATTAAAATCAACATTATACTGCATTGTTTTCTTTTCTTATGTTTATAATTCTTTTCATTTTTGAAGATAAAACAATTTTTTTAGTAAAAATAATTTTGGTTTTGCCTGATATAATTCGTACTAGTACAGCTGTAATCAAAATTACCAGACCTGAAGTAACGGTTGGTTGCCATGCATATTGGGCAATAGCCTTCCAGTTCAGGAATCTTTACGCCATCAATACTTTCATCACTATCTAATCTCATTTTTTTAGCTTCAGTTATGCCACTCACTACTTTACATTTATTTTCCTTCAAAAACAATTTAAGGTTTGGATCGTTCATATACAAGTAGTGATTGGGACATAACCATACCACCCTGTCCTGAAAACAGAGAAATTGCCATTGAAGGATTATAGGGTAAAAGACGCAAATGCTTTTGTATTTAATGAAAAGTATCTAACTCAAATGATTTCGAAGTAGTAGAAATTTATAAAGTACTTTGATGACTTTTCCGTTTCAAAATAAACAAGTAAAAATCAGTTATTACATGGTAAAAATTCGATATTTATGTTCGTAATGATTGTGAACGCGTAGGCAGGGGCAGAGCGTTAGGTAGGGCTCAATGCGTGCCTCGCGAAAGCGGAAGTGGGGCGGAGCGTGGTCCTGCAGACAATAACAATTAAATAAAAAAAATATATTAAGAAAGTGGAGATCCTAAAACGCAGAGCCAGATAGATATTAATATTGCCAAGAAGCGGAAATTGTGAAGGTGTAGGTGTTTGTCTGTGAATGTATGGATGTGTGAAGCGTAGAAGGAGAATGGCGTTGCACCAAGAAAAGCGTAAGGATGGTAAGGCACTTTGGGCACCTTAAGCGGGCCACGGAGTGTAGAATAGTAGGGGACGTCTCTGGATGAGCAGCAAATAAATATGCCTCTGAAGACCAACAGTTACCAGCGAAGTGAAGTATCTGATGCTAGAATCAACGTGGATTGGTAGGAAGCACAGAGCACAAAAATACAGTTGTGGCTTAGACAGCAGCTGTAGTGATGGGCTATTTCAGCGGCTAGGTCCACTGGAACGAATCCGATGGTGGAACGAGTTGATTAAAATCCCAATTTTAAAAAAAAGTGATTCCGCCTTACCCCAAAAAATTTAAGCAAATTAAAATGAAAATAATTAATACTGAAGTTACTTAGATGACACACTGAAATACAATTTTCAACTGGCTTTATTTATTTATTCGTTTTGTGAATCACAAACAAAGAGTTGAGCAAATGAATACTCAAGAAAACTAATTCTACCAAAAACAGAATAAGTAAAAAAAAAGAAACAATAAATAAATGCCAATAAAAAATATAAATGAAACTTAATAAACTGTAAGATTACATAAAATTGGGATTAAATAAGCAAATTACAATTAAATCAATGAAGTCAATAAAGTTAGGCTCTACTTCTCAGACATTCTTTTAAATAAATAAAAACATAATTCATAATAAATTCATCATTTGAACCTAACAGAGAGTATATACAAAAAGAACCTCTTACTAAATATTTCTGTCTAATTGAGTGATGCGCTGGACAAATAAACAATATATGTGGCAAATTTTCATACTCTTGCAATCAACACAGTGTCGTGTGCCATGCCAATTGATGTAGAAGTAATAATAACGACAATTTATTTGTATTTTAGTCGTTTTACTGTTCGTGTGGCTACTTTAAAACAATTTTGTGAAGAAGCAAATGTTGAATACAAAAAACTTTTAGGTAATTCAAAAGTTAGATGGCTCGCTCTAACACCTGCTATAGAGCGTGTTTTACAATTATTTGAGCCTCTCTGTTCATATTTTTTAAGTTTAGAAAATGTCCAAAAATTCTGGAATCTTTTTTCAATTATGAATTATCGGAGATATTAATGCATTTTGTACATAATCAGGCGTCTATTTTCCACAAAACGATTCAAAAGATTGAAGGTGAACACATTTCAGCTACAGAAGTAAGTCTTCATCGCAAGTAAAATGGGCAGATATTGAAAATTGTGTTGAGTTTTTATCGAAAGAAATGCCTGATATTAAAATCGATGACAATTGTCTGTTTGAAGAAATTAAAGACTGAATATATATTTAAATTCTGATAAATTAGAACAAAGGGAAAATCAACATGTTGAAATTGATAAAAGAAGGGTGCAAATATTTAACCATTTCAAAAATGAACACATTCCATATGAAAATTTAGTTATTCCTGTTGAATTTACGTTGTGCTGCCCTGGAACAAATGCAGCAGTTGAAAGAATTTTTTCAATGGGTAATGATTTTTGGCTAAGTGAGAAATCAAGATTGAATGTTGATACTCTAACTGCAGCACTTACTGTATGAAGGATATTTCTTGCTCCGAAATTTCCAATATACTGTTAAAAAATGATATATCGACAAAAAATATCCTTTCAATGGAAAAATATTAGTTTAATTAAATAAATATAGTAAGCATAAATTGTAAATTATTGAATTAATAAAATGTTTAACTTATTTAAGTTGTACTTTTTTCTTAAATTTTTTTGTCCTCCTTTTCATTGTAAAAAAATTGGTCACCTATTATATGAATTGTACCAGTCTCCAACCTTATAACATAATTAGGTACAGTTTTCGCCAACAAAAGGAGTCTCTTATAATAATTAAGGAGTGCAATTAAGACTGTGCAATTTGTCCAAGGCAAGGTTTTATATTAATGACACCTATTATGAATTTGATGAAAAAAATCTTGATGATATGCCCAATCTCAAAACCTCTTCCGCAACCACACGAGGAAATCTTAATTGGTCCATATTTAACACTTTGTGTAAGTAACAACTATTTAAAACCAAAGTATAGAAAAAAATAGGTTCCAGACCAGTTTCTAGGAGAATATAAGATGGCGTAAAATTTGGCAAAGCAAACAACTTTTTTATGAAAAACCATAAGACTCTTTCTATTTCTTGAGATTGCTGGGTTCCCCACACTTGGGCTGCATAACACAGTATGGATCGCGAAGCAGCATTAAATATTTGTAATTTCGCTTTCAAAGTTATTTGAGTTGCATTAAAGCTCGTTTTCATACATAATTAATTGCGTGCCTTGCAGAAGATGATTTTTCCAAGAAGTGTGGCTTCAAGGACAATTGGGGGGTTAGCAGCATCCCTAAATAAACATATCTGTTTACAACCTCTATCTCCTGAGACCTGTACGTCCAACGCTCTCTGGCTCCAAGTTTACCCCATTACGAAATACAATTACTTTGGTCTTATTGAGATTTACACTTAGGTTCCACCTCTCACAGTATCCCTCTAGTTTAAAAATATTTTTCTGTAGAGCAACTGGATTCTCAGCCATGATTACTATGTCATCTGCGTATAAGATAACCTTAATTAATTGGGTTCCCACTTGCATCCCTTTTTCAAATGCATCCTCTAGATCATTTACACACCATGCAAAAAGAAGGGGACTAAGTAAATAACCTTGCCGCAATCCACTAGCTACTAAAAATGGTTCAGTTTTGCCAAATGGGGTCCAAACCGAAGACATAGTTCCACTAAACATATTTTTCAAAGTTGTTATAAATCTTGAAGAGATCCCAGCATTATATAACTTTAAGTACAGGGCTTCACGATCAACTGTATCGAAGGCAGCCTTTAGGTCCACGAACAGAGCATAAAGTTTCGTTCTGTGATGCAAACGCTTTTTAATTAAATTATATGGAACAAATATGCAGTCAGCTGTGGAATAGCCTTTTCGAAAACCAGCCTGGCACTCTTTCAGAACCTTATTTGCATTAACAAATAATTTCAATCTGTTTAAAAGAAGACCTGAGAACAGTTTACTCACATAATTAAAAAAAAATAAACCTCGGTAATTTTTCCCATCAGATATGTCTCCTTTTTTATATACTGGAAAAATAAGAAATTCTTTGAAGCTGGAAGGAATCTGGCCTGTAGAATAAATTTCGTTAAAGATAAAGAGAAGCTGTTCGAGGTACTCTAATGGCGCGTTCTTAAAAAACTCGTAGCTCACCCTATCTACTTCAGGCGCCTTATTGGATTTTGATTTCTCTAAAACCATATTCAAATCATCCATTACAAAAGCGCAATCCATATAGGAAGAGCTATTTATGGGGTTATAGGCAGTCAGAAGCGCAAAAAAGACATTTTTTCAAATTTTTTGGGGGGAAAAACGTGTTTACTTTTTTATTCGGGAACTTTTGCGTCATATCAATCTATGTTTAAAGAAGTTATTGTAATTTTTTCGTTACAAATTAATAATAATTGTACTAATGGCGAATATTTTAATGCAACACGTCAAAAAAATGCAACCCTCTCGTGGACATGATATCTTGAGACTGGATCATCTGAAATCACAATTTCGAAAAGATTTCGTTAGTAGATGACTTTATCTCGTACTTGGCCAAAGGATTTAGAAAAAAATTGAATTTTTAATTTTTGGGACAACTTTAAAGTTTGAGTCACGATTTTCACTAAAAAAATTGACCATTTTATGTTTGTAAAACAAGTTCTATTCATTAAAAAAAAAATCCTTCGTCCAAGTACGATTTTAATATGTGTAAAAGAAATACGTAAAATTTCAAAAAGATCGGTGCGTAGATTTTGAGATATCGTGTCCACCGACTTTGAAAACGTAGTTTTGAGAAAAACGCGTTTAAAGTTTTCAGCGGTTAAAGGTTCGCGAATAAAACCTGGATAAATTTTTTTTTCAACTTACACAGTGTCATCGATTCCAGGCCCATAAAATAAGTCCTCCATGTCTTCCAAAATGTCCCAAGTTTTCCGATTTCTGCTGTCTGCGTAGGATTCTTGCCTCCCGCGTAGCAAGTTGCGCTCTATGCTCAGCGATGTTTATTCGAACGGTCGGGGCTTGTAAACACTTTCACTCTTACAATTTTGCTCGGATCGACTTGAAATTTTAGGGCAACATTCCTGAGATACTATACTTTAATATAAAAAAAAAATCGATTTTTTTCAAATTTCTGACTGCCTATAACCCCTTAACGGGGGAGCATAATAATTCAATGCTTAAGTGGCACGAGACGACATAACAACTCTCCAAAATGTTGAACCCATTCACCCACAAGAATACCGCTATCGACCATGCGTTTAGAGCTTCTAAAAACATTCAATATATCCCAAAACTCTTTACCTAGTCTAACCTTTTTAAATTTTTCTTGCAAGTTTCTATAATATTCTTTGAAGTTGTTAATTCTTTATAGCTACTATTCGCCTCCAAATAACTCTTTTAACAACTTGCGATGAACTCTTACGGCAAAAATTTAACAACCTTCGCGATTTTTATTGTTTTGTGACAGTCCCAATCGTACCATGGTTGCTTAAATGCCTGTTTTTTTTACTAAGGTGGTCGTGATGCCAAAAAGCCGCCCTCCTAATACTCTCAATCATCGGATATATTGCATCCTCAAGGTCGTACTGTCCAAACTGCTGAACCTCTTTGACAAGCAACTCCTGATAAAAAAGCTTATTATCACTACTCCACCTTATTTGAGGGAGCAAAGGAAAAATTTCTTCGTCCACATCAATTGATTTTAAAGAGAAAGTTATTGGAAGGTGGTCAGAGAATGTCCCACTTTTTATTGAGGAATCTATTATGTTGGGCAGGATATTCCACGACACACAACAAAAATCGATAACTGAGCTGCCACGAGCTCCTATATAAGTAAAGTGGCCTTCAGCATCACTTTTGGAACGACCGTTCAATACAATTAGGCCGTGCTCATCACATATGTCAATGAATTTTTTTCCTCTTGAGTTAACCAAACTGTCTTTAGAACATCGGGTAAAATCGGGTTTCCCCGTATCAATAGGTAACTCAGTATTTAATTGTTGAAGCAAACCAATTCTAGCGTTCATGTCACCTGTTACAATGAAATCAACCTCAGATTTTTCTGAAATTAAATCGATAAAGCCATTAAATTGTTCCTCCCAACAGGAGCAGTTTAAATAAATAGGAATGACTCAGAAGTACCACTTTCAGCACACGAAACCAATATTGAGTCCCCAATTTTTATAAATTTAAATTTCTGTTTTAGTTTCTTTTTAATACCGTACAAAGCACCTCCACTAGGCCTCTCATATTTATGTAGTTTTGATGCCGCAATCCAATTAATGTTAAATTCAGAAAGATATTTATCAAAATAAGCAGAACAATTACCATTATCTATTACAAGAGTCTCAAAAAGAAAGAAAATTTCATAAGATTTAATAAAAGAAATAAACAAAAAATCTCCTATCTTATTATTAATGCCTGCAATATTATAGGATAGCAAGTTGATAGAATTTAATTTATACTGATTACCATGAGTCGCTATTGAATTCGTATTTTGCCGGCAGACGGATAATTCTCAAATATTTCTTCTAGATGAAGACTGTTGGTGCCCTGGAGATGTAGGAAGGTTGGCTCTGCGGCGAGGGGGTTCCTGCAGAAGTCCGTGGATGAACTCAGAGAAGTCATGACCCACAATCTCTTTTAATTTAGCTGCCCCCAATTCCTCTTCATAAGAGAGTCCCATAGTATCATCCCAAGAGAAGATAACATCATTGATAATTAGATTATCTACCTTAATAAAAAATTTAAGGTTGCTATTCAATCGACGAATCTCCCATCGCAGACGAAATAAGTTATGCCTCCGGTTCCGAATCTTCAGTGAGTAATCTTGTTGAATTCTCCAGTCAGTTCCCTTTAAGCGAGATGTCTGCCTTAAAACTGTCCATTTTTCATGATTACGAAGAAATGACACCATCACATGCCTTTTCTTCATATTCTTATTCCCTAGAGGGCGAACTTCTACTATCTCCACCTTATCTTCGATTTTCATCACATTAGAAAAAAAATCATATACAATATCTAGCAGGTTATCTTATAATCTAGTCCAGATTATAATTACATTTTTTTTACGAGAATTATTCTCGAGTATTTCTAATCGTTTGTTTAATTGACGTTCATTTTCCTTCAAAGACTTTATTTGTATTTTCAGAGGCTCATTTTCAATTTTCAAACTTTTCTTTTCCTCTCGAAGCAAATTAAAATCATCTTTTGTCGGAAGTACTGCCAATTTTGTGTCTATTATTTTACCTATTGATATTAACAATTCATCATTACCTGAGCTGCTCATTTCACTACTTTTTTCTTCTGTAATTAACTTCTTAGATTGTGAAGGCAGGGATTCTGGAGAACTTCTACTCCTCTTGAGAGGGATTCTCACTCTACTAGGTGTTGAATTTGATGAAGAGTTTTGAACCAGATACGACTCTATTTGCTTTTGTGTCATTAATTAATTGCAGTTGAATTTTATATTCACTCCCTTTCTTTTCTTCTTATATTTATCTAACTAATAATTAAGCAGATTTTTAAATCATATTAGGCATCTTCAATTAATAACTGATTATGAAGAAAAAAGAAAAAGGAAAGAAAAAAATAATAATCATAAAATTATTATAAGAGCCAAAATAGAGATGGAAAGGTGAAATGAAATAATATTTCGTCTTTGAAATAAATTGACTTTGTTGTTTCAATCAGAAAACGTAAATAAATGGATTATTTACTTCATTCATATAAATATGGGAGAGTTACATAGGTGATCTATGAACTATTGGTCTTTGAGGCTCTCCTGTGACGCAGAGCCCCCTTCTTTATCCCCTCCAAGTCTGCATCCACTATTCTATTAAAGCAAATCTATTAAAAATTTAATTAATTTTCTACTGATTACGGAGTAACTGTTCGATAGAAATTTTTCAAACTTCACCACAGTTTTTATAAAGTAAATATCTATCCAGTTGACAAAATTCACTTTTTAAATCCGTTTTAAACCTTATAAATTTTTAGTTAAATACAGACACGATCTTACTCTGTCGAAGTACAGAACCAAACTCTCGAGATCAAACATTATAAATGTGGAGTTCCAACGAGTTGGAACGTCTTGTTTTAATTTTAATTTTGGGAAACCCATCTGTGTTTGTGTGTTATGTAGCTTGGTCAGAGAATGAGGACTTCTTTTAAAATATTGAAAGTAAAGCTTTAATTTTGTCTGTCGTTACGCTAATTTCTGCGATTCCCGAATGGACAAATAAATTCATTGAATGGGCAAAACAAGAAATATGCCTCCAATTGCACTGCTTTACTGCCGAAACAATATTTGCACCATTATCAGTAACAACGGCTGTTACTTTATTGGCGAGTTCCCATTCTTGGACCGTGGATTGCAGGTGTGAGGCCAAGTTATTCGCTGTATGTCGTTCAGAGTAACTAGTACACTTCAATAAATGTGTTTGTAAATTAGTGTTTTGGTCTATGTAGTGGGCAGTTATAGCAATAAAGCTTTCATTATTCACCGATGTCCAACAATCAGTTGTTAAACAAACGGCATTTACTTCATTGAATTTACTTTTTAATTTTGATTCTTTCCGCTTATAAATCATTAGGAGTAAACTGTTGGATATATATTTTCGTGAAGATACATTATAACTGGGGCAAAGCAATTTAATTAATTTTCTGAACTCTTGATCTTCAACAATACTAAAAGGATGATATTCTTTTACTATCATTTTGAGCAATTGTTCATCAATTTCCTTGGACTTACTGGGGTGCAAAGGTTTGATTACTTCTACAAAGTTAGTCAAGGATTTTTGAATTACCGGAGCCTTATGGGCAGATGAAGAGAGAGGAGCGACTCCTGCAACTTATGATTGGATGGAAGCAAAACTAGTAGAGGGAAGCGAGCTTAAATTTTGAGTGTCTATAGAAGTTAAATGCGTTTTCATAACAGGGATCTCTTCAGTGGTTTGCTCTGTATTCTTTCTTTTATTGAATGATATAGGATGTTTTCATATGTCTGAAAAAATTACTAGTAGAGCCACTTGTAAAGCTAACGATTTCGTGGCAATACCGGCATTTAGCTTTGACAGAATCAATAGAATTAAAGTGATTTCAGATTTCACTGTATTTTGGCATTTGTCTGAAATTAATTTACTAAACATTAATAAAATTTTAAATTTAAAAAAATAAGAAACAATAGTAAAAAAGGCGCTAATAACCCCGTAGTTGATGAGCAAAAAAAAAAAAATAAATAAAAAAGTAAAAAAATTAACCTAATTTATTAAATATTTCGCTTTTAAAATATTTTCAATAAAGAAAAAAAAGAAAAATTTTCAAATAATTATTTAATTTAGGAAGATATTAGTCTTTGAAAATATTTTAGAAATCAACAAAACACATGCTCTTCAACTTAATTATGATTTACCACTGGAAAAAGCACCCTTATCTGCTTATCATCAGCACACACATGAAATAGAGTTATCACCAAGGAAGGTGAAATTGAAATGGCCCTTATTCCTATAGCTAAATATCTAGAGACAAAAGAATTATATTACCTAAAGAGCGTACTTACTACAGACTCCCTCCCACTCTTATTACCTATTTCACAAACATTCGGCGATTGGAAATATTTTTTAGCAAAATATTCTATTCTATTTATTTTAAGCAGATTCTTAAGATGATTTTAATTTTTAAAATTTATTTTTGTTTATTACTCATAAAATTCGAAGAATTTCAAATAAAATATAATATTCAAACACAGAATGATCTAGTGCGCAAGTGGAGTCACTCCTCGTTAACATGGCAATGGAATCGTTAAACAACTCCGGTTCCAGCTCCAGCTATTGGCTGGATTCAGTGAACGAAAAAATGGAACGAGTCCGGTTTCAAAAGGATTTAAATCACTCCGGATTCGACTCCACTAACTCCAGTAGATTTAACCAATGAAAATGCTGGAGTTGGGCCGGAGTCGATTAGCGATTCCAATGTCATGGTAACGAGGACTGACTCCACCTGTGCACTAGATCATTCTGTGTTTGTATATTGTAACGAAGTTGACCTAGGAAGAAAAGAAAGGCCTAGATTCTTCTAGGGGTTGAGCGACCGAAGTCGGTAACAGGCCACCACTGTGTAAACAAAAAGGCCGGTCTCTACCTGCCCCGGAGAAGAAAGGGGCTAGATTGTTCCAGTAGTTTAGTGACCGTAGCCTGTAACGGTCCATCCCTGTGTAAAAGCCAGCTAAGAGAGAGGCCGCAGTTGGGGTGGAGGCAGTATGTGTTTTCCACAGCCAGTAATTGACAGGTAGGAGTGAGACAGACGGAGTTCGAGTGAGGCAGAGAGTTGTAAGAGGGCTGCCCCAGCTGAGGTGGTGGCAGTATGTGTTTTCCAGCCAATGAGCGGCAGGTGGAAGTGAGACAGACGGAGTTGGAGTGAGACAGAGAGTTGGAAGGGGGCGGCCTCAGTTGGGGTGGTGGCAGTATGTGTTTTCCCCAGCCAGTGATTGACAGGTAGGAGTGAGACAGACGGAGTTCGAGTGAGGCAGAGAGTTGTAAGAGGGCTGCCCCAGCTGAGGTGGTGGCAGTATGTGTTTTCCAGCCAATGAGCGGCAGGTAGAAGTGAGACAGACGGAGTTGGAGTGAGACAGAGAGTTGGAAGGGGGCGGCCTCAGTTGGGGTGGTGGCAGTATGTGTTTTCCTCAGCCAGTGAGCGGCAGGTGGGCGTGAGACAGACGAAGTGGGGCAGTCGCAGTTAAAAGGAGGCAGACACAGCTGGGGAAGTTAGTTTTTGAGTTAGTCTTGGAAAGTTAGTTTGGAGAGACACTTTGGAAGTGACAGTTTTGAGAGAGTCAGTGTTGCGGAGTGCTTCAGAGTTAGCCAGTTAGGCGGTTAGTCAGTTAGCGAGTAGTGCTTTGTTAGTGCGGTTGAGTCTAGCGCATTTCGGTGCAGTGCGGTCTAGTTGTCAGTCGTGGAACAGTTTTGTGGCGTTACGCAGAGTAAGTAACAGTAAACTGTTGTGACCGTTGACTGTAATGAATAGCGTTAGTTGCTAGTAAATGTTAATGTTAGTAAAGGTAATGTGTTAATAAATCAGGTTATTACTTACAACTTAAGCGAGTTTTATTATTTATCAAACCCACATATTATTTAATAACTAGTGGCAGGCATTAGTTGTGTTGTTAAAGTTTTTAGTTAAAAAGGACAAAAACTTTACAATATTATATTTTATTTGAAATTCTTCGTATTTTATAAGAGTAATGGACAAAAACTTTTTTTTATTTATTTATTTTGTGATTTACAATCTGTATAAATATATACAATAAGTAAATAGGTAAACAATATGAACTGGTGCGGGAAGAGCAGGAGGAGATAAGCTACCCAACGGTAGCATTCTCTACAGGAGAGAGGAGAATGTGAAGAGGAGAATATGAGTAGAAGAGAGGAGAGATAGGAGAATAATTACTTTTAGTTCTTAGACAGTAAGGAAGTCTCGGGGCCACTGGCGATTCAGTCGTCGAGGAGTATTGTTAGGGATGTCAGAGGAGACGAGAGACTCTACAAGAGGATTTGAGCAAGAAGAGAGAGCAGTATGGAATTTTCGATTTTTAGTCTTGGCGTTTTGGTCTATGAAGGGAATGTTGAGGTCGGTCTAAAGGGTGAGGTTAGTCACGTAGAAAGGTGCCTCAGCTATCTGTCGGAGGAGTTTTGAGTGAAATGTCTGAACCTTCCGTAGGTTCGTTGGTTTGACTGTACCCCACAGCTCTAGTACGTAAATCCGTAAGGGTAATGGACAAAAACAAATTTTAAAAATTAAAATTATGTAAAGAAACGAATATTTAACAAAAAAATATTTCCAATCGATTAATGTTTGTGAAATAGGTGATAGAGTGAAAAGGATACTACAGTAAACCATTAGGTAATAATTAAGTTAGGTAATACTAAATTTTGGCTCAGTTTTACTTTGACCGTCACACAGACATGCACACGTTCAAACTTACGCCAATGAAGATAAGAGAAAGTGTGTCCAGCGCTAAGTTAAAGATTAAGCCACAGCTTTTTTTTTTTTTGTAAAACAATAATAATACTTTTTAAGCTTGATATTCAATTCGTAAATAAATAATTCTTTATTTGTGAGTGATTATCATTTTAATTGAAGGGTTAAATTTTTTTAAGGAATAATTTCCTACCCATTTCCGTTTCTCTATCTTGAATAATCTTGAAGTACGAGTTAACTCGTACGAGTTATCTCGTAAGTTAACTCCAGTCTTCTAGTGGTCAAGCTAGATAATGACAAAACTGCATTGCTTTAATTTATATTTGACTAGCCTATTTTTGTGTTAATATTTGTATTACGTGGTTAATTTTATATTTATCAGAACAATTGGAAATTAGGGATAGTACTTAATGTGTGTTAAAGAAATACAGTTTTGTTATTAACTGGGAAAGCTAACTGTTAATGATATATTTTAGTAAATTGCGTGACATTTGTTCTTATGTTTAATCGTTCCAAACCTTCTGCTGCCTCATTTTCATTTTTATTTGTCTAAATTTTTTGGGGCGGGGCGGAATCACTTTTTTTTTAAATAGGGATTTGAATCAACTCGTTCCAATGGAACGAGTCCGCTCAAATAGCCCATCATTAATGGTCAGTACTAGTGTTTGGCTATACGAGTCCAGGGCCGGAATCGATTCCAAAAACTCGTTCATCGATTCCAGTTGCCGTACCTATCCTATGCTTTCGAGCAAATATCATGCAATTTATTAAATATTTTATTAGTACTTAACTTCATCAATCAGTTAATAACAAAACTACATGTAATTTGCAACAGTTTTAAAAGATATATAATATCTAATGGTTATAGACAACATCAAATAAAATTAGCTTTACACAAAAACAATATTTCAAACAAAGCAGTTTTGTTAATATCAGCAGGACCACTGGGAGGTTGAAGTTACCCTGCCAGGAGGGGAAATGAAATGGGAAGGAAATAAGGTGTTAAAAGGTATCAATGATGTTAGTTGGACCTTTAAATATGTACATGCAAACAAATTAAAATATAACAATGAACATAAACTAAGAAAGATTAACAAAATGAAATTGAAGCGGTGAGATTAAAAAGGAAAACTTTCTACTTTTTTGACAAAATATTCCAACAGTTTTATTTGCCTCTCAGGGTAAAACTATTGAATATAACCCAAACACACTTGTACAGTACTGTTACCATAGTTATAATAAACAAATTTGCAATTTTTCATTTTAGCCTTTAAGCTACAGTTTGCTTGCTATGAAGTTTTTCTATTCCCCAAAAATTAGGTCAGTGGGAATGTTTTCCTTTTTAATCTCACCGCTTCAATTATATTACTATATATTTAATAATGAATAAAAATTAATAAAACTAAGCCGTCTATATATATATATATATATATATCCCAATTCAAAACAAAATGAATAATTTTTATCACAGACTAGAGAAGGATTAAAGTTTAAAGCTACTTAGAACTTAAGAAATTAATTAATGTAAATTTTTATTCAGAAATAATATCATAGAAACATTGCTCGACTTTAATCTATTGCGTCCGTCAACTAATATTTGTCCAGCTTTAGAGAAAATCCTTTCGAAAGGAACTGAAGTGGCTGGAATACATAATCTTTTTAAAACAACGTCATACAATCTGGGATATATGTCCTCTCACTCCACCAATTTAATGGATTAGCTTCTCTTTATCTTGGACGACGCTCCAAATTGCCCTTAGAACTCAAACGTTTAACATACAACACTATCCTCAAACCTATGTGGACTACGGACTAGAGCTGTGGGGTTCAGCCAAACCTACAAACATACGGACCTAATTGGCCCTTACCTCCCCCTACGCAGCTCTGTGCTGGAAACACACGCACACACACTCAATAAACATTCAAACAAGCACAACACACCTTTCTTCCGTTTTCTTCCTACGCCATCCCCTCAACAGCATCATTTTCACCATCTAGCTGAGACTGAGTACCTTCATTTCCATTATCTCAAAGGTAAGTGCATTCTTACCCTTCTCTTTTCTATAGTTCTTCTAAGTATTTCATTTATCTTATTTGTGTTACTTTGTCGCGGTGTCAACCTCGGTCACGTATCGATTTTTAAATTGCGTTTACGCTCGCCTCCTTCTCTCCGCATCTGGGTGTAAGCCTCACGCGCTTACAATTATATTCGATATTTTACAAGATTTGCCTTTTAGATGCGTCGATGTAATTAAAACTGTCCGGTAGGATAGTTGTATAAGGGTTGATCGTTAAAAAACTTTGACAATTTTTTTCTCTTTTTCTATAAAAGATAAAATTCCCAAATTTTCATTAAAATATAGAGCAAATCCTCCTTTATCTCTATGGGAGAGGTGTTAGCTCACTACAAAAAGGAGATCCCATTAAAATAGCAATTCCTTATGAATAACTGTAAATCTTTAAGAATTGTGATGCAACTAATTCATATTAGGGTATTTGTGTTGTTATTCCCAAGAAAGCTGATGTGTTGCAATTCTTCAAAGTTTTTTACATTAAATCTTTACCCGAAATATCCTTAACTTCTGAAAAAGTGTTAGAAAAAAAGGTCTGGTGCTAATAGTGTGTGTATGTGTGTGTTGGGGGGCTCAAAAATGGTTCCAAAGAATTTCTTCAAACCATTTACACTCATGAATAAATCTAAAAATTTTTTAAAATACATTATCCCAGGGACATGCTGATGGGAGTTCAGAGGAGAGATGGAGAGGTGGATGGATGGATGGATGTCATTTATGTGTAATACGCGGCCTGGAAAAATTCTGTTGCGTTTAAGATTAGTAGTTTATTTTATATTTGGCTGTCAGACGTCGTATGTCCGAAGTAGCCATTGATCCAGAAGGTAGGTAAAAAAAAAAGTTTCTCTTACTCTAGTAAGTAAAATAAGGTTCAATCGTGCATACTTAACATTTTAACCTTTCAACAGACAAATCTGTTCGAGTTCCCCCGAGTCCGAAAAATATGTAACTGAAATAAAGCTTTAATTTCTCTCTTTTCAAGGATTTTTTCGAAAACTGCAATTACGATTATTTCTAAGTTATGTTATTGAACTAATCGTACATAGCTTTTAGCCGAACATTGTTCCATGAAAATTATTAAGGATACTTCTGTAAAAAAAGATGGGTAGATTTTTTTGTCGTTGAATAAAAAGGAGGCTAAAATAGTGTAGGATGAACAATTAAAAACACAAAATTAAGTTTAAAATTAAAACAAACCCACAACAATTTTATTATTAATGGTTCTCTAAAAATCCTTTTAATTATCCTAAACATTAATGGACGTGATTGAAAAGCACGCAAAACCAACGTATTATAATTTTTTTGCAACGCAACCTGTTGTGTTTCTAAGCCTTATAGAACCTACTGTTACCTACTTACAAGCCCATGTCCGCGGCCAGCTTCAGTGGAGACCGGGTGGATCAAAAAGGGAACTAAAATTAAATAAATAAATGTAATAATGGTATTAGAAATTAAATATGAAATATGTTGAGCGCCACGCTGTTTAATTTGTTACCGCAGCAACAGCGAACCTAAGGATAAAATAATAGACAAAAAGAGGAAAAATTAAATATACCAAAATATGTAATAGATAGCAAATGTACTCTTATCTATAACAATAAAAAGTAATTGAATAATCAAAAAAATATATATATAAATAGTCCAAACACTATCTGGGTTAAATCACTCTCTCACCAGATAACTCTCTGCAAGAAAAAAAACAGCACCTACAAAGATAATTATTATGTTCGAAAAGTCTACGTCTAATAATTTTAATTCTAAAATATATATTAAAACTGTCGGGTAGGACAGTTGTATAAGGGTTGATCGTCAAAAAATGCACGAAAAAGCGTAACGTTGAAAAACACCCAACTTTGACAATTTTTTTCTCTTTTTCTATAAAAGATAAAATTCCCAAATTTTCTTTAAAATATAGGGCAAACTCTCCTTTATAACTGTATTTTTTTTTGCAACAACCTAGATCTGATAGATTTTGAGAAAAAAGATTCTGAAAATGATCAAAAACGGCTTTTTCAAAAATTGGTCTTGTTCTTGTTGTTGTTGTTGTTGTTGTTATTGTTGTTACCTTTTTTGTAAACAACGTAGCGCCTAAACGCGTGAACCGATTTTCATGAATAAAGTGTCATTCGATTCGGACTTCTATGTAGATGGGCCTTTTGGGAGTCTCGATGCTGTACATCGAATGGGAGAGGAGTTAGCCCCCTTTATGTAAGGCCCCCTCCAAAATTAGTATTACTAATTACTCTGTAAATCTTGGCCCGATTTTGATAAAATTTGGTAGGATGATAGGGTTATGGCTCCCCTACGTAACAATAAAGCGACGAACTGCTCTAACACTTATTAAGGGGAAGTATAGCAATCGTTTCAAATTATCGACATGTGAACCGATTTTCATGAATGAAGTGTCATTCGAATCGACATTTTGTACAGATTTACCCTTTAAAAGTCTCGACGCTATGCCTCATAAGGAGGGGAGATTGCCCCACCCAAATAAAAATATAACGCTTAGTTCGATTTTGATAAAATTCAGCTCGAATAAGTGGTTAAAGCTCCTCTATGTTGCTGTGAAATGCTATCATGCTCTTGCACCTACTAAGAGGAAGTACTGCAATCGTTTAAATTATCGAACCGATTTAAATCAATGAATTGTCGATTAAAAAATCTTTGCCTCTTTGCCTTTTAGGGAAAAGTACTGCAATCGCAATTTATTTTTCTTACTCCTCTTAAAAGGAAGTACTGAAATCGCAGTTTAATTTTGCTATTTACGTACAAATACCTTCCTATATTATTCCAAACGCTTTTTAAAAAAAATTGTTATTGAGGATGGTTTGGGGGACCGCAACTATAATCAATCTTTAAAAAGATCTCTCCATTGGTAGTTATGGTTCCAACTTAACACCTTATCAGGTTATAATGATGGAATTGCTTATTCCAAATTTTAAAAAATCTGTAAAGCAGATATGTAACATTCCAAATAGACAAAAAGGAAAATCTATCCAAAAGGTACAAAAATCTCCTTAACAAAAACTTACAGTTTAAAATGTTAAGTAGAATAGAATAGAATAGAATAGAAAGCTTTATTACACATTTTACAAAAAGAGAAAATTACATATAAATAATAAACTAATAGCTATTGCTAGGCATGGTTGTATACCGTCAGCCTAGAGTTCATCTTAAAACTTGAGAAAACAAAAAAATAACTTACTTGCTAAAGTAAAACAAAGCAGAAGTAAACAAGTCCTGTTGTAAAGCGAGCGGCCATATGTACATAATATTTTGAATTAAAAAACAAAAGCAAAAAACAAAATTCTACGTATTGTATTCACTTATAAGGAACATCCTGTACTTATAAGCCGAAACATGAAAGCAAAACAACTTTGTCCAATTTCCACTATTCAATAAATTAATAATTTCTGCCTGGCTTAGTGCCTTCTTCCCCAGCCACCTAATCCTATATTCCTGTAAAACAGGGCATTTCCCTAAATAATGGCACATGTCCTCACGTTCTCCTAAGTTACAGAGGGTACATGACCACTGTTCCTCCGAACGCATTACATTATAATTTAAGTTAACTAGCTGCCCTCTTAGCTTGAAAATTACCTTCATAAGACCGAAACTGTTAGTATCGGATATGTAGTGACCCTCTCCAAGATCAGCAACCAGATGTTTATATAACGAATGGAAGCTCGAATATTGCCCTTTTGATATCATGTTTTCCTTAAATTTACTTTTAAAACTGGCCACTACAGTTTCTGGATTAACACCTACATAATCCAAGCTAATGTTTAGGTTACCAAATAACTCTAAGTTTTCTTTGTGCCAATATATTCTATTCTTTATAACTTCCTCAGCTAATGCTTTGGGCAGTCTCCCTTCTGGCAAGGCTAAAACTTTCTTTATGTAATTCAAATGCAAATTTAACGTGTAACAAAAAATTGGATAAAAATTTGATTCCAGATATAAAATGTAATGAGGCGCATTTACTGGCAGGCAAAACAACTTTCTAACAAAAAATAAATTTAACTTTTCTATTTCTTTAAAACTGAGAAAGCCCCATACCTGCCCAGCATAACACATGATAGTTCTTACCGCAGCATTGAATACATTTATTTTTTTGGATATTGGAATGTCTGTTTTTTTCATCAAATTAGAATATGTAGTATTTAATGCGAATTTCGCATTTTCCAATTTAACTGAAAAATGTTTTTTAAAATTTAGGAGTGGTGTAAGACCAAGACCTAAATAGTTATAATAATTAACTGTTTGTAAAGCGTGCGTTCCCATTTTCCATTTTTCATTCCTGGCTAGCTTTCCTCCGTTTCGAAACACCATCACTTTTGTTTTCTCTAGATTCACGGATAAATTCCACATTTCACAGTACCGAACAACTTCGTCGATCATTAACTGAAGTGTTTTCGGATCTGGAGCTAATAAAACCACATCATCTGCATACATCAGACAACGAACAGCAATCCCCCCCACCCTGACGCCTCCGTTGATAAATTCCGAGAGGTCATTCAAAAAAAGCGAGAACAGAGCGGGAGACAACAAGCATCCCTGCCTAACGCCAACAGACGTTCCAAATGCCCTTGTAATCCCCTTACCCGTCCAAACAGAAGCCTCTGTGTGTCTATACAAAGCTTGAAGTGTATTTATAAACTTGCTTGATACAGCACATAGGTACAGTTTATAAAACAACGAACTTCTACTTGGGGAGTCAAATGCAGCTTTAAAATCTATAAACAGACAAAATAACTTTTTCCGCTTTATTCTTGTTTGCAATTTAATAATACTTAACAAATTAAAGATATTGTCTGTTGTGGAATATCCCCTTCGAAATCCGGCTTGGCACTCATTCAGTACCATGTTTTCATTAATCCAACTATTTAGTCTCGAGAGGAGCAAACCCGTGAATAACTTCGCAATACAATCCATGAAAGAAATGCCCCTATAATTGCTCACTTTGCACCTGTGACGTTTCATAAATAGTATTAAATAAATTCAATAAAATCTGAAGAAAACTATCTGGGCAGGCTTTATAAAATTCATAGGGAATACGATCATTCCCTGGAGCTTTTCCGTTCTTTGCCCTGCCTAAAACCTCTTTTAATTCGTACAGTTCAAAACCTTTATCCAACTTTACATTTGTATTGTAGGGAGGCGCATATAACATTGTAGTCGCCTGGAAAGGAGGGTTCAAAAGATTACAATAATATTTGAACCATTCTTCTCCCGTTATATCCGGACTTCCTATGAATTTCTTATTTTTTAATGTATTTACCAAGTCCCAGAATCCTTTAGAATCTTTAACCGTTTTAAATTGATTAACAACACCTAAATAAAATTCTCTTTTTTTACTCTGACATAATTCTCTGTACTCTTTATTACTTATAATATAATATTTTTTAATTAAGTCACTATTTGTTTTCTTAAACAGATTCAATAGACTAAACACTCTTTTTCTTAATTTCAAACATTGAAAATCAAACCATTTTTCTTTAAAATTATATTTTAGACAACACTCTTTGCGACCTCCTAGAAAGGACGCATTCCTAATAATATCCCCAAATATATTTATAGCCTCTTGAGAATCTTTCGGGAGATTTATCTGGCCAGCTTTATTTATATTGTTTCTAAAATTTAAATTATCCTGCTCTGTCCATTTCAACTTTGGTAATATTGGAAGAAAATAATCTTTTTCAACCGTTCCCAAATTTAATGACAATTGCAGAGGCATATGGTCCGAAAAAATTTCCGAATTTATCTTAAAATCTTGTACCAAGTGTAATATATCTATAGATACACAACAATAGTCTATAACAGAGCTGCCACGGGGCCCAATATACGTGAACTCCCCGAACTTGTCCCCAGGGGTTCTACCATTTAAAACTACCAAGCCGAAATCAGCACATAAATCCAGAAAATGTTCTCCTTTATTACTGGAAGTGTTATCTTTAGAATGTCTATTCAAACTGAATTTAAGCTTTTGCCAATCTAAATCATCAGAAAAAGTTTGATTTTCACCTATCCTTACATTAAAATGTTAAGTATAAGGGTTGATTAAACGCCAAAAGGTACACAAATCAGCGAGTACCCAACATTTCATTAATCCTTCATTAATATTTAAGTAATTCTACTGCATTGATAATAATAATAATAAGTATTTATTTAATTTCAATTATATACATAAATTACAGTACAGAAATAAAAATAATAATAACACTCAAGTGCATGGAGCGTACTCCGTCCGCAGAGTTGAGTTTCGTTTATAAACAATACAACTTAAATACAACACATGGGGCCAAGGGGGGGGAGCCTTTGGGCTTCCATTCCGCCAGGGTGAATAGTTAAGGCTTCACCTTCTATTCACCAAGACCGTCCGAGTGTAGCATTAAGTTATACTACATCCTGCAAGAAGTGGCCCTGCTGGATAACTAAACTCGGCGGATCTAGACATGGATGTCGATAAAAATCCCGGGTGGCTTAGGGTGGAAGTCACTCGTTACCAGGGTGGTGTCCCCGGGGGCAGCTCTGAAAAACACCCCCCCCCCCCCAATCCAAGGTGTGGGACTCCGTGCTGAGGGATGGATGGCACAGGGGTTTTTGTGCCAGTAACGGATCCTCCGGGGTACCAGGCGACCCCCCGGTAGTAAGTAGCCTTACCCGACCATGCGGGGCTCTGGCCGGGCGGACTTTTTAATTCCCTAGCTACTCGTGGGACCAAAAACAAAGACACGGGAGGGGCAGTACAAGAACAACAACAGACACTACAGGTGCAACAACAACAGTCACAACAACAACTTCAACAACAACAACAGACACAACAATAACAACTGACACGACAACAAAGAAAACAAAGTAGACGGTAACAACGGGACCAACTGACTGAAAGGACTGTAATAGGCCAGGGGGGTGGAGGTGAAAACCCCACGACCTCTAAGGCCGATCCCAAACCAGTAACAGCCAAAGGCCGTAAAAATGTGGCCATGGCGGGTACAAGTGGGGAAGCAAAACCCAACAAAGGCCAAGGGAAGGGGATGGGTAATCCTCCAACCAAAATGGCCGGCATAATTAAACCTAAGACACCTGAGGCCCTAGGGGCGGGAGGTGGACAACGATCAAGTTTTAGGGCAGACTCCCTAGAGGCGATAGAGAACATGTCGGATGCAGAAGTGCATGCGGCGCGTATCTCGGGTAGCTCAAAGAAGAGGGTCATGGCCCTTACTAGAGAGGGCCGGAATTACGTAGAAGCCAAGAGGCAGGTAATCCGGGAAAATTTTAATCGCTGGGCCCAGCAAACCTCTAAGGCAGCTAAAAGACCCAGATCAGAGGGGGAATCTCCACAACAGTGGCAGCCGGCAAAGAAGGCGAGGGTTAGGGCTGGGGAGAAATCCTACAGCGAGGCCCTCTCCTTTGTCAAAGTTGCCATTGTGCAGGAGGGGTACCCTGAAGCTCAGCTGGCTCCGGAAAGGCTTACCGCCATCCAGCAGGCCGTGCTGAAGGAATACGATCAAATCCCAAAAGGGAGCATGCAGGTTAGATTAGCCAAATGCATGTATAGGCCAGGGTTTGTCTTGGCCACCTGTGCTGACCAATTCAGTGCAGAGTGGCTTAGGGACATTGTCCCCAAGCTCAGACCCTGGGATGGAGCCAGGCTGCTGCCGTTGCTAGGGGATGATATTCCAAGGCCTGAAACCGCAGTAGTATTTAACCCCGATGAGCATGGCAGCAGAGTAGAGGCCGATATAGTGCTGAAACGGTTGGAGGTAGGCAATCAAAAGTTATGCACCGACAACTGGAAAGTATGGGGTTGTAAGCCCATGGAGGGCTGTCAGGTGTGGACCTTCTCCATGGACAGGACCTCATTAGACGAATTGAGGAGGCTGAATATGTCTCCTTTCTTCGGCTGGGGACAGGTGAAGTTTAGGGTGAAGTCCTCAAAATATCAGGGCCCGGAAGAGGCCAAAACATCAACGGAAGAGGAGGGGTTGATGTTGGGAGCCACAGACCCTGTAATAGAATCTACGCCGGGGGGGCAGAGTGGGTTGGAGGGGAAAATGGAGGCCCTCCTTGCCGCTCTGTCCGAATTACCGGCGGGAGTAGGATATCCCAAAGGAGAGAGGGTGGAAGCGATGGAGGTTTCCGTGGGCGAACTCCCGGGTGGAAGCGGATCCTTGCCCCAGAGGCCTAGCGGCCAGGAGCAAGAGTCAGGATCCGCTGAAACACGGGGGGGAGCCGCGGGAACTCGAGACGTCGCCCCGCCCACCTTGGACGCTTAACATGGTGCTGAAAGTGGTGCAGGCAAACCTTCACCACGCCAAGGCTGCTTTGGCCGTGGTGTGTAGGAGGTTTGACAGCGAGGGGCTAGATTTAGCCCTACTGCAGGAGCCATGGTACCATGGGGGGTTTGTCCGGGGTCTTAATCCCAAATTGGGGAAGACACTATACAGCAAGTCTGCTAGTAGACCCAGAGCCTGTATAGTGCTTAAGTATGGAATTGGATGTACACTTATACCGGAGCTATGCTCTGGAGATTTTGTTACAGCTCTTCTAAATATCATCACCGAGGGAGGACCAAGAAAACTTGTGGTTTGCTCGGCCTATTTTCCCGGTGATGTGGACTGCCTTCCATCTCTGTTAGGCGACATTGTTGCCCACTGCCGGAGAGAGAGATTGCAGCTGATACTGGGGTGTGACGCCAACGCACACAATACTGCATGGGGGAGCACCGACGACAACGCCAGAGGTAAGTTACTTTTAGAATTCATTTCTGGTGAGGGGCTGCATGTGTCTAATATAGGATGAGTCCCGACTTTTGTGACTGCAACTAGGAGGGAGGTGTTGGATTTAACTCTAGCTACGCGTTGCATGTCAAATACCGTAGTTAATTGGCATGTATCGAACGAGCGGTCTTGTTCCGATCATAGGCATATCAGATTCGATACATGCGTCCCGCCCCTGGTTATCAAGAGGCTGCGAAGCCCCAGAGAAACCCACTGGGCGGGATTTACTCAAGCGCTCACAGAGTCCCTAACAAGCTTTAAGGTTGATGTTAGAAGGACGGAGAGCATCGAACAGGCAGTGGTCCACATTAACGAGGCGATATTAGAGGCCTATCAGGATAACTGCCCGGAAAAGATCAGACCACAAAGGTCGAAAACAGTCTGGTGGAATAGTCACCTCGAAAAGAGGAGGAAAGAGGTGAGAAGGCTGTTCAATAAGGCCAAACATAACCAGGACTGGGATTCATATAGACAAGCTCTGACGCAGTACAACAAGGAGATAAGGAAGGCCAAGCGAAGCTCCTGGCGGTCATTCTGCGAGGACATTAAAGAAACCCTGAATGCGCCAGAATACATAGAGTCTTGGCGAAAGAAAGTACAGCGGGCAGAGTAGGTTTCATGGCTAAAGATGATGGAACCTACACTAAGTCGATGGCGGAAACCCTGGAATTACTCTTGAGTGCTCACTTTCCGGGGTTCACTCGACTATCAGCCTCGGGTTATGAAGAGGTCAGCTCGGAGGTTCCGAAAAGGCCTTCAAGAGCGGATTGGAAGATTGCGACGCACATCGTTCAACCAAATAGGCTGCGGTGGGCGATCGCAAGGTTCCAGCCCTTTAAATCCCCGGGGCCGAATGGAATTTACCCAGCCTTTCTACAAAAGGCAGGGGAGATGCTAATGCCCTTCCTGTGTAGAATCCTCAGAGGCTGTTTGTCTTGGAGGTTCATCCCTGAAGTATGGCAAAGGGTGAAGGTCGTGTTCCTTCCTAAGGTTGGGAGATTAGGGGACCAAACACCGCAGTCATTCAGACCGATCAGTCTGTCGTCCTTTCTGCTTAAAACATTGGAAAGGCTTTTAGACAGACATATTCGGGACGAAATCCTAAGAATTCAACCCCTTAGTGATCGTCAATATGCCTATCAGGCAGGCAAGTCTGTGGATCTTGCATTAGATGATTTTAATAGGCTACTTCAAAAGTCCCAAGAGGACAAAGAATTTGCGATGGCCGCATTTTTAGACATACAAGGGGCTTTTAATAATGTCTCGGTTATGTCGCTGATTGATGCCCTGTCAAGGAGAGGCTTGGCGCCAACCATCTGTCAGTGGATTAAGTCTAACCTATTAGGCCGCAATGTTATGGCCACGTTGGATAACTGTTCGGTAGAGGTCAGAGTGGTGTGGGGTTGCCCGCAGGGGGGAGTTTTGTCACCCCTTCTGTGGACGATTCTGGTGGATGATCTCTTAGCGAAAATGACGGTGGAGAGTTTCTATTGTCTAGGTTTCGCGGATGACCTGGCAGTAGTGGTTAAAGGACGATTCGCTCATACGGTCTCGGGGCGCATGCAAAGAGCGCTTAATATTATGGATAGATGGAGTAGAGCGGAAGGTCTCTCCATCAATCCTCATAAAACTAAGGTTGTTCCCTTCACGAGGAGGAGGAATCTGGGTGGATTGGAGCAACCAACTCTGGGGGAGTTACTATCCCCCTGTCCATGGAGGCCAAATATCTTAGGGTTATCTTCGATAAAAGGCTTACATGGAATTCACACATAAATATGATTTCCCACAAGGCTAAGGTTTCCTTAGGATGCTGCAAAAGGCTGCGTGCGAAAAGTTGGGGATTAAGCCCTAAGATGACGCTCTGGGTCTATAAAAGTGTGGTTAGACCCATGGTGTCACATGGGGCGGTGGCGTGGTGGGCGAAAACCTTGCAGGTGGGGGGAGTCCGAGCACTCAGTGGTATTCAAAGGCTGGTTTGCCTGAGTGTCACTGGGGCCATGAGGACTTCCCCTACTGCGGCCTTGGAGGTTTTATTAAATTTGCCCCCATTGCACATATATATTCAAGGCGTTGCAAAGGCCGTTGTCATTAGGCTTATGACAGGACAAGCCCCCATTACCGTTAGGCATGGAGGAGCGTATCAAGAGTTATATGAGGAGCTGGAGGCCGACCCAATTCTGGGCCTGCCCTCGGACTTTATGACTCCCAAATATAACTTCAACAAGCCTTTCAAAGTCTGTATTGGGGACCGGGAGGCTTGGAAAAGTGGACCCCCAGTTGTGGGAGATTCAATGTGGTACACAGATAGCTCCAAGTTGGAGGAGGGAGTAGGAGCGGGAGTGTACGGGGCGAAACCGAAATGTAGCTTTTCGGTTAGCCTAGGATAACTAGCTACAGTTTTTCAGGCTGAGCTAGCTGCAATTAGGTTCTGTGCTACCGAGATTAAAGGGCGAAGAATTATTAACTCTAAGGTCGTAATTTTCTCGGATAGTCAGGCTGCTCTACGGGCAATTAGTTCCTACCAGGTCAATTCAAGGCTGGTTTGGGACTGTCTGGGTGCCCTGAAGGAAATTAGTGACCAGAATATGATCTTTCTAGTTTGGGTACCTGGTCATTCAGGACACAAGGGGAACGAAGTGGCAGATTTATTGTCCCGGGAAGGCTCTGCGGGACACTTCGTTGGCCCGGAGCCCTGCTTTGGGGTTTCGAAATGTGTTAAGTCTGCGGCCATCAATGCATGGGTGCAGAGTAAGGCTCAGGAGTGGTGGCTTGCCACCACTGGGCTACGACAGGCGAAGGAGTTCATCAGAGGCTATTCGCCGAGGCTGACCGCAGAATTAATCCGTCAAGGCCGTGGGGCTATAAGGATAATTGTAGGCCTATTAACGGGCCACTGCAGGCTCAGAAAGCACATGCATCGCATGGGCCTGGCAGATGATAGCCTTTGTAGGTTCTGTCAGGAAGAGGAAGAAACGGCACTGCACGTGTTGTGTCAGTGTGAGGGGCTCGTATGGCTAAGGATGTTTCTTCTCGGGGAGGAAAAACCAAGGCCTGAGAGCTTTACCCAGGAGCCACTCTCCAGAATTAAGAGTCTGATTAAACGGACGGGTCTGGAGGGTGAGCTCTAAAGCCGGGGAGCCACAATAGATCCATAGGGGTCGCGGTGGCGCAGGCCTTGAGGCCACCCTAATTTAATCTAATCTAATCTAAATACAACACATTTTGGAAAAAAATAAAAAATAAAATAATCCACTATTGAGTAAAAAAAAATGAATACTTTTACAAGAAAAGGAAATTAACTAAATAAAACATTTTAAACACAATTAAATTCATTAATTATTAATCTTCTATAATGTAAGGCCTCTTTTAAGTAATTGCATAAATTATTCCAATTCCAACCGTTTAATATTACATACAAATCATTTTCAGTAAGATTTTTTATATTAAAATACTTTAAACGGTATGGAGTTAAAATAGGACATACGGAAACAAAGTGTACTATATCCTCCACTTGATTAAGGTTGCACAGTGAACATAAATGGCTGGTATCAGGTTTAAAAGGTCGATAGTTTAAACACAATGTCTCCGTTCTGGCTTTTAATATTAATTCTATGTCGCCGAATTGCCTGTTTGAAAAATAATCTGGATAGTAAGTCAATTTTGGATAGACTTTATGGTGGATACCATTTCTTGCTTTTGACTGTGCAGTTATCATTTTCTCTATCCCTAATTTACTCACTATTGCATTTAATTTTCCTTCCCAAGCAATCACAGAATTATTATCAAGTTTTATAAAAGGGATGTCAAAACGAGTACATAAATTTTTCAGTGTTTCATACCATAACGTATTTCTCGTAATAACTATCTCAGCTATCATTTTAGGCAACCTTCCCTCTGGTAATTTCATTATCTTTATTAAATATTTAAAATGTAATTGCAAAGTGTAAGCATACATACTACAAAGATTTAATTCTAAATTTAATACATAATTAGCAGTATTAGGAGGGAGGTGAAATAACTTTTTGACAAAAAATCTTTGAAGCCTTTCTGAATGTTAATATTTTTTATAGCCCCACACCTGTGCCGCATAACATAATACACATCGCGAAGTTGCATAAAATAATTTGTATTTACAATCTAGTGGAACTTTGGAATTAGACAGCAATCTAGACCAAGTACTATTCAGGCCAAATTTAGCTACACCTAATTTTTCTTTTAAATGTGGAACGAAGGAAAGTGAAGGCGTTAACTGAACTTCTAAGTATTTATATTTTTTAACGATTTCTATTTCTTGACCTTCAAAAAACCACCGCTCATTCTTTGCTAATCTTCCGCCTTTCTTTCTGCAAATTAAAATTTTTGATTTTTCCAAATTCACACATAAATCCCAATCTTGGCAGTAACTACTTAATGAATTAATCATTTGCTGTAAAATCTCCGGCTTGTCGGTAATCAGTACAATATCATCCGCATACAGTAGTATACGAATGTTGAGATCTCCTAAAAGCACTCCACCTTCCAGAAAGTCAGGCAAATCATTTATATAAATTGAAAAGAGTGTTGGGGAGAGGAGACAACCTTGTTTAACACCTGAAAGGGTAGAGAAAAAATCCGAGACACCTTGTTCACCCCCACACCGCTGCACGAGTGCCATCATATAAATTTCTTATTATTCCAATAAATTTATAAGATAAACCTATCATCGCTAATTTATAAAATAACAAATGTCTAGGTACAGAATAAAAGCAGATTTGAAATCAATAAAAAATAGATAAACCTTTTTTGTACTTTTTTCTTCCAATTTTAACTCTGTCACATTTACCAGACTAAAAATATTGTCTATAGTTGAATATGTTTTTCTAAACCCTGCTTGGAATTCAGAAATAATTTGATGCTTAAGAAGCCAATTAGTTATTCGATTCAACAATAAACCGGTAAAAAGCTTAGCTTCAACGTCAATAAAAGAGATACCCCTGTAGTTTGACACTAGACTTGAATCTCCTTTCTTATGTAAAGGGAATATCATGGCATCTTTAAAATTTGGAGGAATTTTCCCTGAATCGTAAATTTTATTAAACGTACCCACAAGTCTTTTCAGAAAATTTTCAGACGCGTTCTTGAAAAATTCGTACGGTATTCTGTTTATGCCAGGTGCCTTCCCATTTTTTGCTTTATTCAAGACTAAATGTAATTCTGGGATTGTAAAATCTCCATCTAGATCAACATCAGTTAAATATGGTTCTGCATAAAGTACAGCGGGCGCGGTTGCTATAGGATTGTATAAATTTTCAAAAAAGATATGAAATTGATCCAAATCTATATTAATGTTATATAAATGATTTTGTTTTTTAAATATTTTGACTCCATCCCTATATTGTTTAGAGTCTTTAATGTTTTCAAATTTTTCTGTTATAGAATTATAGTAATCCAGCTGTTTAGATTTACACAATTTTTTATAATTATTTTGACTAACTAAATACATTCTTTTTATTGCAATACTATTAGTTTTCCGGAATACCTTAAGCAAACGGAACAATTTTTTTCTTTCTTCAAAACAATTCCAGTCTTACCAATCCTGTTTTTTACACAAAGGCTTATGAGAAGTATTATTTGTTACGAAAGCCGCTCTCTTAATACAATCCAAAAGTGTAATTATTGATTCCTGCGAGTCCCCATCTAAATCGACAGTTTTATTTAACTCATCATCCAACCTCTCCTTATATTTTAAGTTATCATTTTGAGTCCAAATTAATTTAGGCAGAAGAGGAATAGTTGCTAATTCATTTACAGATTTATTGTATAGATTAATTTTGAGAGTAATAGGGCAGTGATCAGAATATACCTCGTCCAAAACTACAAAATTTTCAATTAAAGGCAAAATTGAGAAACTGACACAACATAGATCGTTTACGGACGAACCCATGGCTCCTAGAAAGGTTAATTCTCCCTCCCCATCACCCTCTGTCCTTCCATTCAAAACTATTAGATCCATATCCTCACAAAATTCTAACCATTTTCTTCTTTTTCTATTTAAAATTTTATCTTTTGATCTACGCACTCTATTTACGTTATTATTACAACAATTTAATTCGGATTGTATTACCTGAGCATCCGCTATCCGTACATTGCAATCACCCATTACAATGCAACTACTATCCAATTGAAAATCACAAAATAAATTTTTCAAATTTTCAAAATCAGTTGACCAATCGTTGCAATTAATGTAAACTGGGATTACAATAGTATTTATTTCATTTTGTTCTATTTTAATTACTGTACAATTAATACTATTATTATTTAAGTGAATAAAACTACATATTTTTGCAATATTATTTTACCTTTTAAACCCATATATAGAATCGCCTTTTGCTCTACCATAAATAGTTTGCCTTACTGCTGGAATAACATGTATGTGAAAATCTTTAAAATAGTACTCATACCTAGCTATATCATTTTCTTCCAGAAAGGTTTCATATAACAAAATTATATCATAACTTCTAAGTAAATTAAAGAACAAAAAAAGATCTGCTTTACTTTTCAGACCCGCTATATTGTACGCGATAATTGTTATAAAATTGTTACCTAGTTCAGAATTATTTTCATGTCGCCAGTTCGGCTCCCTTAGTTGATGTTGAGGTTTTAGATTCCTGGATTCGACGAAAAAGCGTCCGTTTTCCTGGTGATCCCTCTGCCTTTCTTTTCTTTTGCTTTGACCTCCGCTTAACTAATTTTCCTTCAGTTAACCAATTTCTTAGCGTTCCATCAGATAAATTTTCCAGTCCTGTACTTGCTGAATCATCTGCTAACTCACTTCCTGATGAGAGACTGACATCTTCTCCGTACTTATTGACGAGCTCATTCAGATTCCATACCTTACCCTCAATAACTAACTTATTATACTTCATGTATGCTCGTTTGTTTAGTTTTCTGGCCGCCTTCCAAAACGGATAAAGATTTTTTCTTTCATCTCTCACATCCATAGGGAAGTCTTCAGAAATGACTAGGTTTGTCCCTCTCAGATTTTTAACAGCCCTCAATACTGCGAATTTACTTCGTAAAGCCAGAAAAGTAATTAAAACAGGTCTTTTCCCCTGATTCTTACCTATTCTCCTAATCACATCAATATCATTCAAAGTAACAGTAGTTTTCAAAACGTCACGAAAAACTGATTCTATTTCGTTTTCCAATTCATGAACTTTTTCATTACTTTTTTCAGGGAAATTAAATAAAAGTAAATTTTTCCTTCTATAACCATCTTCGTAGCTTTTAAACCGCTTCTGTAACTCTATAATTTTATCAGTATTTTGCTGTAAATTTTCCATAAATTTATTTATTTTATCGTCGGTATCTTTTATTTTATTCACAATTTCCTCATTTTTCCTTAAAAACTCATTATGAAATTGCTTAATTGATCCATTAAATCATTTATATTAACAGATTTTTCTGAACCCTTTTCCATATTAATTAGATGAACAAGCAGACGGACAGATAAATTTAAAATGAACAGCCAACGAACAGATACGTATGTGACCTTGAAACAGTCCCCACTTTTTAAACTGTCTTATTTACTATCTAACTAAAGTCCACTACAGTCAATCTGTACTTACTATTTTTCTATGAATTAATAAACGAATTTTCTATTAATTTTTCCGCTATTTTCACACAATTTCACAAATAATTAACACTTTTTGTAGAGCATAATTCTATACAAAAAGTAGACACAAAATTTCTATAAAAAACACAGTTCAAACACCCAAATTTTTAAATAAACGAGACTGAATAAAAACAGCACCTTCCAGGTCAAAAGCTAGAACTCAACTCTACTGCATTAATTTTCATTAATAAGTTATTTTTTAGAATTTATTAGATGTCACAGAAGCTTTTTTAGCTTCTGGTCATTTTAACTTTATGCTGGTCATTTTCGTCTACAAAATATTTGTTCAAGTAGCACTGTAGATTGACTGTAATATCTAGTTATTATCTCCTTAACAAAAACTTACAGTTTAAAAAGTTAAGTATAAGGGTTGATTGAACGCCAAAAGGTACACAAATCAGCAAGTACTCAAAATTTCATTTATACTTCATTGATATTATTTAAGTAATTTTACTGCATTAATTTTCATTCATATTTTTTAAAATTTATTAGATGTCACAGACCCTTATGCTGGCCATTTTCATCTACAAAATATTTGTTCAAGTAGCACTGTAGATTGACTGTAATATCTAGTTATTTATAATAATCAAACTATTAATAACAGTTAAAAAGAAAAACGTTATAAAAAATAAAAAAAAATTATGAGTCTAAAAAATTCAAAACCTTTTTTAAAAAATGCTTACACCAACATACATCAATGATTTTGTTTATTTTATTTATTAATTTTTATATTTCAATAAAAATCGTCGGTTTAAGTTCATTCTTCGATTAAAGTAATTGTTATTTTATGAAGTAGTCAAACGTTTATAATAATAGGTAATAATTATCTGGCTTTATCGCAAATAATATAGTTTTCTTCAATTACATTCTCAATCTAGATATTCTTTCCACAATGTTGTATATGTGTAATATTAAAAAAATAAGATATGCTTATTTTTAGGACAGCTAATTATTCCAGTATTTAACTGTAAGTAAAATTAGGGGGACTAAATTAAATTACAATTGAGAAATGAATAATTGTTGTTGAATAATCTACTTGTTATTAACTGTGTGTTATTTGTGCTCACGAATATTTCGGTAAGACGAATTCAAGAAAGAAATATTGTTTTAAATCCAAAAATATTGATTCTAATTTAAACAGTAGCCGACTCTTAGTCTTTTTCTACTTTAACATGCATGTATATGTGTCTGCTCAAAATAAAGGGCATATTAAAGATAAATCAGAAGAATAATTTGGAATAAATCTAAAATAAAGTACCTATTTAATAACGAAGATATATTATACATTTTATCAAAATTATAACAAAAAAATATAATGAATGAACTGGCCAGCATAAGGGTCTGTGACATCTAATAAATTTTAAAAAATATGAATGAAAATTAATGCAGTAAAATTACTTAAATAATATCAATGAAGTATAAATGAAATTTTGGGTACTTGCTGATTTGTGTACCTTTTGGCGTTCAATCAACCCTTATACTTAACTTTTTAAACTGTAAGTTTTTGTTAAGGAGATTTTTGTACCTTTTGGACTGATTTTCCTTTTTGTCTATTTTACAAAGTTACATATCTGCTTTACAGATTTTTTTAAAATTTGGAATAAGCAATTCTATCATTATAATCCGATAAGGTGTTAAGTCGGAACCGTAACTACCACTGGAGAGATCTTTTTAAGGAATGATTATAGTTGCGGTGCCCAAACCATCCTCAATAACAATTTTTTTTTTGAGAAAACGTTTTGAATAAAATAGGAAGGTATTTGTACTTGAGTAACAAAATTAAACTGCGATTTCAGTACTTCCTTTTAAGAGGAGTAAGAAAAACAAACTACGATTGCAGTAATTCTCCCTAAAAGGCAAAGAGGCAAAGATTTTTTAATCGAACGACAATTCATTGATTTAAATCGGTTCAATCATTGATAATTTAAACGATTGCAGTACTTCCTCTTAGTAGGAGCAAGAGAATCGGCAAAGTAGAGGAGCTTTAACCACTTATTCGAGCTGAATTTTATCAAAATCGGACTAAGCGTTATGGAAATATTGGTAATAATAGTTTTAGATAGGGCCTTACTTGGGTCGGGCAAACTCCCCTCCTTATGAGGCACAGCGTCGAGACTTTAAAAGTGCAAAACTGTACAAAATTCGATTCGAATGACACTTCATTCATGAAAATCGGTTCACGTGTCGATAATTTGAAACGATTGCTATACTTCCCCTTAACAAGAGTAAGAGCTGATCGCTACTTTAATGTTGCGTAGGGGTGCCCTAACCCTATCATCCTACCAAATTTTATCAAAATCGGGCCAAGGTTTACAGAATAATTAGTAATAATAATTTTAGAGGGGCCCTTACATAAAGGGGGCTAACTCCTCTCCCATTCGATGTACAGCGCCGAGACCCCCAAAAGGCACATCTACATAAAATTCCGAATCGAATGAAACCTCATTCATGAAAATCAGTTCGCGCGTTTAGGCGCTACGTTGTTTACAAAAAACACAACAACAAGAAGAAGAAGAACAAGAACAAGAACATTTTTTGAAAAAGCCGTTTTTGCTCATTTTCGGCAACTTTTTTCTCGAAACCTATCAGATCTGGGTTGTTGCAAAAAAATTAAACCTAACGCTTTTTCATGCAGTTTTTGTTGATCAACCCTTATACAACTGTCCTACCGGACAGTTTTAATAACATAGGAAGGTATTTACAGGTTAAAAAGAAAACGTTATAAAAAATTAAAAAAATTATGAGGCAAAAAATTCAAAACCTTTTTTTTTTAAAAAAAGCTTACACCAACATACATCAATGATTTTGTTTATTTTATTTATTTATTTTTATTTTTAAATAAAAGTCGTCGGTTTAAGTTCATTCTTCGATTAAAGTAATTGTTATTTTATGAAGTAGTCAAACGTTTATAATAATAGGTAATAATTATCTGGCTTTATCGCAAATAATATAGTTTTCTTCAATTACATTCTCAATCTAGGTATTCATCCCACAAAGTTGTATATATGTAATATAAAATAAATAAGATATGCTTATTTTTAGGACAGCTAATTATTCCAGTATTTTACTATAAGTAAAATTAGGGGGACTAAATTAAAATTCCAATTGAGAAGTGAGTAAATATTGTTGAATAATCTTCTTGTTATTAACTGTGTGTTATTTGTGCTCACGAATATTTCGGTAAGACGAAGTCAAGACAGTAGCCGACTCTAACTGTCTTTTTCTACTTTAACATGCATGTACGTATATGTGATTTATCATATTTATAACAAAAAAATATAATGAATGAAGTGGCCAGCATAAGGGTCTGTGACATCTAATAAATTCTAAAAAATATTAATGAATAAATTTACTTTTTGTGACATGGTGCCTTTTCCCTCCGAGGTACGAAAATATATACAGTGACTCCCATTAATATTGGGACACCTATTACAAAATGATTTAAAAGGAAAATGAAAACAACATACAAAAGTTTGTATTATTATTTTTTTTTAAATAACATAAGCAACATCTGTAGAAATTATATATAAGTATAAATCAATGAAATTCCAAACTGTTAGGTAGTACTTTTTGAAAAAGTGTAAAATAAAGCTCTCAAAAATATTGGGACACCAGAAGTGCTAGTGTTTAAACGTTCAATATTAAAATCTCATACTATTTAATATTTAGTTGGTAAAAATTTAATAATTGCTTTTTGACTTAAAACAGCCCTCAAACGATCAGGCATGGATGAAACAAGTTTTTTGGTTAATTCAGGAGGTGTTTTTTCCCCATTCTTCCAGGAAACATCGTTTTAATTCATTTTTGTTAGATATTACTCGTTTGCTTAAAGACTAGCTAAATATTGCCATAAATGTTCAATGGGATTAGGATCTGGTGTCTGCAGAGAGGTTTGGAAAACTTTTGGGCAATTATATAACACTCACTTACGTATCACCCAAGCCGTAGGTTTGGGGTCGTTCTCTTGGTAGAATTTAAAAGACCCTAAAATACCCAATTTTTTGGCACTTTTTCCAAATTATTTTTTAATATATTACTATAAACTATTTTGTCCAACATTCCATCAATAAACACTAATTCTCCAAATCCTGATGCGGACATCCAGCCCCAAACCATAACTGACCCACCTCCACCCGGAGGTGGAGCTTTAAAACCCTTTAATGTTGGCTGTAAATTCTTCTTTTCGAGCTCAGCATTCGCTTTCCTCCAGCCCATAACCCATCCATCTGATTCATAATGTAGTGTTTAATCAACACACGAAATTCTTTTTCGTCCATTTTTTGAAAATCACTCGACTTCCTCGATTCAAACGAATGCCAAACACAAAGAAATAGACCGATCTGGCTGAAACTTGGTGTGTGTTCTTCCAAGAGATGCTACTAACTAAACATAACCTCAATACACGCCAGTAGTGCTATCTCTCTGACTTTGCACGGACTTTTCAAACGACCCTCGTATGTCTAGTTAGTTACCTACATGGTTGAATATGAGTGTAAGGTAGACCTATATAAGTCTACTTAGTTACCTACATGGTTAAATATGGGATTAAGAATGACCTATATAAGCATAGTTAGTTACCTACATGGTTGAATATGAGTGTAATATAGACCTATATAAGTCTAGTTACTTACCTACATGGTTAAATATGAATGAAAGGTATTCCTCTATAAGCCAAGTTAGTTAGCAACATAA
The DNA here is from genome assembly GCF_049639745.1 of Rhodnius prolixus. Lineage (NCBI taxonomy): Eukaryota > Metazoa > Arthropoda > Insecta > Hemiptera > Reduviidae > Rhodnius > Rhodnius prolixus. The sequence continues at coordinate 226,405 of NW_027411619.1, forward strand.
GTTACATATGAGCGAAAAATAGTGTGATAAAAGTCTAGTAAGTTGGCAACATAGTCAAATATGAGTGTAAGATTAACCTATATGTCTTGAGAATCGCCAACATGGATAAATATGAGTGCAATGTTGACCTATATACATATGTCTAGAGAGGCGGCAACATGGTTCAATGTAAATATTAAGATGAGTTAAGTCCTACTTAAGTCTAGTGAGCCGTCCTCATAGCTAAATATGTCTGTTAGGTAGTCCTATGAAAAATTTAACCATTAAATTTGAGTCTAAGGAAGACCAATAAAATTTAGTTAAATCCATATTTAAATATGAGTGTTAAGACATTACTTTATAAGTCTAAATAGTTACCAACTCCATTACCAAATTGCCAGCTGTATTGCACATGATGCAAAGCCACGCCCATCCCCTGGGTCAACCCCTGGGCGCGACTTAAACCCCCTCCATATGGATGTTGCTGGCGGGGGTGGGCGTGGCTTTGCATAAATATATAGGTCTACCTTACACTCATATTTAACTTATGTTGGTAACTACCTAGACTTACAGAGGAATACCTTACATTTATATTTAACCATGTAGGTTACTAACTAGACTTACATAGGTCAATCTTACTCCCACATTTAGCCTTATAGGTAACTAACTAGACATATAATAGGTCTACCCTACCCTCATATTCAACCACCATGTATGTACCTAAATAGACTTATATATAGGTCAACCTTACACCAATATTAACCATGTAGGTAACTAACTAGACTTATATAGGTCTACCTTACACTCATATTTAACCATGTAGGTAACTAACTAGACTTATGAAGGACTACCTTTACACTCATATTTAACCATGTATGTAACTAAATAGACTTATATAGGTCAATCTTACACTCATATTCGACCATGTAGGTAACTAACTAGACTTATATAGGACTATCTTATACTTATAATTAACCATGTATGTAACTAAATAGACATATTCTTACACTCATATTTAACCATGTATGTAACTTTATATAGGTCTACCTTACACTCATATTCAACCATGTAGGTAACTAACTAGACCTATATCGGTCTACCTTACACTCATATTTAACTATGTAGGTTACTAACTAAACTTATATAGGTCTATTTTACCCTCATATTCAACCGCCCTGTAGGTAACTTACTAGACTTATATAGGTCTACCTTACACTCATATTCAACCATGTATGTAACTAAATAGACATATTGGTCTATCTTACACTCATATTTAACCATGTATGTAACTTTATATAGGTGTACCTTAGACTCATATTTAACCATGTTGTCACTTACTAGACTCGTATAGTCCTATCTTACTAAATATTTAATTTCCGTTTATTTGTGAAGATAAAAACACTGCTTAAATTCTTGTTTATGTAATTTTCAGAGGTATTTCCGTTTGTGTGAGAAGATAAAAACACGGCTAAGAATACATGTTTGATGGACTTCCGTTTGTATGAGAACATAAAAACATGGCCTAAATACTTTTCAGAGGTATTTCCGGTTTGTGTGGTTAGATAAAAACTCGGCTTAAATACTTGTCAAAGGTATTTCCGGTTTGTGTGAGAACATAAAAACATGACTTAAATACTTTTCAGAGGTATTTCCGCTTGTGTGAGTAGATAAAAACACAGCTTCAATACTTGTTTATAATATTTTCAGAGGTATTTTCGCTTGTGTGAGAAGATAAAAACACGGCTTAAATACTTTTCATAGGTATTTCCGGTTTGTGTGAGTAGATAAAAACTCGGCTTAAATACTTGTCAAAGGTATTTCCGGTTTGTGTGAGTAGATAAAAACACGGCATAAATACTTTTTCAGAGGTATTTCTGGTTTGGGTGACAACATAAAAACATTGCTTAATTACTTTTCAGAGGTATTTCCGTTTATGTGGTTAGATAAAAACACTGCTTAAGTACTTTTCATAGGTATTTCCGTTTTGTGTGAGAACTTAAATTAATTAAAAAATATATACGCAAAATAATCTAATTGTAATTAAATTGGAACGTAGATACAGCGACGCCTCACACGCGCACAACATCCTGTGGTAAGAGCACATCTGCACTCGCTTGTTTGTTATCGCTGGCGCTTGCAATATTTTTTCTTTTGTTTTCATTTTATCACCGTTTACGTCGGTTTCACAATACGCTAAACATGTGTTTACACTAATCCTCCTCTCTCTATCGAGATTTCAATGAAAAACAAGGCTTAAATACTTGTTTGGCAGACTTCCGTTTATTTGAGAGGATTTTTTTTTTTTTTTTTTTTTTTTTTTTTTAAAGAGGGGGGAAATGCTACTTACGCACATCAATGTGCCGGACTCCATATAAATATGCCTACCGGCTAAACCCCCCCCCCCATACACCTGAGCCTAGCCTGGATTCGCTTTCTCAGCACTGCATCAGGCTAGGCTCCTTAACCTAGCCCTAACGGGCCCCTTCTCCCATATTCACCTCTGCACGTTTAGTAAACATTATCTCCCGGACAAAGGAAGTAACCTTTGTCCAGTTGTTTCGACTACTCAACAGAGTCTGGACAAATCTTCCAGGCACCAGTTCCCCAACCTCCTGCTCAAGGTTACTTCTGGGTCGAGCCCACCTTTCACATTCAAAAACCGTGTGCCGAGCATCGTCGCGTGGAGCTTGGCAATACAAGCAGGCCGATACCTCTTCTTTACCTACCTTTTTCAGATAATCTCTGAAGAATCCGTGTCCAGAAAGGACTTGGGTCAAGGGATAATTTACCTCACCATGGCTTCTACCAACCCAGCTTTCGATGTTTGGAATCAAGATAGCGGTCCAGCGGCCTCGGTGCTCCGCATCCCACTCTTCCTGCCACGCTGCCATGGTACGCTCTCGCTCTTCCCTAGCTATATCCACGCGATTATTCTCGCCCCGTCTAGCATAGATTCTTGCACGCTCCCGAGCTAGGAGGGCTATAGGTATAACCCCGGCTATTACCAAGACGGCCGGCTCCGACACGGTGCGGTAAGCAGAGGCAATCCGGAGTGCGCCGAGTCTCTGCACCCGCGCGAGCCTTTTTCTATACATTTTCTTTCGCAAGGCTCCTGCCCAAATCTCTGCGCCGTACAACATCACAGAGTGGGAAACACTCATCAATATTTTGCGAGTACTCGCCCTGGGACCTCGCACGTTAGTCATCAACCTTGACAGACGCGCTACTGCACTCGCAGCTTTATCGGCAGCCTCTTGGATATGTCTTCCAAAGCTGAGCTTAACGTCCATGGTTACACCCAAGTTCTTAACCGCTCTAGCCGAAGACACCACTTCCCTACCAACATAGAACGGGATGCACGGGTTGATCCTTCTCTTTGTCAATATGACGACCTCCGTCTTAGCCAAAGCTAACTCCAGTCCATGTTCCACCATCCAACCATTCACTCTTCGCATAACCTGGTGTAACTTAGTTTGCGCTTTTTCTAAATTACGCACCGATATCAGCGCTGCGACATCATCAGCGTAAGCGATTAATGCCGTATCTTCAGGCATTTCTAACCGCAGTAATCCGTCGTAAGTGACGTTCCAGATATCGGGGCCTAGAATCGACCCCTGCGCAACTCCCGCTGTGACAGTCATGATTTTAGGACCTGCCTCTGTTTGATAGACTAGCGACCTATCTCTGAAGTAGTCGTCGAGAACCCTCAATAAATATGGCGAAATATGGAAATTTCTCTCAAGTGCCTGCAGGGCGTCGGACCACTTGAGGGAATTAAACGCGTTCTTGACATCTAGCGTGACTAGCAATACTATCTTCCGCGTACGTTGACTACGACTTTCTGCTCTTTGAACCGCCCTTACAACCTCCTCTACTGCTTGCAGTGTAGACCTAGCTGGTCTAAAGCCATACTGCCTGGGTGATAGACCGCCTGCTTCCCAAATTTCTTCCGTAAGCCTTAGCTTAATAAGTTTTTCAAAGAGCTTCCCTACCGTATCCAGCATGCATAGCGGACGGAATGACGAGGGGAGTGAACCTCCCTTGCCTTTGCTAATTAGAACTAGCCGGGCAATCTTCCACCTATAACTAAATATGCCGGATTTTAAACATGCATTAAACATTTGTAACAATATGTCTGGTTTTCCTCGTGCTATCATTGCTACAACTTCATTGGGTATGCCGTCCGGGCCTGGGGCCTTCTTGGTTTTCAAAGTAACCGCTGCATCCTGGACTTCTTCTTCCGTAAAAAACGGGATATTCATAGGAGCTTCAAATAATCTCTCTGGTCTTTCGGGGTGTGTGGGGAAAAGACCCTTTACAATCCCTTCCATAGCCTCCGCATCCAAGACCGCTTGCTTCTTCAAGCCGGCAATCTTTTGAGTTACGATTTTGTAACCTAAACCCCAAGGATCTCGGTCTACTTCCGCTACGAGAGAATCCCAACAGCGTTTTTTGCTCAGGTAAATTGCCTTCCGCAGCTCGTGTTTCGCCTCTCTATATTCAGCTGCACGGCATGCGGCTGTCGGCCTTCTTCTTGCTCGTTGAACCCTCCTCCTCTTCTTAATACAATCCCTACGGAGATCCGCAATTCGCGAGTTCCACCAATAGGCTGGCCGCCTCCCTCTCCAACAAACTCTCCTGGGCATTGATTGGTTACACGCCTCCGAGATAATGTTCATGCCTAAGGTAACCACTGCCTCAGCTCCAACTCTACCCTCCTCACTAACCGGATTGCTTTCTGTCATCCCGTCCTCAATCGCCTTCCAGAAAACCTCTTCATGTATCTTATCTAGATTCCAGCCTACACTATCCTTTGGCTTCCATATCCTATCCACACTTTGTGTTATTCTAAACGTGATATATTGGTGGTCGCTCCCAGTAATTTCTTCAATAACCCTCCAATTTTCAACAGAAGATGCCAGATTCTCCGAAGCTAAGGAGATATCAGGAATTGTTTCTAAATAACCCGGACGCCTAAATGTAGACACGTTCCCTTTATTAAGCACAACCAGTCTCGTTCTGGCTATCATTTCGAGAATATTTCTACCCCTCATATCCGTCTCAGGCATACCCCAGTCTACCGCCCTAGCATTAAAGTCGCCGACCACAATGATTTGGCCAGTCATCTCTCGGATATCATCCTCCAAGGAGTTTAACTTCCTCCTGAATTCATGTACGCTCTCATTAGGAGTGAAATAGCAGCTAATAAAGGTGATATTCCGACTCCGCGCCCACACGTATCCGTTATCTCTACCCACCGACTCAATTGGAAAACTCCCCTGATTAGGAATCCAAATTGCGGCTGTGCCTGACAAATCGTTATACCAAAGACCGGTGTCCCTAACTCTATACTGCTCACAAAGAAGTAATATGTCTGCTTCGTTCTCAGCAACCAGCTGATCCAAAAGCGAATCAGCTAACCTACTCCTATGGAGATTCCCTTGAAGGATTCTCATACTATTGCAAATTTCTTCTTAGCTTGTTCTAATGCTTGCCGAAACACAGTACAGTCACCTGAACCTAGTAGGTGCTGGCACTTTTTATTCTCCAAACCCCTATTACGACACAGCATGCAACTAATATCTGCCGTACAAACGGCAGCCAAATGCCCTTCATTACCACATTTATAACATAAATTGCTGCGGTCCGGCCCCGCACAAGCTGCCGACATATGACCGTATGACAAGCATTTAAAGCATTTCAAGACTGTGATTCTTCTTCTCACTCGACACCTTACCCAGCCTACCCGAAGTGTGCCTTCTTTTTCCAGTTTGTCCGCTATTCTTACACTGAGCTGGACAATCGCCGCCTTCAGACCTCTACTACTCGCCTTCGTCAGGTGAATTCTAAGATCGCCTGGATTTCCGCCTACCTGCTGCTCAACTGCGTGCCTAATCTCTTCTTCATCTGCAAGGGCATCCAAGTCCCGTATTTCTACTGTGGTTCTAGGTTCCAGACAAGTAGCCGTTGCCTTTTCCTGGAGTACAGCATTAAGGGCTGCCCCGAAAGCTACCTTATCTTTAGTTTCGGCACCTAGTTCTACCAGGATATCTCCTGCCCTAGTCTGTCTGATGCGACTAACCTCAGCACCAACATCCTCCGGTTTTATTCGTTCTCTTAATTCTTTCAACACTTCCGCATATGATTTGCCCTCTGCAGGCTTAATTAGCACCGCGTCCGGGCGCGTTCTCGGCGGTCCTTTCTCTCTCCTGTTCCTCTTCGTCCTTGGATTAGCTCTCTCGGGGATCTTTCCCACTTCCCCGGACAAACCAGCCTCCTCCATCCTATTTTCCTCCTCCCTCACCCCACCCTTCCGAGGGGCCCGGACTCTCTTAGGGCGTACTTCGACCCATTCATTTGGAGTCGTGTTCTCTCCCAAATCGACCAGGGGCACTTCAACCTCAACTTTCCTTGCTACCCTCATATTTTGTGTAGCAATTAACCCTTTGTCTGCCAACGGTGTCTGTGTCGACACGGACACGATATCTTTCGATTTAGGCTTGTCTAGCTTGGCTTGCGACAAACGGACCAAACGTTGCAAAGCAACACTCCAGAAACCTCTAAGGGCCTGGACGACCTCGACCGACTCCTCAATTTCCAACAAGCCATCCTTGACGTCCGTACTCATATTGCGTTGCCGGCTTGCCGCCCCTTTCATCTTCGCAATGACTCCGCGCATGCGCTTCAATTCTTCATCAACCCTTCTGCACGCATCCTCCATATCCGCCTGCTCCGGAGACCCAACCGGGCCGCCCGCCAGCACACCGGAAATTGCCGGTGAGACAAACCGTGGTTCCCGTCTCCGTGGGGAAGGTTCAGGGCTTGAATCCCTCGAATACGAATTTTTTCCATCAGTGCTTAATTCAGAATTAAGCAGTGTACTCGCAGGCGGTGTCCTTTTTACTTTGGCACTCTTCTGGAAAGGACTGTAATCACTCGTTGACGGAAAATCTCTACCCATGTCTACGCTACTTAGCGTCTTACTACTTTTTTGGGCTAGGGTAGCCTCAACATTTGTTTCTTGCGTTTTAACCGTAATTTTTTTATTTGTGCTCTTCATTATATTTATTTAAAAAGAAGAAATGGCAAAGAAGGAAAGGAACGATAACAGAAAAGGAAAAAACCGGCCCGACGCCCAGCCCCCGAGAACGCCATGTCCCCGGACCCACCACCCCCCAGGCGCGACGCGCCCACGGCCGGTGGCCTCGAACAGAGCCCCCCGCCCATAACGGCAGGATACAAACACCGCTTAAATACTTTTCATAGGTATTTCCGTTAAAAAAACTGCTTAAATACTTTTCATTACCTATATGACGAGGTTAAATTAGGGTATCCATAACCTTACAATTCTGCTAGTAATGCGTTAAAAGTGATTTCATCTCATTTGGTCTTACTCTAAGAGGTTATCCATAACCTATAATCTGTTAACACAAAAAGAAAAAAAAATCCTCCAAGTAGCATCGATGGAAGCATAGCAATGTGTGTGTGTGAAATACACAAAAAAAAGGTTATAACCTTGCCCTAAAAGTCTGAAAAGGATGACCTTGGTAACTTGTTAGTTGATAGCAACCTCATATATGTTGTGGTTACATTAGGTTATACATAACCTTTGTCGAACATATGTTAAAAGTGATCTCACGCAGCCCCCTGAGAGCACCCTTAGGTGATCCTCTCTCTCACATCCTGGGGGTAAGCACTCCCTTGTGAGCACCGCGAGGCGGGGGTCCACCCTCCTGGGGGCTGGTTTTCCAGCTCGGGTAAAGTTTGGAAAAAACATGCCCAAATAAAGGCTGCAGAATCGGCTTATTATCACTACTTTTATTTTCTCCGACTAATGTAATACCTAAAATGATGCCTATGTTTTACGCTGTAAGTACATTTATCTTATTTATTATGATTATGTATTTGGGAATATTTGACACCCATAGGTTTTTGTTTGTTGGTTAGTACATAAGCGTGTGGTGCAGCAGACTTGTTGTGAACAACAGGAGGGGGTCTACTAGGTGCCCTCACTGCGGGCACTTCCTGTACCCAGTAAGGATGGATGACGAATATGTACGTATATATAATTTACCATCTGACCTAGTTGTTTGGGAATTATGATCCTATGTTTTTCACAGGGGCAAATGCCCTACATCTCGCCAACACCCCCGTCTACGCCGCAGCTTTCGTTTGCTGCATCAGCACAGACACCGACTTCGGTTCAAGATTCAGCGCCTCCAGTTCAAGAATCACCGCAAACCGACTCCGGTTCAAGATTCACCTCAGACACCGACTCCGGTTCAAGATTCACCTCAGACACCGACTCCGGTTCAAGATTCAGCGCCCCCGGTTCAAGATTCAGCGCCTTCGGTTCAAGATTCACCGCAGACACCGACTCCGGTTCAAGAATCCGCGCCTCCGTTTCAAGAATCGCCGACTCCGGTTTATGAATCGCCGACTCCGGTTCAAGAATCACCGCAATCACCGACTCCGGTTCAAGATTCACCGCAGACATCGACTCCGGTTCAAGATTCAGCGCCTCCGGTTCAAGAATCACCGCAATCACCGACTCCGGTTCAAGATTCCCCGCAGACACCGACTCCGGTTCAAGATTCAGCGCCTCTGGTTCAAGATTCATTGCAGACCCCGACTCCGGTTCAAGAATCAGCGCCTCCGGTTCAAGAATCGCCGACTCCGGTTCAAGATTCAGCGCAGTCAGCGTCGTCGTCTTCCTCGCCTCCGCAACAACACCATCAGAGAGCTAGTAGAGGAAAAAGGCGTCGTTATATATAATTATTACCCCCAAAAAAAGTGAGTTTCTTTTAACTACAAAGCAACCATCCTAAACATATTTTTAGTCAACAGTATAAAATCAACAGGGGTGATGTTTAACCCTGGATGTGTCCATCTTCCATACTTAATACGAAAAAACACTATGAAATGAATGTTTTTCATTTTCCATCTTCTATACATAAAATTTAAAAACTGTATGTAATCATGTTTTTATTTAACCCCTCAGGATGGGTCCATCTTCCATACTTACAAAAACTGAATGTTATTTGGTTTCATGATCCATTCATAATACTCTTTAACCCCTGGTTTTAACCCACTGGGGATGTTCTGACAACAGGTTATTCCAAACACAAAACCTTCTCAAAACACAAATTTCTGGAGTTAATAAAGAAATTGACATCAGAACCGGAAATAACTCGAACATTGCCATATTTGGTTATATGATGTGTGTTCTGTGTAGCAGTGGGGTTAGTGTGGGTGAAAAACGGAAGTTCATACAACGGTAAGGGTTAGCTATAAAAAGCAAGCCTGGTAGGATGTTAGTACAAACATGGACACAACGACGCCTCAGGCATTTGTAAGTAGCTTTCATATTATGTTCCACCAAAATAAACATTATTTAGGAAACAAGGCTTTGTTTTCAGTACACATGTAATGGGTGCAAAGCACTCATATGTGTGCCAGCCACCTGGGTGCGTCCCATGAGGTGTCCGCAGTGTGGGTCGCGGTTGACCCCACTAATGTGAGTTTTCGTTTTTTATTTAATGATTAAGCTTTGTTTGCATCGTTTTCCTAATTGTGTGTTCTTGTTTAGTGTAAATAAGAATCCGTTGACCCCCTCAACATGAGTAGGGTATATAGTGGAGACTGGAGAGGTTAAACCCCACTAATGTGAGTTTTTCTTTTTTATTTAATGATTAAGCTTTGTTTGCAACGTTTTCCTAATTGTGTGTTCTTTTTTAGTGTAAATAAGAATCCGTTGTCCCCCTCAACATGAGGAGCGCTTAGTGAGAGGTTAACCTCCACTAATGTGAGTTTTTGTTTTAATTAATGATAAAGCTAAATTATGTTTGTTTGCATCGTTTCCTAATTATGTGTTTGTTTTTTTTCATAGTATCGATGCGATCCAACACCGCCCTCGTTATGAGGAGGGGGCATATGATAAGAGGTTTTCTTAAAAAAAATATTACACGTTTCTATAATACCAATTGTGTATGTATTTCTACTTACTTAATAATAAAATTTGAAATAATTAACAAATTTGTGTGTATTTTTGTTACAGTTCACATGAGCCTGCAAAGGAATGCTAATTTATGGACATATTGCACTAGTGCATGTCAGGGACATAACACTGGTTAGGTAGGACAGTTGTATAAGGGTTGACCATCAAAAACTGCACGAAAAAGTGTAACGTTGAAAAACACCCAACTTTGACAATTTTTTTCTATTTTTCTATAAAAGATAAAATTCCCAAATTTTCTTTAAATCTTACTCCAAACCATCCTTTATAACTGTAATTTTTTTGCAACCACCCAGATCTAATAGGTTTCGAGAAAAAAGTTGCCGAAAATGAGCAAAAACGGCTTTTTCAAAAAATGTTCTTGTTCTTGTTGTTGTTGTTGTTGTTGTTGTTCTTGTTCTTGTTACCTTTTTTGTAAACAACGTAGCGCCTAAACGCGTGAACCGATTTTCATGAATGAGGTGTCATTCGATTCGGAATTTTATGTAGATGTGCCTTTTGGGGGTCTCGGCCCTGTACATCGAATGGGAGAGGAGTTAGCCCCCTTTATGTAAGGCCCCCTCCAAAATTATTATTACTAATTACTCTGTAAATCTTGGCCCGATTTTGATAAAATTTGGTAGGATGATAGGGTTAGGGCTCCCCTACCTAACAATAAAGCGACGATCTGCTCTTACACTTGTTAAGGGGAAGTATAGCAATCGTTTCAAATTATCGACACGTGAACCGATTTTCATGAATGAAGTGTCATTCGAATCGAAATTTTGTACAGATTTGTACTTTAAAAGTCTCGACGCTATGCCTCATAAGGAGGGGAGTTCGCCCCACCCAAATAAGGCCCTTTCTAAAACTATTATTACCAATATTTCTACAAAGCTTAGTCCGATTTTGATAAAATTTAGCTCAAATAAGTGGTTAAAGCTCCTCTACGTGGCTGTGAAGTGCCATCATGCTCTTACACCTACTAAGAGGAAGTACTGCAATCGTTAAAATTATCAATGAGTGAACCGATTTACATCAATGAATTGTCGTTCGATTCAAAATCTTTGCCTTTTAGGGAGAAGTACTGTAATCGCAGTTTATTTTTCTTGCTCTTCTTAAAAGGAAGTACTGAAATCGCAGTTTAATTTTGCTATTTACGTACAAATACCTTCCTATTTTATTCAAAACGCTTTCTCAAAAAAATGGTTATTGAGGATGGTTTGGGGACCGCAACTATAATCATTCTTTAAAAAGATCTCTCCAGTGGTAGTTACGGTTCCGATTTAACACCTTATCAGGTTATAATGATAGAATAGCTTATTCCAAATTTTAAAAAATCTGTAAAGCAGACGTAACTTTGCAAATAGATATTATTTATGCCCTTTGTTTTGCAAATATTTGCATTAAAATGTTTCTCTCTCTCTGGGTGTCATAAAAAGACATGATTTTTTATTCCTTATGAACAAAAAAATGTTTTTAATGATGGTACTTAGGTGGAATACCCAAAGTAAAACATAGCATAAATATGCAGCTTTCATCTGGAATAGTGACACTTGAGATCATTTTCTTTTCAAATTTCATGAAGGTTTTGATCACATCATAACATTAGACAATGCAGGATTTATGCTCAATCATATAAGAGGTAAGTGCTTTAAGGCTTTTAAGTTTTAATGAAGCTGAGTTATCAACAACTTTTACTATAGGAATTAAATTATCATTATGCATTATGCAACAAACATTATTAGTTAATCTACAAGAATATTCAAAGTTACTCAACGTTAAAGCACCTCTCGTTTCAAATCTAAAGATAAAAGCAGTTGATCTGTTTCCAAAAATTAGACATGGAACACCATTCACTTTTGCTTATTATTTTACCATTTAATTGTACTACTTTTAATTACTTACCTGAAATGTGTCTATGTTGTTGTTCATAATGCACCTGAGGACGATGGTAATCGAAATAATGGAATGTTTAGCGTAACGAACTGAGCGACGGAAACGTCATTAAAATGTAAATAAAGAAGCAACAGACATACAGGCGCCAGTGATAACAGACTCGTTTATACAAATGTGTGGGCTGATGTTATCACCGGCCAGTTCATAACACCATCGTGAGTGGGCGAGTCAAACATGCCGTCTTTGATATTTCATTTTTCATCTGGTTACAATTTGTCTACAATTAATTATTTACAAAGGTAGTAAGTAAAGTAATCGCCTATTTTTTCAGGCGGGGCTTAACGTCAACTACCAATTAGGTGTCGTGGACGGTATAATGGTTACTTAAAAAATGGAGACAATACTAGCGAAGCAGCGATTAAAGATGCTGTTATAATATTACAAGAGAAGTATAATTTACCCACAGATGGTATGGAAAATCCACAAACGTTAAAAGTAATTAAGTCACGAAGGTGTGGTGTTGAGGATAATTACCCCTTTTATGGTGGGTTCTAGTACAACTAAATGGGGTAAAAATAATATAACATGGTACATATATCCGCCACAGTTTTCTCCAGTAGCAGAACGAGCGTTTTCCACTTGGTCAAAACATGCAAACTTAAACTTCATACGATCACATAATTCACCAAATATCTCTATTGCTTTTGTCCGAGGGAAACATCTATGTTTTACAAATAAATCCACCTACTGTTATTCACCTTTTGTTGATGGAAGCAGTATATTAGCACATGCTGAGTATCCTAGTACAGATAAGGAAGCAGTAGAAATCCTTTTAATTGATGCGATAACATGGCATGATACGTTAACCCTCCCCTCTACGATAAATGATGACACGTCGCTTTTTTGGGTGTTGGTTCACGAAGTAGGCCTCGGGCTGGGGCTAAGTCATACAGCGGATGCTCGAAGTATTATGTTCTCTTCTTATAACTTTCCACCTGTGTCCTCATTTGATGAATTAGACCTATATGAAGAAGAAATACGCGCGATACAAATGTTGTATGGGCCACCCCCGAAGCCTCCTCCTTCAACCACGCCTACAAAATCCACTACAACCACAACAACAACATCAACAACCACAACAACACCTGCAACCACAAAAAGGTCTTTCCCTCCAACTAATCAGCCATTTATGGACGTATGTTATTATTTGAAACACATTGAGGCATTTTTGGTGGCTCATAAACGTCTGTATTTATTTTATAACAATTATGTTTGGATAATTCCTTTACAAGAATCGATACGTTTACAACGTGATTACACGCGACCAAAGATGATAAACAGATGGTTAAGATTTCTACCGGCAAATTTTACCCATGTATCTGACATTTATCAACGGCCAAACATTTATATTGTTATGATTGCTAACTACCATATTTACATATTTACCTATCCTCACCTTCAGCTTACCTATTAAAGGGACATTCAGTCACTGTTGATACCTGGAGGTGTTGATGTTTCCGTTAACGCAATTTTCCATTCAAATACAGGAAGCTCTTACATAATCTACAATAAATCTTTTATTAAGAAATTTAATGAATGCGATTTAACTAGCAGCTTTATCGGTGACGTATCGCATATTTTCCTCGGCGTACCTCGTAAGGTTGAAACCGCCTTCCGTCATACGAACGGGCGTATATATTTTAAATCTATCGATTTATTTTATAGTTTTAATGAATATATCGATAGCGTTACTGATACAATAGAGGACCCCTCAGTTTTATTCAATATTGTCTGCAATCAAAACACCATTTTAAATCAACTTCAACACCTTTTGAATAAATTAACCCTGAATCTACAATTAGACGTTGAGGAATAAGTGGGAGGAAGCAGTGTTAACACAGACAATCTCGCAGGTTGGATAAAGATTCTATGTATTTGGTACATCAAATTCGTTAGATGACGCGTGTAAAGCACATGATATTGAATATTCTCAGAATAAAAGACATACGTCTGATCCTTGATACATTAAGGAGAACTATGGAGTGGTGAGCGCTAAAGGATTCTCCAATACGTCGTTTGTGGTGATTAATTGTGCAACCAGATGAATACAACTTTGGCTGACATCTATATAGAAAGGGAAACCAATAAACCATTTGCACAGAAAACAAGTACATACGGTCTAGAGTGTGTTGTCGGATGTGTGAGTGTTTACTTTTTGTTATTTTAAATAAATTTAATCGGGTGTGATAAATAATTTTATATTAAATGTTATCCTAAACAATTGTGATTATAAATTGCAATAACAGGATGTTTGCTATCTAATCAAGCGTGATAAGTAACAGGATGTTTTTTTCAAATGTTATCTTACACGTATGTGATAAGTCAGGGATGAGCAACACGCGGCCCGCCAAGCATTTCTAAAATTGAATTTATTTTATCGACTTTCTCCCATCAATATATTGTTATAAAATTAATTATAATGAAATGGTAGTACATACTAAACCGAAATGTTTTTTTATGGCGAGTTACTTGTCGACGACGTTTTTAAACATGCAATACGAACGCGCCGCGTCTGCGCGATTTTTTTGTGACGAGATACACATTTGTCGGTGACTTGTTCAAACATGCAATACGGACGTTTCGTAAATTATTAGTAAGAGTTAATCTATGTGCGGCCCGCAAAAAAAAATTTAAATTTAAATTGGCCCATTGATTAACAAGGTTGCTCACCCCTGTGATAAGTGATTATAACAGGATGTATTTTTTTTATTTTATCTTACTCACATGTGATAAAACTTATAATATCAGGATGTTTGTTACAGCATAAATGATCTAATAAATAATATGAAAACACGATGTGGTTTTTTCCTTATTTACCTGATTCTCGCCCACGCGCTCAGTATAAATTGGCTGCATCTAAGCCATAGCTATTCAGAACGCTTCTTAGTTGGCAATGAGTAATGAAGTAGAGAGTCAACCATCAACGAGCATAGTGTACAAGAAACTAAGTGATTTGGTGGTGAATAGAGCATTTGCAATCTCCTCATTTACCCTAGTGGAGAAGACAAAAATTGGACCAGCAATTTTGGCTACATTACATGACGATAATGGTGCATTAATTTCTGCGTTTTTACCAAAACGCTATTCAAACTCGATCGATAAGCAGGACATTGAGACCTGTAATGGTGGGTAAAAAACATACCATATTTTTGTGTTTATTCATACTTCAAGCACTAAATATAAATGTTTTTTTAAGATGGCGACTTATGTCTTGTATATAAAGGAATGAGCAACGGTGTGTGCAATATTGACTTTCAATCACCATAGAACCCTGAGGAGGAGGAGGAGGAACAGCCAGTCGCAAATAGGCAGAGGAAGAAGTAAGTCATGGCTAATTTATCCTGTAAGAAATGTGGGAAAACGTTTACCCGTTCCACCCATCTATGGAGGCATGTAGCAACCTGTTCGCCAAAGAAATGTCCAAAATGTGGTAGAATATTCCGCACGTTAATCACCTTAAAGATACATGTGTTATCGTGTTCACCAAGAAAATGCCCATACTGTGGTCAAATATTCGACGCTTTTGTGGCATTATTACATCATATCTCGTCAGATTGTACTGCGCGCAATGACGATGAGTCATCACCCCCAGTAAGGACTAGAGGAATCCAGGTGCACACTCAAAAGAAATATAGGCTGTTATCCGTTCGGTTAGAAGATGGTGTGGTGATTAGTGCATTAAATAAATCATCTAGGAACATTTGCATTAAGAATACGGACAATATAAAAGAACACATGCAATTCATGCTAGATAAACGCTGGGTTATTGTAAAGTATTTAGGTCAGGCCACAGATGATCTACTAATTTTTAAATCATCCATCTGAGTGTGTCTACAGCCAATATACACAATCAGATGTTGAACAGTATGCGGATGCTAATTTCAAAACCAGGATAGAAATTATTGATGCTAGCTTCCCTATAGCTCACTACGTTCAAAGATCCATTGCAAAACTTATGAATGAAGTGCAGGAATTTGAAACTAGTGGATCTGGTTGGAAATTAGAATCCGTTGATGCCTTGGTACTTAGGCTAACTAAATATCGTCCGCTGGGTGGAAGAGCGTATATTCCTTTACCAAAGGAAATAGCTGATAAGAAGGCCATCATAAACATTCCAAATAGCGATGATTATTGTTTTAAATATTCCATCTTGTGCCGTCAACTGAAGAAGCCACAGCGCCTAACCTTGTACAACAAACTACACCATTGTTATAATTTCAACAATATCTCCTTTCCAACACCTTTAAAGGATATACCTCGATTTGAAAAGGACAATAACGTATCTATAAATGTGTACTCTTTAACCGATCAGAATGAGGTTTATCCTCTCACAATAAGTTCAAATACTAAGTCTGTAGAGCACTTTGATTTATTATTTTTAGCGGTGAAAAAAATAGCTCTCATTACTCCTTGATATCACACCTTTCTCGGCTTGTTTCCTCTCAACTTAGTAACCATCAAAAGGGTGTTGTTATTTGTAAACGATGCTTTAAAACATTTGATCGCGATTATGGTTCGTTAGATGGGAAAACAGCCGAGGAACGATGAGCTGCTCATCAATTATTCTGCAATCAACACAGACCATGTCAAATTAAGATGCCCTCGGAAAATACACAATTACGATTTACAAACTATCACCATAAAAAACACATACCCATAGTTATATATGCCGATTTTGAGTGTCTACTTTTACCCGTACAAAATGCACCCGGTAGTTCATCCACATACTGGTCCAGACAAATACATAAACATCAAGTTTGCAGTGTTGGGGCTATGGTTGTCTCTTCGCAAAAAGACATTTTTCTTTATACGGGTGATGATGCTGTTGAACAATTTATGGAATATGTACATTCCGTTGTTAAGGAAGTGGCAGCCCTTTATAAGGTGATCATTCCCATGAACGAGCAAGAGGATTTTGCCAGTGCCTCACATTGTGATATTTGTGACCAGCTGTTTACTCCTTTGGAGAAAAACGTTCACCATCATAACCCCCTTACAGGGGAATTTGTGTGTGCTGCGCATAATAACTGCAATTTGAACGTTCAACTGCCCAAGTTCCTGCCAGTCTACATGCATAACCTTAGCGGATATGATGCTCATCCAATTATTTTACCCTTGGGCATTGATCCTGGTGATGTGTGGGTAATACCAAATTCCGAGGAGAAGTAAATAAGTTTCTCTAAAAGGTTTTCCGATTGTCTATCAATTTGGCTTCACCTATTGGACACATATCGGTTTCTAACGGACAGCTTAGAACGACTCATAAATAACTTGACTGAATACCCACAAATGGAGAAACAATTTCCAGACAATGACCAACGGACTTTACTACTTAGAAAGAGTGTTTTTCCATACACCTATCTCTCTAGCATGGACAAACTGACAGAACGAGCTTTACCATCTAAACACTACTTCTTTTACGATTTAACTGACGAATCCAAATCTGATAGTGATTATCAACACGCACAACACGTCTGGTCCACATTCCACATAAACACACTTCAGGAATATACAGAATTATATCTAACAACGGATATAATTCTCCTGAGCGACATCTTTGAACAATTTCGTAAAGTCTGTGAGTCTATTTATTATATTGATCCTAGTTGGTATTTTACAACACCTGGTCTGGCATTTGATGCCTGCTTAAAATGCACCATGATCAAGTTGGATCTTCTCACAGACTACGATAAACTGCTTATGATTGAATCTGGGGTTAGAGGCGGCATCACTTCTTATGTTACAAGATACGCTAGAGCCAATAACCCCTACATGCCCGACTATGACGCTACACAACCAACCAACTACATTCTATACATTGACGTTAACAATCTCTACGGGTTCGCCATGTCGGAATCTCTCCCTTTCGGTGGTTTTGAATGGGTAGAGGGGGAAATGTCGTCACCACTATTCCGGATAATGGCGATATTGGCTATATCCTGTGGTTGACCTACACATACCTACAGACTTGCATGACCATTTCGCCCAATTTCCACCACTACCACATCATCACAACAAAAAACTGTACACAACACTAGACGACAAACACCACTACGTGATACATTACAAAAACCTCAAGCAGGCTTTATCCATGGGGGTTGAACTTAAACATATACATAGAGTGTTGAAATTTAATCAATCCCCATGGCTTAAACCTTACATCGAGCTAAACACCAACCTTAGAAAGGCGGCTCGAAATGATTTCGAACGGGATTTCTATAAGATGATGAACAACTCTGTTTTCGGTAAATGTATCGAAAACAAATGGAAACGTTTGTCCATTAAGATTGTTACGTCTGAAAAGGCGCTGCAAAAGCTGTCCAAACGGCCCAACTTTAAAGATCGTACAATCTTTAATGATAACGTCGTCGCTGTTCATCTGCATAAAGAGTCAATTTATTTCGGCCGCCCCATTTAGGTAGGGTTTTCCATCTTAGAGCGGTCCAAACACTACATGTATCACTTTCACTATCAGGTAATGTTAAAATACTATACACCACAGACGTTAACCCTACTCTATTCTGACACTGACTCCTATCTCTATAAAATCGAAAGCAAGGACGTTTATGTCGACATGTTGGTAATAAAAGACCACTTTGACACTTAAGTAGTATGATTTCGGGGGTTCTGCAGCCTTTTTTTTGAGGAGGTCATCAATCTGGACGTATGTATAAGCCACGCCCACCCTTACCCTCTCAGGGTCGTTGATCTGGACGGCTGTATAAGCCACGCCCCTTACCCCTCACCCCACCATCCTTACCCCCTACCAATCTAGAGGGGGTTAGGGCCACGCCTACGCCCACCTTCATCCATCTGGAGGGGGTCTAAGCCACCCCCACCCCCTCACCCATCATTAGGGGTCTAAGCCGCGCCCACCTTCCTCCCCAGGGTGTCATCGAACTGGATGGGGTGTATATGACACCTCCAACCCCCGCAGGTATACCCCGCCACCACCCCCGCGGGTGACCCCCGCCACCCTCCCGCGGGTATACCCCCGCCCCCCTCGCGCCTTCTATTGGTGGGGGGAGGTACCCCTCAACTCCTACGTCACAGGTGTCTGATAAATAACGAGACTCCCTCCTTATCTCCTACGTCACAGGTGGCTGATAAATAACGAGACTCACTCATCTCCTACGTCACAAGTGAGTTGGCTGATAAATAACGAGACTCCCTCTACTCCTACGTCACAGGTGTCTGTTAAATAACGAGACTTACCCTCATCACCTACGTCTCAGGTGTCTGATAAATAATGAGACTTACCCTAACAGGGTGCTCATATCCTACGTCACAGGTGTCTGATAAATAACGAGACTTGGACTCCATCTCTACTTATAATACATAAAACATGTAATCTACGTATCCCCATCAGGATGTCTCCATACTTACAATACATAAAAAACTTATAAGGATGTGTTTTTTCCACAAAGGATGTAATACAGTTAAAGCACCAATATTGTTGATCATAAATTAAATCAGTTAGAATAGAACTATTGATTGCGCACAAGCTGGTAGAATAACAATACCAAACTATCCCGTTAGGTAGAGGTTTGAGCAAGTTGTGACGTGTAGCACAAAAGTTGTGCTGATCATTGTTGAATAATAATATCTTATCACCAGATTTGCTAAGAATGTTTGGTTTCATTTTATAATAATATAATTTAACAGTTATTTTAATTGTTTGAAAATGTTGTAATATCAAAGAGGTGTTATGTGGATAACAATATGATAAAGCAATATAATCGGACAAAGGCAAATGACCTGCCAGCATGGAATTTAATAGCTTCAAAGCAATATAAAATTGAATAACATTTATTATAAGTATCAATACAAAAATAGGAATGTACATTGAATAATTGGCGTTTGAGTGTTCTAGGTATTTTCAATGTGAAAATATTGCTTCTTTTTTTAACATTCCTGCATATAACAATCATACTTATATCTAACAATGTCATCGGTTGGAAATACCTCTCATCACGTACATAGTTTAAACAAAGATTAGCTACTGCGTACTTGTTGATGATGATGATGATGATGCTGTGTCTAGCCGATAGTGTCCAAAAGGTAGGGTATTTATGCAATCATCTAAAATAAAACGTTTATCATCAAGGGAGGATAAACTCTTTGCATTGTGAACAGTTGGTGTTTTTTGGATTGTATAGATTTAAATGAGGAATGTAAAAGAGAATCTTTATTGTGTAAAATGGATAGATAGTCGGCGAAAGTGATCTTATTAACGGCACTCCTTTTGATGCCTTTAGCCTTTTTCACAATTCCTCGTTTAAATATTCTAAGGCTATGCATTTTAGGCCTTAAAGCAACCAACTCTTCAATGGGACCCCCGCCAGTCTCATCGGAGAATTTACCCAACACCTTCTTATTATGTGTCGAGAAACATTTATGTGTAGGTGGGTAGTTGGAAGTGTCAAAGTGGTCTTTCAATACTAACATGTCGTCATAAACGTCCTTGGTTTCGATTTTATAGAGATAGGAGTCAGTGTCTGAATAGAGTAGGGTTAACGTCTGTGGTGTATAGTATTTTAACATTATCTGATAGTGAAAATGATACATGTAATGTTTGGATAGCTCTAAGATGGAAAACCCTACATAAATGGGGCGGTCGAAATAAATTGACTCTTTATGCAGATGAACTGCAATAACGTTCTCATTAAAGATTGTTCGATCCTTAAAGTTGGGCCGTTTGGACAGCTTGAGCAATGCTTTTTCAGACGTAACAATCTTAATGGATAAACGCTTTCTCTTGTTTTCAATACATTTACCAAAAACAGAGTTGTTCATCAACTTATAGAAATCCTTTTCAAAATCATTTCTTGCCGCCTTTCTAAGGTTGGTATTGAGTTCAATGTAAGGTTTCAACCAGGGGGATTGATTAAATTTCAACACTCTATGTACATGTTTAAGTTCAACCCCCATGGATAGAGCTTGTTTAAGGTTCTTGTAATGTATCACGTAATGGTGTTTGTCGTCCAGTGTGGCAAAGAGTTTTTTGTTGTGATGATGTGGTAGTGGTGGAAATTGGGCAAAATGGTCGTGTAAGTGCGTAGGTATGTGTAGGTCAACCTCTAGGATATAGCCAATATCGCTGTCATCCGGAATGGCGGTTATGTCAACATTTCCCCCCACTACCCATTCAAAGCCGCCGAAAAGGAGATATTTCGACATTGCGAAACCGTAGAGATTGTTAACGTCCATGTAGAGAATGTAGTTGGTTGGTTGTGTAGCGACATAGTCGGGTAAGTAGGGGTTATTAGCTTTAGCGTATCTCGTAACGCAGGAAGTGATTCCGCCTCTAACCCCGGATTCTATCATAAGTAATTTGTCATAGTCCGTGAGAAGATCCAACTTGATCTTCGTGCATTTTAAACAGGCATCAAATGCCAGACCAGGTGTTGCAAAATACCAACTTGGATCAATAAAATAGATGGACTCACAGACTTTACGGAACTGTTCAAATATGTCGCTAAGGAGAATTACATCCGTTGTCAGATATAATTCTGCGTATTCCTGAAGTGTGTTTATGTTGAATGTGGACCATACGGTTGTGCGTGATGGTAATCACTATCAGATATGGGTTCGTCAGTTAAATCGTTATAAAAGTACTGTTTAGCTGGTAAGGTCCGTTCTGTCAGTTTGTCCATGCTAGAAAGATAGGTGTATGGAAAAACACTATTTCTAAGTAGTAAAGCCCGTTGGTCATTGTCGGGAAATTGTTTCTCCTTTTGTGGGTATTCAGTCAAGTTATTTATGAGTCGTTCTAGGCTGTCCGGTAGCAACCTGTATGTGTCTAAAAAGCGAAGCCAAATGGATGGACAATCGGAAAACTTTTTGGAGAAACTTATATACTTCTCCTCGGAATTTGGTATTACCCACACATCACCAGGATCAACGCCCAAGGATAAGATAATTGGATGGGCATCATATCCGCTAAGGTTATGCATGTAGACTGGCAGGAAGTTGGGCAATTTCACGTTCAAATTGCAACTATTGTCTGCAGCCCACACAAATTCCCCTGTAAGGTGGTCATGATGTCGAACTTTTTTCTCCAAAGGAGTAAACAGCTGGTCACAAATACCACAATGTGAGGCATTAGCATAATCCTCTTGTTGTTGGCTGGTAAGCTCGTTCATGGGAATGATCACCTTATAAAGGGCTGCCACTTCCTTAACAACGGAATGTACATATTCCAT
This sequence comes from Rhodnius prolixus, assembly GCF_049639745.1. NCBI lineage: Eukaryota > Metazoa > Arthropoda > Insecta > Hemiptera > Reduviidae > Rhodnius > Rhodnius prolixus. Next base: position 248,542 of record NW_027411619.1, read on the forward strand.
AAATTGTTCAACAGCATCATCACCCGTATAAAGAAAAATGTCTTTTTGATAGTTTGCTAGCGAAGAGACAACCTTAGCCCCAACACTGCAAACTTGATGTTTATGTATTTGTCTGGACCAGGATGTGGATGAATTTCCGGGTGCACTTTGTACGGGTAAAAGTAGACACTCAAAATCGGCATATATAACTATGGGCACGTGTTGTTTATGATGATAGTTTGTAAATTGTAATTGTGTGTTCTCCGCGGGCATCTTAATTTGACACGGTCTGTGTTGATTACAGAATAATTGATGTGCAGCTAATTGTTCCTCGGCTGTTTTCCCATCTACCGTTCTATAATCGCGATCGAATGTTTTAAAGTAACGATTACATATAACAACACCACAGTTATGGTTACTAAGTTGACCGGATACCAGCCGAGAAAGATGTGATATCAAGCAGTAATGTGAGGTGATTTCCGTACACAAAAATAATAAATAAAGTGCTCTACAGACTTAGTATTTGAACTTATTGTGAGAGGATAAACCTCATTCTGATCGGTTAAAGAGTACACATTTATAGATACGTTATTGTCCTTTTCAAATCGAGGTATATCCTTTAAAGGTGTTGGAAAGGAGATATTGTTGAAATTATAACAATGGTGTAGTTTGTTATACAAGGTTAGGTTAAGCTGTGGCTTTTTCAGTTGACGACACAAGATGGCATATTTAAAGCAATAATCATCATTATTTGGAACGTTTATGATGGCCTTCTTATCAGCTATTTCCTTTGGTAAAGGAATGTATGCTCTTCCACCCAGCGGACGATATTTAGTCAGCCTAAGTACCCGGGCAACAACGGATTCTAATTTCCAACCAGATCCACTAGTTTCAAATTCCTGCATTTCACTCAAAAGTTTTGCAAAGGATCTTTGAACGTAGTGATCTATGGGGAAGCTAGCATCGATAATTTCTATCTTAGTTTTGAAATTAGCATCCGTAAACTGTTCAACATCTGATTGTGTATAGCGGCTGTAGACACACTCTAAGAAGATGGATGATTTAAAAACCAATAGATCATCTTTGGCCTGACTTAAATACTTTCCAATTACCCAGCGTTTATCCAACGTGAATTGCATAGGGACTTTTATATTGTCCATATTCTTAATGCAAATGTTCCGAGCTGATTTATTTAACGCACTAATCAAGACGCCATCTTCTAATGGAACGGATAACAGCCTATATTTCTTTTGAGTGTGCACCTGGTTTCCTCTAGTCCTAACTGGGGTTGATGACTCATCGGTGACGTCATCGCTGCACTCAGTACAATCTGACGAGATATGGTGTAATAATGCCACCAAAGCGTCGAATATTTCACCACAGAATGGGCATTTTTTTGGCGAACATGTTACCACATGTATCTTCAAGGTGATTAAAGTGCGGAATATTCTGCCACATTTGGGGCATTTCTTTGGCGAACAGGTTGCACCATGACGTCTTAGATTGTCGGATCGGGTAAACGTTTTCCCACATTTCTCACAGGATAAATTACGCATGACTTACTTCTTCCTCTGCCTCTTTGCGACTGATTGCACCACCTCCTCCTCCTTCTCAGGGTAAGCTGATGCTGGCGATTGAAAGTCAATATTGCACACACCGTTGCTCATTCCATTATTTACAAGACATAAGTTACCATCTAAAAAAAAAAAAAAAAAATTAAATTTACTGCATGAAGTATGAATAAACAAACACAAAATATGTTAAGTTTACTCACCATTATAGGTCTCAATGTCCTGCTTATCGAACAAGTTTGAATAGCGTTTTGGTAGAAACACTGAAATTAACGCACCATTATCACCATGTATTATAGCCGAAATTGATGGTCCATATTTTGTCTTCTCCACTAGAGTAAATGATGAGATGATATATGGTCTATTCACCAGCAAATCACTAAGTTTCTTATACAATCTAACGGTTGCTGGGTTTTGTAGTTTTCTTAACAGTTTATCACTCATTGCCGACTAAGAAGCGTACTGAATATCTTCGGCTCAGACGCAGCCTATTTATACTGAGTGCGTGGGTGGGAAATGGAAAAAAAATCCACATCGTGTTTTTTTTCATAATATATTATTAGATTATACTATCATCCAAGATAACAAACATCCTGTTATTGCAGGTTCCTTTAAGATAACAATTAATATAAAAATTATTTATCACATCCGTTACCAATTTACAAGTTCCTGTCCGCGGCCAGCTTCAGTGGAGACGGGGTGGATCGAAAAGGGAACTAAACTTGAATAAATAAATATAATAATGTTATTAGAAATTAACGATGAAATACGTTGAGCGCCACGCTGTTTATTTTGTCACCGTAGCAACAGCGAACCTACGGATAAAATAGTAGACAAAGAAAATGAAAAATTAAATAAACCAAAGATGTATGTATTGTACCAAAATATATATATCAAGGAGAATAATGCAGGTATTAAATAGCAAATGTACTGAATAGCTTTTCTATAACAATAACAAGTAATTAAATAATAAAAAAAAAATATCTATAAATAGTCCAAACAGTATCTGGGTGAAATCACTCTCTCACCAAATAACCCTGGATGGCTTCTCTCTTCGGGCCCAGTTCTTCCAGTTCCTTTTGTCTAAGTAAAAATCCAGAGTTGCTTCCACGTGCTGCCTATTTCTTCACCTGAAGATTGAAACAGAATTTCCGGCAACGCCGATCGCAAGGCAGATGTGCACTCGATGCTTGCTTCAAAACTACTCCTCGGTTGATCTTCGTCTCTCGTTGTTATTTTTCCAGATTTTCTCTTGTTTTTTTTTTTTTTTATATAATTTCATATGGTCTATAGTAGAATTTTGGACAGTTGAAATATACATGTGTTTTCTACTAACATATTGAAAACCTTGTGCTTTAGACTATTCTTTTCGAATTAATTGGCGTACATTTGCTAATTAAATATTTAATAAACTATTATAGAATTTTCCTAAAAATCTAATGTAGCCGATTTTTATCGGTAACAGATAACATTTGAAAAAAACATCCTGTTACTTATGATTAGATAGCAAAAATCCTGTTATAATCACTCCGTTTAAGGTAACATTAAACACACACACACACACACACATCTATGATATTATTTATTTAAAATAATATTTAACGCAAAATTGTGTTGTTTTTTTTTAATATCTACGCACTAGCCCGTTCAACGGTACGTAATCCATTAATGAGTCATGAATTAGTAAACAAAATGCACTTGTTTTCTGTGCAAATGGTTTATTGGTTTCCATTTGTATATGGATATCGACCACAGTTGTATTCAATTTATCTGGTTGTTTTGCACAAAGAATCACCACAAAAGGTGTATTGGAGAATCCTTTTCTATCAAACAGCGCCTCACTTCTCTGCACTCCATAGTAGTCTTGACGAAAGCGAATATATTCTTCAAACAATTGCGCTATTCTGCCCGATGTAAAGTCCAATTGCATATCATGATATGGGTATTGTTGATCGTTCAAGTATAGTTTAACGTTGCGAATATCCGCTGAATCGAAAACTGAACGATTTCTAGCAATATTATCCTTCCTATCCGTTTGAAATGCTAGAATTACATATCTTGGTTTGTGTAATTGATTTGACGTTTTCACATGCCAGAAGATCTTGTTAGTTGAAGATAAATTTGGATATTCGTGCAATTCCATTGATCGAAAGGCCAGAGGTATGGGTTTACCACTTTCAATTATTTTATAAATATATAATTTTGCCTTATCCGCTAGTTTAACGTGTGGAATATGCCAAATAACTTTATCCAATTTAATGGTACAATCTTTAGCAGTTATTGCGTCACCAACAGTGCGTCCAAATCATTACGTGATCTCTTCAAAATTAACTCCTGTTTCACATTCACCAATATCCTCATATAATCTCCAAAGAAATTTAGCAGATAGCTGAGAGGTAGGCAGACGTTGAATCTCTGGTCCTCCTCATTAATGACCGACGCCGGTGCCGTCATATTATCATCACTATTTGGATCAACAAATAGCGCATTTTCTAACGCTCTAATTTGATTGGGGAAAAAAGTTGAATAGATCTTCAACGTGCTAGCAATGCCCACATTTCTAATACCTCAACCACCTCAACGGAATTTATCTCATAGCGTAGCTCGTCGAATAGGAAGGCAAAAGCGTTGTTTATTAATTTTGCATAGGTGGCCCCCTCCGACACACCTTTCTCCAATTTTCCCTCAATAAAGAGATAGCTTTCACTGGGCAATGTGTATATGTCCGTCTGATAAACGGATATCCGGATCTCGTCATTGATAGACAAACCGGATGTGTTAAACGGTGAGTAAGAATGAAATTCCCACCCCTTGATGCTGTCGTTGTAAACAACCTCTTTATCAATGTTTAGTATGTAATCCATATCGGTTCACCTTATATCCTAGAGTTTTTAAGAAGCTGACGTTGCGTAGCGATAATGGTTGCTTGTTGCCTTTCACTTCCGCACTGAATCCCCCGCTCTTAGTTTGTTTAGCTTTAAGCACAAAAGTGGAATTGATGAAATCAATACCCATTCTTTAAATGTAAACTAATTGTGATTCTTTCCTTTCTAAACGATATCAATCGCCCCGTTTGATCCACCAATCTTACGCTGATATCATCAATAAAGTTGGTATTGAGGGGTAAATAGACGACCGGTGATGGCCTTTCCACAATTTTATATCCAGGAGCCACTAAGGGGGAAAATGTGTGCAAACTATGGCTTAATCGTCCGTTATTGTATGAGCCGGCCACGAGGTTACATTCAACACTGATTGCGTTCACTGGGTTAATGTCGATAATATTGTTGGAAATGTGTGTTTTATTAGCTGGCAATAACACCCGATCAAAACCCAATAAGGTGCCAATACTGTGTGGTTGTGTAAAATCAATATCAAATGTTGCTTTAAGAGACGTTTTCAAGGTGTTATGATTCGGCTTTAAATGAAAAATACATTGTTTATTTACGCTTGATATTTGTGTTCTAAGATACTGTAAAGTTTTTCCCAAAAAAAAAACTTTACTTACACAACTAGTGCCTGCCACTAGTTATTTTAATAATATGTGGGTTTGATTAAATAATAAAACTTGCTAAAGTTGTAAGTAATAACCTGATTTATTAACACGTTAACATTACTCACATTAACATTTACTAGCAACTAACGCTATTCATTACAGTCACCATTTACAACAGTCACAATAGTTTACTGTTACTTACTCACTTCGTAACGCCACAAAACTGTTCCCCGACTGACCACTGGTCCGCACTGCACCGAATTGCACTAGTCTCAGCTACACTAACACAGCTCTACTCATCAACTGACTAATTGCCCAACTAGCTACCACTGAAGCACTCCGCAACACTGACTCTCCAAGACTAACTCATAAACTTGACTAATAACTATAAACTCTAATAACTCCTTAAAACTTGCTTAAAAACTCTTAAAAACTGACTTCTCCAGCTGTGTCGGCCTCCCTTTTAACTGCGTGCCTCCCTCCAACTGGGACTGCCCTCCACCAACTCTCTGAGCATAAGTTTCCACGCCCTCCTGACGTTCATTGGCTGGAGAAAACATACTGCCACCACCTCAGCTGTGAGCCGCCTCCTCCCATTCTCCGTCTCTCTCCAACTCCGTCCGTCTCACTCTCACCTGTCAATCACTGGCTGGGAAACACATATGCCACCACCCCAACTGAGGCCTTTCTCTTAGCTGGCTTTTACACAGCGGTGGACCGCTACGGCTACGGTCACTAAACTTGAACAATCTAGCCCTTTCCTTTCTAGTTCAGGTAGAGACGGCCCTTTTGTCTACACTGTGGTGGCCTGTTACCGACTTTGGTCGCTTAACCCCTAGTACAATCTAGGCCTTTCTTTTCTCCTCAGGTAGTGACTGGCCCTTTTGTTTACACAGTGGTGGCCTGTTACCGACTTTGGCCGCTCAACCCCTAGAACAATCTAGGCCTTTCTTCTCGCCCAGGTCAACTTCGTTACAATACTTTTCAATAGCAGTAATCTCATACGTACCGGTGGGTATTTCCACAATGTGTGCGGAATTGTTGAAAGAGAAATGAAATTTATTGTTTACTCCTTCTTCCACATTCGGTATGGAATTGTAGGTTTCTAATCTTAATAGACCAATGCTGTAATTGCCGGTCAATTCCAACGGCGGAAACACGCTCGAATGTAATATAGAATCACAACCGGACAGAAGAAAAAAATAGCTTGTCATGGTGACCTTCTCGAAGTAAAAATTCCAACGAAAGATGTCCACAATTCCAAGGGTTACGCTTTTGAAAGCGTTCCCTATTATAATAGATATCACAACCTTTTAAATACCTAATCAATTCTTTAGGTGGTCGTAAATTGCCAAAACTATCAAAATAGAACACTTTATTTCCTTTTTTTGAATAGGCCGTCCAATGTGTTAATTATACCTTGTTCTTGCTTCCAAGGTTGCGTGGGCAAATTATCTCTCATGAATACTCCGCGGAAATGAGGTAGATACTTGTTGGCAACGTTAATTACATCATAATTTGTAAGCGCACGATTGGGTAGTTTTAATTTGTGTAAAGGCCTAAACCTTTTCTATATGGTTTTAGATAGAGTCCTTGACCCACTTTCTGCGCTTCCATAGCCATATTGTGTCGTTTTTGTTCTTGCAGGGTTTTCTTCGCCTGATCTATATCTTTTACCGTTTTTGCTATTGTTGCCGCGCCTCCATTAAGAGAACCTAATGCGGAAAGTCCTGCTAGAATCGGAATAATGGGTAGTACACCACCCACCCATTTCTTCTTCTTTCTGTCACGCCTTAATGGAATAACTCTGGGTAGTTTAATATGTCTATGTTTTAAATATTGTTTAGCTTTTTTCAAGGCAATTTGAGATGATTTTACTACATCACCAGCATCAGCTTTGGTATTAATAGCCACAGCCTTTACCAATTGATTAAACAATTGTAGGGCGAGGAGTGCTGCCTGCACCTAATTTAACCTTAGCTTTCATTATATTTCCCACCAATAATGCGCTAGTTTTTTCCCCTAATGAGGAATCTTTGGCAGAAAGTCGTTTCCAAGCTTCCCGTTCCAGCAATTGATCGGCTGTATGTCTTGAATCTAGACTTTTATTCTGTGAATATACAATGTCGTGTGCTTTACATGCATCATCTAGCGGATTTATACCAGTTTGATGTAGTCTTTGTTGTAATTTAGTTCCTGGTCCACAGAATCTATAGCCAGGGATATGTAATTCAACTGGGAGATTGTTGATTGCAGAATTGATAAAACCAGCACCTGTTGTTGTTAACACTGCTCTCTCCATACTGAACAATAAGCTTCTTATTCCTCTTTATACATGCAGAATAAAAAAAATAATCATAATTATCGATTAGGGAAGGGATTAGCTATGCGGTTAGCATACTGGACTCCCACGCGGAGGTACCGGGTTCGAATCCAGCAGCTGACCCTTAGATTTTCTCTTCCTAGGAGCTTCTTACAGCTCACTGTCCGGTGATCGACAGTGTTGTCTGTAACGATAGAACACTGTCCGGAGGCCGGCAGTGCACTGGAAAAAGCTCCGGGCGCTAATAACCTCAGCTGTTGATGCGCAAAAAAAAAAAATAATAATTATCGATTCGTGGTTAATAATTCTAAAGAGTAAAAAATAATTAAATTGTCGTAATCTAATTGTATGTAAATGCGGATGCGGCGGCGCCGCTCACACGCGCACACAGCATCCTGTGATAAGGCGCCTGCACCGACTTGTCTGTTATCGCTGGCGCTATATTTTTTCATTTAATTACATTTTTAACACCATCGGTCAGTTCGTATTACACCAATCATGTGTTTACACTATAGCACCTCGCTAGTAAAGTTTAAACGTGATTTCAAAGTTTCCGTCGGCCTAACCAAACAGGCGCATAACTATTATGCAGTTGTGCAAATTGCTAAGAATAAAACGGAAATTAACCTTTCGCTTGCACAATGGCATTGTTGGAGCATTGAGTGGTAACTGGGTAACGAATTCATTGAAATATACAAAATATTTATTAATCTAGGTTTTTATAGTATAAAATACAAAGATAAACACATGAAATTATTAAACTAATTATGAACTCTATATTACAATTGCCAACACAGGTTACGACCTTAACGTATTTATGAATACCAAAAAAAAACAAGAGCCTCTCTCTGTTGCCGCGACCAGAGCACCATCTGAAAAAAACCTCCCCTGGTTATCTCTTGTGCCCCACCAAAGAGGAAGGTGGTCGACATCGATAGCTGTTAACTATCGATGTGCCTTAGTACTATTTACGGATTCCTCTGGGGGCTAAACGACATCATTGTTAGCGCTCACTACATCACTCCCCCCAATGATGGCGTCGAGGAATCGCACGCTACGTTTGACCTGACGACCGCTCCTCGTGTGATAGCAGCTCTCTTTGTTTGGAGCGGGTTCTTCTGTTGAGGCTGCCAATAAGAAGGCGGGTTTGATACGATCCAGTGACACAGTCAGTTCCTTGTCAGCCAGCTGGATAACGCATGTTTTCTCTCCTCGTTTGAGAACTTTGTAGGGTCCTGAATATGGAGGCTGCAGCGGCTTCTTAACCTTATCTTCACGCAAGAAGACATGTTCGCATGATTTTAACTCCTGAGGTTGGAATACTGCTCTGTTGCTCGAGCGAAAGGCCGCAGGAGTAAGCTTGCGCATCGCTTCCTTTAGCTCCTGTACCAATACGATTGGGTCCTCTGTCGTCGAAGGAGACAGGAACTCTCCCGGGAGTCGTAATGACTGTCCATATACTGCTTCGGCAACACTTGCCTGCACGTCTTCACGAATGGTCGTCCTGAGTCCTAGTAAGACAGTGGGCAACAACCTACTCCAATTAGCAGAATCTAAATGGGCTATCAGTGCGCTCTTCAAGGACCTATGCCATCTTTCCACGCACCCGTTGGCCTGAGGGTGATATGCCGTCGTTCTCACCCGCTGAGTACCCAAGAAAACTGTCAGGCGATGGAACAGATCAGACTCAAACTGGCGTCCTTGGTCGGTAGTCACTTTCGCAGGCACTCCAAACCTGCTTACCCATCCTTCGTAGAAGGCAACAGCGACAGTCTCCGCCGTGATGTCCTCTACTGATTAGGGAATTGCTTCTGGCCAGCGTGTAAACCGGTCGATGAACGTCACACAGTACCTTTTGCCATTTGATGGGGGCAGAGGACCAATTATGTCCAAATGGACATGTTGAAAGCGTCCCACTTGACCGAATTCTCCGGGCGGGGTAACAGTATGCCTTGTAACCTTGGCCCTCTGGCAAGCTATACATGACTTAGCCCACATGGCTACGTCGCTATTCAAGCGTGGCCAAAAATATCTTTGCGCCATCAACCTTTTAGAGGCGCGGATGCCAGGATGGCTAAGTCCGTGCGTTAAATCGAAAGCTGACCTGCGAAAACTCTGTGGTAAATATATACGCGCGCGTTGGGTGGACGTTTCGCAGAGTACTGGCTCCTTGGTGCCGGGTAGGTGGATGTACTGCCACTGAAGGTTCTCCTGTTCCTTCAGAGGTTTCAGTTCCGGGTCATTCCTTTGCGCCTCAGCAAGTCCTTCTAGATCATTAGTTAGGTCGATCTCCTCAACTCGCGATAATGCATCTGCCACTTGATTTTCCTCCCCTTCCACATATCTAAGGTCACTAGAGAATTGGCTAATGAAGTTCAACCAGCGAATCCTTAGGGGCGAAGCGGAGCTAGCTTTCTGCCTCATTGCATATATTAACGGCTTATGATCAGTAAGTATTGAGAATTGACGGCCTTCCAACACGGGTCTGAAATAACGGACTGCGGAGTAGACCGCCAGTAGTTCCTTATCGTAAACGGAATAGTTGCGTTGGGAGTCAGAAAGCGCTTTAGAGAAGAACCCAAGCGGTATCCAATGATCTTCCTTTTGCTGAAGTACAGCCCCCATACAGTTGCTGGATGCATCACATGACAGTGAGAGTTCAGCATCGGCGTTCGGATGTCCTAGTATGGTGGCTGATGCAATACTTGCCTTACATTCATTGAAAGCCTTGTCGGTTTCCACTGTCCACTCAATCGGGGTTTTGTCATTTTTCTTCGACTTATGCAAAAATTGTGTAAGTGGTCCTTGTACGGCTGCTGCTCTCGGAATACACGGCCTGTAAAAGTTGAGCATTCCCAGAAATCTACGTAGGTCTCGTACGTCCTTAGGCTTGGGGAAATCTTCTATTGCTTGAATCCTTCCTGGCAGTGGTTTAATTCCCCTATTAGTTACCAAATATCCCAAAAACTCAATTTCTGAGAGTCCAAATTTGCATTTACCAGGGTTAAGGGTAACGCCATGGTTATCTAATCTTTGAAATATTTCACGAAGATGGCAGCGGTGTTCGTCTTCATCACTTGAGGCTACCAAGATATCGTCGACATAGACGAAACAATATGGCAGGTCCCTGAGTATTGAGTCCATAAATCGTTGGAAGGTTTGGGCAGCATTACGCAGCCCGAAACACATCCGCGTGAATTCGTAAAGGCCAAATGGCGTAATTATGGCCGTTTTGCAGATATCTCCTTCCGCTACGGGGATCTGAAAATATGCTTTAACCAGATCTAACGTGGAGAAAACTTTCTTGCCCTGTAAATTGTTGCGAAAATCTTGTAGGTTGGGTACACTATACCTATCCGGGATGGTTTGCGAATTTAGTTGCCTATAATCTCCACAGGGGCGTAAGGTGCCATCCTTTTTATCTACCACGTGTAACGGGCTGGCCCATGGACTCCTAGATGGGCGGCATATCCCCTCCTCCATCATGCGTTGGAATTCCTCTTTCACTGCCTTATACTTTGCTGGGTGCAATCGGCGAGCTTTAGCGTTTACTGGACGTCCGGTGGTCTCTATAACATGTTGCACCTGGTGTTTAACTTCTCTAGTCATTGCATTTGGCCTGATTATCCCTGGGAAATCCCTCAGGATATCTCCATATTTCAGACTTTCTGGAAGTGTTGAAATCACATAAACGGGTTGGCTTAAAACTTTTCCGAAGGAAGTGCGTCCTGTTTTTTTGTCAATGAGCTGCCTACCGTTTAGGTCTACCAATAACTCGTACGTGTACATGAAATCTGCCCCTATAATGGGTTTGGGAATGTCGGCGACCACAAAGTTCCACTTGAAAGTGCGCCCTAGCCCTAGGTCCAAAGTGCCTGCTCGTTCACCATATGTCTTTATTGTGCTTCCATTTGCGGCATACAAATTAAAATCACAGGGGTTCCGTTTCTGAAGGCTACTAGGTGGCACTACGGAAACGGCAGCACCAGTATCAATCAAAAAATACAGTCCAGACCTCTTGTCTCTGATGTAAAGGCGGCGCCTACTCTCTTCGATGCCGGACGACGCCATTTCCGACATCTCATTTATTTTCCCGATTGATCTTCATCTCTTCGCTTCCACGAGCATGGTTGCTCGCACTTTTTTGCGTTTTGTTTGAACTTGAAATGGTAGAAACAAAGCCAATCAGGACTGTTGGGGTTACGTCCCTTTGAGTTGCTCAGTTTTCTTGTGCGTCCATCGTTGGGTCTTCCGAGCTTCAATTCAGCTATCTCATTCGTTAATCGCCGGATCTCCTCTTTAAGGTTGCCGATTTCATCATTTGCAGCTACGGAATAAACTTCTGCTGGGTAATGAACCTCTTGAATTCGGTCGGCCACCTCTGCCAGTTTTTCCAAGTTGGTATGTCCGGTGGATATGAGTGAAGCTTGCATGCTACTCGGAAGCGACCTCATCCAAAGAGTTTTCAACATTTCATCCGCTATAGTTGCACCTGCCAATTGTTTCATTCGTCTCAATAGGTGAGAAGGCTTTTCATCTCCTAATTGCCGACCTTCCAGAAGTTTCTGTAGCCTCCTATGTTCCGATTCTGTATAGGCGATAACTAGCCGTGCCTTAAGATCTTCGTAAGGGGTGGTAGAAAGAGGTTTCTTAACAATATCACTTGCCTGCTGAAGAACGTCAAACTCCAGCGCGGGTACAATAGTGTGAAACTTGGATGCGCTAGAAGTGATATTATTCTTTTTAAATACAGACTCGACCTGGTGAAACCACAATTCGGGGTCCGTTTTGTGAAAAGACGGAATTCTGAGTACGGGAGAATAAGCTGCCACTTCTACTTGCTGGTTATCCGCTTCCTCCATCTTTGCAGTACCACCTTCTTCTGTCTTTAGAGTAAGACCTTCCATAATATTACCACTACGTAAACGCTAAAAACTACAAAGAAAAGCGAAATGTTGAAAGCTTAAAACTAAATAATGTTCTTTAACTAAAATTGAGAAAGAGAAGTAAACTATTTGTTTGATATAATATAAAAACAAACACTAAAAATTAAAGAAAAAATGAATAGAATCTCAAGAAGAAATGAAATGATTAGATTCGAAAAACATAAACTGATACTTTAACTAATTGGTACATCCGGGCATAAAATGTGAATGATGTACTACCGCCTAATTTATAATTACAACAATTTACTTATATTAAACTTTAATTATTAAAACAAATCACCGTAAACTACAAATAAAAAAACTAATTAGCATTACTCACGTCGGGGTTACCACTGTTGGAGCATTGAGTGGTAACTGGGTAACGAACTCATTGAAATATACAAAATATTTATTAATCTAGGTTTTTATAGTATAAAATACAAAGATAAACACATGAAATTATTAAACTAATTATGAACTCTATATTACAATTGCCAACACAGGTTACGACCTTAACGTATTTATGAATACCAAAAAAAAACAAGAGCCTCTCTCTGTTGCCGCGACCAGAGCACCATCTGAAAAAAACCTCCCCTGGTTATCTCCTGTGCCCCACCAAAGAGGAAGGTGGTCGACATCGATAGCTGTTAACTATCGATGTGCCTTAGTACTATTTACGGATTCCTCTGGGGGCTAAACGACATCATTGTTAGCGCTCACTACAGCATCAATTACAACAACAATTTGGTGCAATTCTCCAATATTTTGGGCGGAAGAGGAAAAACGAGGCTGTTGTGGGGGATGTACCACTCTTGCATGACTCCACCCTCAACATGTGTCTTACGCATAAGAAAACTAGGAAACGGGTAACAATGAAGGAAGATACACAATCTACAGTTCAGGAAATGTATTTAAATAAAGCACAAATAATGGCAATTATACATAATGCATGGTTAATTAACGATTATTTACATAATTTAATGTTAATAATTACAATGGAAAATACATTTGATCCTTTTCCTCCTCCTATTGTTGAGGAAAATGATAATTGTGTAGAAATATACAACAATAAACACTTAAATAATTAAATCTTTGTTTTTAATCCATCCTTTACTCTTCATCCCAAGATATTTGACATATACACGATCAGGCGGTTTCCGCCGCAACATTTTTTCAACTAAATAGACTTTATCATGTTTTACAGGTGTTAATTCTTCACGATACCATTTACCATGTATAACCTGCTCATTTTCATCTTGTAATGTGTAAGTAACAGGCGTTGTATTATGCACAATAAATATAGAAAATCTCCGTTGACCAGTTACCCTTATAGCCCTTTGCAAAAATATTTTTAATTTTTGAGATTCTAACAGCATCACCAATCTCATATCTACTCTTAGCGCTGCTGCTGCGACCCCTTTCCTCCTCCTTTAGGTAGACATTTTTCATTAATTGTTTTTCATTTCCCTTATTCACCTCTGCAGGTTTCATATGGATAGTTCTATGCACTGTATTATTATATTCATCGACAATTTGCGGTAATATGTGCAAATATTTATATGAACCATTATATTGAAATTGTTTATAGAGTTTCTCCAGTAAGGTGCGATTAAACCGTGCTATAATGATTCACGTTATATTTTGCCATAAGCGCTTTAAATTTAGCATTATAAAATTCCAAACCTTGATCTGATTGTATATTCTTTGGTATTCTACCCTGTTGGAACACTTTTTTTATAGCATTGGTGACATCATTCGCATTTTTTGTCTTCACCGGCACAGCCCAAGCATATTTGGAGAAACAATCAATAACGGTTAAAATGTAATTATTATTTCCATTAACCTTTGCATATTGCTTAAAATATTTTAGATCTATTTGGTGTAAATCGTCTAGACCTTTTATCACTGTTTTCCTTCGTTTATATCTAATCCTAACCCGGCGCATTAACTCATCAATTATTTGCTTTTTTATGTCGCTAGACATCCTCACATTAATAAATAAAAAGATCCTTAAGCACCTTTATGGAAACATAATCATGTTCCGGCCAAACACCAACTGTATTTCTAATCGTTGCAAATATATCACGTAATAGTTTTTGCACAATTTTCACTCTTTTCTCGTCATAATCTTTTATGGCCTGATCCAGATATGTTTTAGTGACAAATTCCTCATGAATCTGTTTAGCGAGCCCGTTCAATTTAGTTTCCAGGTAAGCTTTATTAACCACATCCAGATCCTTTTTTGGGTGATTAACACCGGTTAATGATTTATTTTTGAAATCAATATAGATATCATTATCCACGTTATAGGTGTCGAAAATATCCCCACGAGTGTGCATTTCTAACGCCCTCCCAAATTTATCGATAGGCATTGTCGATGTTGCTGCTGCTGCTGCTGCTACTTAACTGATGTATCCATCCTCTTTCAATTCGCTTATAATTGAAAGTATTTCATTTCCCATCCGATTATTACCACTTTTCTGCGAGGCTATACATAATCTTAACCTATCGACTAGTTCATTGTCATTATAGTATTCATAAGTTACCTCCCCAGCATCTTGCATGAACCCATCGCGCACAACGCCTGTACCAACTTTGGGAAATAATTTCGATACGATAGAAGCATATTTTTTCCCAGGATTAGCATTAATTCGTTTCTCATCACTGTAGTGGCGTTTATGTGCGTTCGATATAATCAAAATCTGTTTGTAAGCATTTAAATCTGCGTCGGTATAATGCTGCGGTTGTTTTTTAAACAATAATTCATATAACACTTTTCTACCCTTGAATCGATGTTGTTTGTCAACAATGAAATCACCACCACCTCGTTGAATCTCCTTATTACCTATCTTCATTTTAGCACCAGTTGTTTTTATACCATAATGCGAATCCCGCTCTGATTCCCCCAAATTGAGATAAGAGTCTAATTCAGGTTCTTGTTCCACTTTAATGTCATCACCATCTTTCTTTTTGCCCTCAATGGGAGAAGGGTCCACCACTTCTTCTTCTTCTTCTTCTTCTTCTTCTTTAACATCCTTTTTTCTAACATTTAATTGTTCTAGCGGTTCTATAATGGGTTTCAATTGTTTCTTAATAAACCTCTCTTGTTCATGTTCATGATGTTTCAGTAGTTTATATTTACGTTTCAACGAGTCGGCCGCTATGATCACATATTCCGTTGTTTTCATTACACGATCCATCTTAATACTATGTGATCTATTTGGATATGTCGCTAATATACACGTCAAACATCTTACGATATCTACCACTATTCAACGGTTTCTCCTTATCAATCACCAAAAATCCATACTTATCACACCAACATAGTCTGCACAACTCCTTAAACTTGTCAAATTTCATGTCAGCACTTACATGATCATCGTAAATATGTTTTAAATTTAGTTCGTCCATTTTAAAGGCAATAATTAGGTTAGCATTGTCGCGTAGCATTTGTTTCTTTGCATACGAGTAGGTTTGTATTAGATAGATTATATCTAGATATTGGTGTCGGCCCCTAGTGAAGAATTCACTAATCACATGTTGACTACCCAACCCACAATCATCAAACACCACCAGTGAATTAGGTTTAACATCTTGTGCGCTGATTATGTCATCAAGATCGCTAAATCTATAATAACCAATCTGGGGAACACGTTTCATAACATGACTTACATACTCATATTTTGGTTGATTTAGTGATTTACTATAAATGTATAGATTATTGAATCGCAATCCATTCTTTTGGATTATTAGGCTTTTTAATAGATTGGTTTTACCGCAATTACTAGGACCACATATTAAACAGCGAATAATGTTGGGCAAAAGTGCGCTATGTCTGGATGCTGCGGTACGATTTTTTGTTTCACCAAGGTCATTATTTGTAACAGGTAATCGTGTATGCTGCTTTCTTAATTTCATTGTCGTCATCACCAGCGCATGTGCACACGTTCACTAATCTAGGTGTGGAGGGGATTTTAGTATTAATCAGGGTTACTACGTGCGTATGTGTTCAGTTCACTCTCGGCTATGTATCCGGTGCTCATTGTAGATTTGCAGGCTATCGAAAAAGGAAAGACTTGCAGGATGATGATGATGAAACGTTCATCGTACGGGAGATGTCAATCGCAGGCATAAACCAACAAATAATTGGTTGTTGGTTGTTTAAATTGCCTGATTGTGAAGCCCCCAACCTGAATAGTGCGGCCAATCGATGGCTTGAGAACAACCACCACGGCATTGCCCTCACCGATGGACATCATAGGTATGAAGATTTGAAGTCATTCTCCAAACTCAAACTCAAAACTGTGATTATTTGTACACAAAAGGTCTGGAGCGGTGTAGATTTTTACAACAAAGAGTCAATATACCGGTGTATGATCTACAGGATTTTGGTTGCCCACCAATTAGAACATCACCCCCAGCACATACTTTTAGATGTAAATTCCATGCTAGTTCCACATATATTTGCTCATTAAATTATGTATTTAGATTGGCTACTTGGGCTGCTAATAATAAATTTAGTTTAGATTTTTATGATTATAATGTTAGGATGCTCACTTTTAATCGTTGTAAAGATGTAGGTGGTGTGAGTAAAGAGGTGCTTTGTTTTTATGGTTTCATTTATACGGGTACTCATTTTATAAGATGCATATATTGCAAACTAGTTTTGGATTTAAGGATAATAACCGTTTGTCCTTGTAGTGTGCATAAAAAGGAAAACCCCTTTTGTACTCGACTGCAACAACTTAACACAAATTGATGGTTGATTTGTACTTGATGTTGTGTTAATAAACATAAAATATAATTCAAGTTGTTTTTTTCCCTCTCACTCTCTGCTGTTGGCGGTGGATGGTTATAAAAACACGAAATACATAGCGTTTTTTTTAAGTTTAAGTATGGAAGATGGAAACATACTTACAAGTTTTATGTATTAAGAATGGAAACATCTATGGTTAAAAAACATGATTATATACAGTTTTTATGTTTTATGTATGGAAGATGGAAAAAACACATCCATGTAAGTTTTATGTATTATAAGTATGGAGACATCCTGGGTTCAAAAAAACATGATTACATAAAAAAAACAAGATTACATAAAGTTTTATATGTATTGTAAGTATGGATACATCCTGATGGGATACATAGATTACATGTTTTATGTATTGTAAGTATGGAGACATCCTGGGTTAAAAAAAAAAATGATTAAATAAAGTTTTTTATGTTTTTATGTATGGAAGATAGAAAAAAAAAACACATCCATGTAAGTTTTATGTATTGTAAGTATGGAGACATCTTGGGTTAAAAAACATGATTACATAAAGTTTTTTATGTTTTTATGTATGGAAGATGGAAAAAACACATCCATGTAAGTTTTATATGTATTGTAAGTATGGAGACATCCTGATGGGATACATAGATTACATGTTTTATGTATTGTAAGTATGGAGACATCTTGGGTTAAAAAAAAAAACATGATTACATAAAGTTTTTTATGTAATGTAAGTATATAGGATGGGAAACACACCCTTTATATGATTATTTTTATGTATTCATACACCCCTACAAGTATGTTTTATGTATGGAAGATGGAAAAAACACATCCTTATACGTTTTTTATGTATTGTAAGATGGAGACATCCTGATGGGGTTATGCAATCTATGTAGATTACATGTTTTATGTATTATAAGTCGAGATGGGTCCAAGTCTCGTTATTTATCAGACACCTGTGACGTAGGAGATGAGGGTAAGTCTCGTTATTTATCAGCCACCTCACCTGTGACGTAGGATATGAGCACCACGTTAGGGTAAGTCTCGTTATTTATCAGACACCTGTGACGTAGGTGATGAGGGTAAGTCTCGTTATTTATCAGACACCTGTGACGTACGAGTTGAGGGAGTCTTGTTATTTATCAGCCACCTCACTTGTGACGTAAGAGTTGAGGGAGTCTCGTTATTTATCAGACATCTGTGACGTAGGAGTTGAGGGGTTCCTCCCCCCACCCATAGAAGGCGTGAGCGGGGGCGGGGGTGGTGGCGGGGGTATACCTGCGGGGGTGGGAGGTGTCATATACACCCCATCCAGTTCGATGACACCCTGGGAAGGGGGGTGGGCGCGGCTTAGACCCCTACTGATGGGTGAGGGGGTGGGGGTGAGGTGGCTTAAACCCCCTTCAGATGAGAGTGGGCGTGGGCGTGGCCCTATCCCCCTCTAGATGGGTGGTGTTGGAGTGGGGGTGGGGGTGTGGCCTATACCCCCGTCCAGATCGACGACCCTGAGAGGGTGGGGGTGGGCGTGGCTTATACAGCCGTCCAGATCGATGACCTCCTCTAAAAAAGGCTGCAGAACCCCCGAAATCATACTACTCACTTCCAATACCCACCTACACATAAATGTTTCTCGACACATAATAAGAAGGTGTTGGGTAAATTCTCCGATGAGACTGGCGGGGATCCCATTGAAGAGTTGGTTGCTTTAAGGCCTAAAATGTATAGCCTTAGAATATTTAAACGAGGAGTTGTGAAAAAGGCTAAAGGCATCAAAACGAATGCCGTCAATAAGATCACTTTCGCCGACTATCTATCCATTTTACATAATAAAAATTCTCTTTTACATTCCTCGTTTAAATCTATTCAATCAAAAAACACCAACTGATCACAATGCAATGCAATGAAGAGTTTATCCTCGCTTGATGATAAACGTTTTATTTTAGATGAATGCCTAAATACCCTACCTTTTGGACACTATCGGCTAGACACATCATCTTCATCTTCATCATTTTCGCAATAGCTAATCTTTTTGTTGTAATGAGAGATATTTTCATCCAATGTTAGATGTGTAATATGTAATATTTAGAACATATCAATTATTCAATGTATATTCCTACTTTTGTAGGTAAATGTTTATATCTCAGTGTCACATACGTATATATGCTTGTAAATAGGTATATTATTGTAATAAAAATATCAATTTATATTTAAAACAGTTTTGTTTTATCATCCACCAATAACTATTATGTGGTACGTAACAATGTGACGTACATTAGGTAATGATGACCCCATGTGTTGTAGAGTATGTTGTGCAATACAGCTGCAGGAGTGGGGGCCGCTGAAATCGCTTCGCTGAATAGCATAGCAAGGTGATTTCTTACCGATATGAAACTGCTTCGTGGATAGCCTAGTAATCTAAAATCTTACCTACATGAGAACAAAAAAACACTGCTTAAATACTTTTCATAGGTATCTCCATTTATTTGAGAAGTTAAAAACAATGCTTAAATACTTTTCAGTACCTATATGATGAGGTTACATTAGGTTATCCATAACCTTACAATTCTGCTAAGTATGCGTATTCTATGTGTTTTTAATGCGTTAAAAGTGATCTCATATTAATCCTATACAAGTCGCTAGGTACACCCCCCGGGGGTCGACCCGCCGGGGTACACCCCGAGGCGCAGTCTTGTTATTTCTCGGCCACCCTGGGTGACGTAGGAGATGAGCACCCCCGTGACGTAGGAGATGGGCACTCCCATCACGTGACCTCGGCCTGGGGTTAAAAAAAAAAACATGGAATACATAAAGTTATGGAGCTGGACGAGCTTGTATGTGACGTAGGAGATGAGCACCCCTGTGACGTAGGAGATTGGCAGTATCATCCACCTGTGACGTAGGAGATGAGCACCCCTGTGACGTAGGAGATGGGCACTCCCATCACGTGACCTCGGGGGGTCGACCCCTGGGGGCGGTTGTATATCCCTAATGGCAGGGGTCCACCCCTGGGGGTGGCCGTGGGCGTGGCTTAAACCCCTGCTGATGGGTGAGGGTTGGAATGGGCGCAGCTTAACCCCCTACAGAGGGTTGGGGTGGGCGTGGCCTAAACCGCCGTCCAGATCGGCGGAGTCTCGTTATTTAATAGTCACGTACCCAAAAATTCATTATAACCTGATAAAGTGTTAAGTTGGTAGCTGGGGAAAAAAATAAAAAAGCGTTAATACTCGTACAGAAGAGTTGGTTCTGACGCTTAGAACGACACATGTATTGAAGGAAAAAAAATAATTTGGAATCTGGAATAGCTTGCGTTAACCACGAAGAATTAAGCAAGCTACAGCCAAGCAAAGACGCACAGAGCGAGAACCTGGTGTCTGACAAATTCGAAGTTCGCTGAAGGAGAGCGGTACGTGTATCAGTGACCCCAGCGCTGGTGGGAAACTAGGTAAAAAGAAATTGGACAATTAGAGAAGTGAGCCAGTTTATTTTGAACAGTAGTTTTTTATTATTAATATTATTTATAATTATTAGGAAACATATTACATATTTTTGGCCAGCTGGGTTTTTGAATGTAATTATCAGTTTTTTTTTTGTGGTTAATATATTATTCCATAATCTATCTAGAATTTTATTTTATTCTTCCTTTTTGGCTATCAATTGTATAAGGTCTTTTGTTGGT
Organism: Rhodnius prolixus; assembly: GCF_049639745.1. Taxonomy (NCBI): domain Eukaryota; kingdom Metazoa; phylum Arthropoda; class Insecta; order Hemiptera; family Reduviidae; genus Rhodnius; species Rhodnius prolixus. Next base: position 269,280 of record NW_027411619.1, read on the forward strand.
GCAACATAATTTGACTGATTGCCCCGTTAATTTGAACTAGATAGAATAAAATAATTATACTGCTTTTCCTTTTTCCTTTCCTTCTTAGTGACTGCCTGCCTATAATTGAGGCATAGTTTCCCCTTTTCAGCAAGGCTTACTGTTTCAGGTATTGGGGGTTTTTCGCTGTTGTTCCCCCAAGGACCATTACTTAACCCCTAAGCATCCTCTCTTCCAACTCCTTGGTTTATACATTTATTTTCCTATATTTAGTTATTTATTGTTATTTTTATTTCTTTTTTTCCTATATCCGATTCTTATTTGACTCTGAACAACAGCGTGGCGCTCAAGGTAAGTATAAACCACCCTACCCCACACCCATCTTCACTGAGCTGGTGGCACTCCTTTACCTCCCCCATCTGAGGAGGGTAACAGTTTGGCGCCCAACGTGGGGCCCGGAGGGTGTTCGTAAGAGAGAAATATATCTTTTTTGTTATAAATCTAATCTGTAGTATCCATATACAGTCTTTACTTTTTTTATCCTAAATAGGAGAGTTGAGGACTAACTCTTAGTGTTCCCTATTCATCCTTGTTTCCCGTCACCTCCTTGTTTCCTCATTCCCTTGCCTTTCTCTTTGTTTATCCTGCGTACCATGGATGTAGGAAGGTTAAACAAAGACGAACTTCAGTACGAAGCCAGGGTTAGGCGCCTATCGGATGGGGGTTCAGTTGAGGAACTGAGAAAGAAGCTGAGACCTATTCTCAAATTAGAAAAGGAAGGAAAGGCGGTATTTCCAACCGAATTTATGTCTTCTCTAAGCGAGTTAGGGGTTTGTCGAGAGAAGGTGCAGGCGCTGAAGGTGAAGGGTAGCTGCCTTAGGTGACTAACCAGCCCCAGGAGATATAAAGAGAATAGATACCGGCCTCCACCAAGTGACTAGTAGGATTAATCGGATAAGACTTATTGACACTGATGGGGAGTCATGGAAGGAAAGAGACGACTTAGCTGACGAATGTGCATACCTTTGGGCTTGTTTAGAGGTGTGTCGTTCCCAACAGGAAGGTGCTCAAAAGCTAATTGGGTATCCGGTGTCGGAAGCGCTTTCAGTCCAACCTTTCGCCCAAGAACGTGTTATATTGGCGGTCATAAACTTGCAAGAATCCCAGTTTACATGGGTCTAAGTGTCCATGATTTCCTGGAAGCTATAGAGGAAATGAAGATAGCCCGAAATACTTATGATGACGACCTCTTTGCATCGTCTTACGATTTATTTACTGGCAGAGCACTGATCTGGTATAAGTCAATTAGGCGCGAGGCAACGACTTGGGACCAGGTAGTTCAGGAAATGAAGGCTGAATTGGAGCCTCAAGATTATACCGAACGTTTATGGGAGGAGATACGGGCCAGAACACAGGGAGATGATGAACCAATATTTATCGCGATCATGCGGAATTATTTTGACCGTCTTCCTACCAGGCCTAGCGAGGCAGAGATGCTCCGGATCGTTATGCGTAACCTCTACCCATATTATTTGGATCGCCTCTCCTTGCACGAGGTGTGGCGGTTGGATGATCTTGTTGAGAAAGGGCGACGAATAGAAGCGACGCGTTGGCGTATTCAAACTCACCGTCTACCTCCCTCAAGAAGATCCGTTTTGGAACCTGATTTGGCTTATTCGCCTATTACTCGAAGAGTTACGCCAGCATTTAACCTTGCGGAAGCACCAACAGGGTCAATGTGCAGTAAAAATAGTTCTGCAGATAAATGTCCCTCGAGAGGGGGACCTGAGAGAACGAACATCCGGGGACCCTTTTGGAATTGCGACCAACCAGGTCATTCGCACCGGTGGTGTAAAAGACGAAAAACCCCTTTTGTGAACGCTGTGGTACAAAAGAAGTAACCACGGAGGAATATACGTGTCCACAAAAGAAGGGAAACTCCAGTGGTGGACGCGCTTAGCACGCAGCTCGTATACACCCCATCAGTCCGGTCGAGACGATCCCGAATGGCAGGCATGGCTGGCAACGGTAAGAGGAACCGACATTCGACCGTCCAAGCCGTCGTGCCAACTAACCTTCCAAATCCGTCACCGACCTGGGAAGTTAAACGCGGCCGCGGATGCACTTTCCAGGGTTGAGGGGGATGCTGAGGTGACGGCAATAGATTGCACTGGCCATACAGACTCCTGGTACCGAGATTGGTGCACTAAAGTCAGTACGCGACCTGATGAGTACCCCTATGGAAAGTGGAAGGGTCGAAACTGTACAAAAGAATAGTGGATCGAAGGAAGATCTTGGGTGAGGATCGTCCTTGGAAGTTAGTGGTGCCAAAAAGCGAAAGGAAGAAGCTATTATTCGACTTCCATGATATTCCTATGTCAGGTCATTTAGGTTCTTACAAGACCCTTCAGCGGCTGAAGGAAGGTTATTACTGGCCAGCAATAGCTGCAGATACAGCGAGGTACGTGGCTAGATGTGCGACCTGTCTCGCAATGAAACCCTCTCAACAGGGACCAACAGGGTTGATGGGAGCGTAGAGAGTTACGGAACTTCCCTGGTAATTACTGCCGATCTAATGGGCCCACTCCCCTTGTCCACTAAATTAAACAGATGGTTGCTAGCGGTATGCGACTATTTTTCAAAGTATTCCATATTACTTCCGTTGAGGACCGCCACATCTAATAAGATAGCAAACTTGTTGGAAGAAAAAGTTTTCCTGAAACTTGGTGTTCCCCAGATAATCATCTGGGACAATGGCGTACAGTTCGAAGGTCGCCAGTTACAGGAAAAAATGCAGGAATATGGAACAAAGATGTGGTTCACCAGTCTTTATCACCCTCAGGCGAATCCCACGGAGAGAGTTAATAGGGTAATAAAAACCATGATGTCGTCGTATATACAGGAGAACCATCGCTATTGGGATAAGGAGCTATCAAAATTAGAATTCGCGATAAAGACAGCAGTACACGACGCCACCGGGTACACTCCCGCATACTTAAACAAAGGGCCAAGAACTGCCCAGGACCGCGTTTAAGTATGAGTGCCTAACTTTTGATTAACTACCTCCAACCGTTTCATCACTATATCGGCCTCCACTCTGCTACCCTGCTCATCGGGGTAAATACTACTGCGGTTTCAGGCCTTGGAATATCACCCCTAGCAGCGGTAGCAGCTTGGCTCCCTCCCAGGGTCTAAGCTTTGGGACAATGTCCCTAAGCCACTCGGCACTGAATTGATCAGCACAGGTGGCCAAGACAAACCCTGGCCTATACATGCATTTGGCTAGTCTAACCTGCATGCTCTCTTTTGGGATTTGATCTATTCTTTCAGCACGGCCTGCTGGATGGCGATGAGCCTGCCCGGAGCCAACTAAGCTTCAGGGTACCCCTCCTGCACAATGGCAACTTTGACAAAGGAGAGGGCCTAGCTGTAGGATTTCTCCCCAGCCCTAGCCTTAGCCTTCTTTGCCGGCTGCCATTGTTGTGGAGATTCCCCCTTTGACCTGGGTCTTTTAGCTGCCTTAGAGGTTTGCTGGGCCCAGCGATTAAAGTTATCCCGAATTACAGGTTGGGATCGGCCTTAGAGGTCGTGGGGTTTTTACCTCCACCCCCCCTGGCCTATTACAGTCCTTTCAGTCTGTTGGTCCCGTTGTTTCCGTCTGTTTTGTGTACTTTGTCGTCGTGTCTGTTGTTGTTACTGATGTTGTTGTTGTGACTGTTGTTGTTGTTGATTTTGTTGTTGTGACTGTTGTTGTTGAACCTGTTGTTGTTGCTGTTGTTGTACTTCCCCACCCGTATTTTTGTTTTTTGTTTTGTTGTCCATTTTGGTCACACGAGTAGCTAGGGAATTAAAAAATCCGCCCGGCCAGAGCCCCGCATGGTCGGGTAAGGCTACTTATTACCGGCGGGTCGCCTGGTACCCCGGAGGATCCGATCCTGGCACAAAAACCCCTGTGACATCCATCCCTCAGCAGGGATTGGGGGGTATTTCCAGAGCTGCCCCCAGGGACACCACCCTGGTGACAAGTGACTTCCACCCTAAGCCATACGGGATTTTTGTCGACATCCATGTCTAGATCCGCCAAGATTAGTTATCCAGCAGGGCCACTTCTTGCAGGATGTAGTATAACTTAATGCTACGCTCGGACGGTCTTGGTGAATAGACGGTGAAGCCTTAACTATTCACCCTGGCGGAATCAAAGCCCAAAGGCTACCTCCCTCCTTGGCCACTGTAAGAGGAGTAAGAAAAATAAACTGACAATACAGTACTTCTCCCTAAAAGGCAAAGAGGCAAAGATTTTGAATCGAACGACAATTCATTAATATAAATTGTTTCAATCATTGATAATTTTAATGATTGCAATACATTCTCATAGTAGGTGTAAGGGCATGATGGCAGTTCACAGCCACGTAGAGGAGCTTTAACTTCTTTGTGCTAAATTTTATCAAAATCGGACTAAGCGTTAAAGAAATATTGGTAATAATAATTTTAGAAAGGGCCTTATTTGGGAGGGGTGAACTCCCCTAATTATAGCGTCGAGACTTTTAAAATGCAAATATGTACAAGGTATAAATTCGAATGACGCATTATTCATGAAAATTAGTTCATGCGTCGATCATTTGAAACGATTGCTATACTTCCCCTTAACGTAGTTTACAAAAAAGGTAACAACAACAAGAACAAGAACATTTTCTGAAAATATCGTTTTTTCCAGTTTTTGCTAACTTTGTAAGCGCGTGAGGCTTACACCCAGATGCAGAGAGGAAAGCGAGCGTAAACGCAGTTTAAGAATCGATGAGTGCCCGAGGTTGACACCGCGACAAAGTAACGCAACTAAGATAGATGAAATACTTAGAAGAAATATAGAAAAGAGAAGGGTAAGGATGCACTTACCTTTGAGGTAATGTAGATGAAGGTACTCAGTCTCAGCTTGATGATGAAGATGATGCAGTTGAGGGGATGGCAAAGGAAGAAAACGGAGGAAAGGGGTGTGCTTGTTTGAATGTGTATTGAGTGTGTGTGCGTGTGGTTTCAGCACAGAGATGCGGAGGGGGAAGTAAGGGTCAAATAGGCGGAAACAGGCCAGAAGTAATCCGTAGAAGGTTTCTAGGAAGCGAAGATGGCTAGCGGTACAAGGGAAGGCGAAGCAGGTTTAGAGCCCAGAAGTGCGAGAAGCTTCCGATGATGATGTGTTGAAGCGGAAGTGCGGTACCAGTACTTGAAGCGAACAGCTGGAGCTGGCTGGCAGAACAGTGCGGTTGAGCGGGGCAATATGCAGAACGGCGGAAGCGCACTAAATGCGTTGTAAAGCAGGTACAGAGGCACATACAAACTAGCTTGATCAGTGTCAAAGGCGTACTGAACTACAGTAGACGGAAAAACCCCACGGTTAAGAGAGAATAGAGAAGGGGAAGGTTGAAACCATGGGAACTGAGAAATAAACAAAACCACAAAATAGCAGAAAACTAAGATTTGGCGGCGACAACAAAGGTAAGATTAATGAAAAAAATAACGCGTACTACGAGAATTGGAATAAGGAGAGAGAGAGAGCAATAGAAAAAGGCGAGATGGAGAACTGTCAAACGGTACCGCCGAGAAAGGATGGTACGCGGCTTAACATCCCGCCCGCCCTGAAGCCTCGGCTTCAGTGATTACTGCGTGGGCAGGGGACACAGCTTTACTAAGGGTCGGCGGATGATGCCAGACCGGGTTTTCACGTCGGCAACGCGGTTAATCGAATCCCGTCCAGGATGCAGGGCAACAATGCGCCCAAGAGGCCACTGAAGCGGAGGAAGATTATCCTGGTTGATGATGACAATGGTACCGGGCTTGATGTCAGAGGCAGGCAGGAACCACTTTGATCGCTGCTGGAGCGTATGCAGGTATTCATTACGCCACCGTTTCCAGAAGTCCTGCTGGATGCGGTTAACAAGTTTCCACCTGGAGAGACGATTGGGATTTACCGCGGTGAGATCCTTCTCCGGAAGAGCAGTCAATGGACGAAACGCTAAGAAGTGCCCAGGGGTCAGTGGCTCGGGATCGGCTGGATCCGAAGAGACGGCGCAGAGCGGTCGGGAATTCAGAATGGCCCCGACTTGGGTCACCACTGTTAGCAATTCTTCATAGGTGAGGCGCTGATTCCCTATGACGCGGGTTAGATGATGCTTGGCTGACTTTATTGCCGCCTCCCATAAACCGCCAAAATGTGGACTGGCGGGAGGAAAAAAGTGCCAATCGATTCCCGCGGCAGTGGCAGAGCGACTTACGGCTTGTTGATGTTGCGGGTCGTTAAGCAATCGGCCCAGCTCACGAAGCTCATTGTGGGCGCCGACGAAGTTTGTGCCATTGTCAGAGAACATCTTTGATGGCAACCCCCGCCGGGCAATGAAACGATGGAAGGCTGCTAGAAAGGAGGATGTGGAAAGTTCAGAGGCAATCTCGAAGTGCACCGCTTTAGTGGCAAAACAGAGAAGGCAACAAGATAACCCTTGGTGACGTGGCACCGCGCAATCGCGCGCTAGAGATGGCAAAGGGCTCGGCAAAATCAACATCGGTCACCGTGAAGGCGGCAGCTGCGGAAGTGCGTTCGGGAGGCAATGCCCCCATTGGTTGAATCACAGGGCGAGGTTTGGCGGTGAAGCATTTGTTGCATTTTCCAATACGGCGTCGGACCACGTTCCGGCCATCAAGGACCCAGTACTGGCGACGGATGAAAGCATGAGTGGCTAAGGAGCCAGCGTGAAGCAAGCGAAAATGAGAATCATCGATGATGAGTCGGGTGAGATGCTGATCCTTAAGCAAGAGAATCGGATGACGAAAACCGAATGGCAGGGAGGCAGCGTTTAAGCGCCCGCCAACTCGCAGAAGACCTTCAGCATCGTGGAAGAGATTCAGTTGGCGGACCAACCGTAGCCGGGATTGCGGGTTCCGCGCTTCTTGTACCTCCTTAGCGAGGTGCCGGGTATGCACAACACGGATGACCTGATGAAGCGCATGTCGTGGGGCAGAGGTTAGCCAGCCCTTACGAGGAGCGGAAGGATTCTTGCAGTTAAACGCGAAGCGCAGGCAATACGCAGTGATGCGTTGGAGGTGAAGCAATGATGAGAACTGCGAAATGATATCGTCTTCAGGAGTAGTGGTGACTAGTGACAAGCTGACCTGTGGTTTAGCTTCATGGGAGATCGCGGTTGGAACCGGAGATGCGCGGAGGGTAGGCCAGGTATCCGGAGGATCCCCGAGCCAGACCGGTCCGTTCCACCATAGAGAGTGGCATTGTAGTTAATGAGGGGCGACGCCTCGACAGGCGCAGTCAGCGGGGTTGTCTGCGGAAAATACGTGGCGCCAAGACTGCAGGGGTATGAGGTCTTGGATGTCAGCGACCCGATTACCCACAAAGGTTTTCCAACGGTGACTTTCGCCACGTATCCAGGCCATAGTGACCGTGGAGTCACAAAAAGCAACTACTGGCGCTTCGAGACAGACAAGCATGCGAGTGCGCACAGCGTGCATCAATTTGGCTAGGAGATTGGCTCCGCAAAGTTCGAGGCGTGGCAATGATTGCGTTTTATTGGGAGCAACTTTAGATTTAGCCATCAATAGTTGCACTTAGGGAAGGGATTAGCTATGAGGTTAGCATACTGGACTCCCACGCGGAGGTCCCGGGTTCGAATCCAGCAGCTGACCCTTAGATTTTCTCTTCCTAGGAGCTTCTTACAGCTCACTGTCCGGTGATGGACAGTGTTGTTTGTAACGAGAGAACACTGTCCGGAGACCGGCAGTGCACTGGAAAAAGCTCCGGGCGCTAATGACCTCAGCTGTTGATGCGCCAAAAAAAAAAAAATAGTTGCACTTCAGCGGGGCCCTGGCGGGAAGAGGTGCGTAAATAGACGACGGCGGCATAACCTGATTCGGAAGCGTCGCAAAACCCGACCAAATAATGTTGGGCGGGTGGAGCAGGGTCAGGCAGCATTCGGGGTATCCGGATCCGTCCCAGCACGGGAATTTGCTTCTGGATCGCGTGCCAGGGTTCCACTAGCTCAGGGGGGAGTCTCTGGTCCCAGCCTACCTGAAGCCGGCAAAGATCCCGGAAGAATATCTTTGCCCTAAAAGTGACGGGCGTCAGCCACCCGAGAGGATCAAAAATCCGATGTTCTTTTGTAAGCGCGGTCTCGGAGAGACGAACAGCGTAAAAGAAGTTGTCTGAGGCGGGGTTCCATCCTAACCCTAAGATCTTAAGTATTGGATCTCGATCCAAGCATAGGGGATCTTCAGAAGCAGTAGGGCGGCAATGATCCGCAGGCAGATCTTGTAGAAGGGCACTTCCTTAGCTCAAAGCCGCCCGCCATGAGGAGTCCCTGAAGCTGAGCACGAAGTTCCTGCGCCCGTTCCTCCGACGATGCACCGGTGAGTATGTTGTCGACATACACCTCGTGAAGCACGGTAGTCTTGGCTAGAGGGTATTGATCCCCTTCATCCGATGCGAGCTGCTGCATGGTTCGCAGCGCGAGATAAGGCGCGGAAGAGACGCCATAAGTGACGGTATTTAAGCGGAAGGCCTGAAGGGGTTCCTGAGCGGAGAACCTCCAAAAAATGCGCTGGTATTCGCGATGCTCCGGGGTCACAAGGATCTGGCGATACATCTGCCTTATGTCCGCCGTGAATACTATGCCGGAAGCGCATCAAGAGAGTGGCGATGTCCGCCAGGAGTTTAGGACCAACTTGGAGAAGGTTATTGAGAGAGCGGCCATTGGAGGAAGCGCAAGATGCATTGAAGACCACCCGCAGCTTCGTAGGCGGGTCGCCAGGGCGGTGAACGGCATGATGCGGGATGTAGATGGGTGTAGCGGAAGAGGTTTCATCCAACGATGCAGGTTCCATGTGGCCCTGCTCCAGGTAGTCTCGCATAAACTCTGTGTAGGCATCGCGAAGCGGGAGGTTGCGAAGTAAGCGTTTCTCCAACCGCATGAACTGGTGTGTGGCAACGCTAAGAGAGACCACCAACTCATGGAGGCGAAACGAAAGAGCGACTACATAGCGGCCAGTGGAAGTGCGGGCAGTGAATTGCGTGAACATGCGTTTACATTCGCGTTCATCAGCAGTGAGCGGGAGGTTCTCCGGAACCTTGTCTAGATCCCAGAACCGTCGCACAAGGCATGTAAGCTCTTCTTCCTCTTCATCTTGAGCGGACAAAGAAGGTAGAAGTTGAGGTGCGGCTGCACAATGAACGCATTTACTCAGTGTGGCCGGAGCCTCGGTCTCTGCGGTTTCCTCCGAAGCCTCGCCCGGAGACATAGGTGTCGAGGGGTTGGAAGGCCGAGTCCCCTCGCCCGAGAACGAAGACGGTTCGCGGGAGGCGGAAGAATAAAACGTACTCTCTTCGGTCCAAGAGTAGGCTGATAAGGACCATAGAGGACCCAGCCAAGCGTGGTGTTAAATGCGGCCGGGGCATAATGCGATGGATATGTCCAGAGCGAAGCAGGCACGGGAGGATATCGTTACCGAGTAGAATCTCGACCTCCCGCGGCTGATTGAAGGCCAGGTCGGCCAAAGGCAAACGGCGGAGATGTGGCCATTCACCGAGGAAAGGCATTTGCAGAGTGGGAGGAACGATGCTGACCAAGACTGTGGCATGTACCACCAAGAGAGGAGGATCAGCGTGATGCATGAGCGTGAAAGTGGTGCGATAGCGCGACCGTAATGGTGTATTTGATCCCAGGGTCAGTAAATCAGTATTAGCTCGAAACAGCGGTGATCCCAACCGCTGGGCGCAGCGGAGTGTGATAAAGGTTTGATGATGCCGGAATCGAGCAGAGCGCGAGTGATGCACTGATGTCGTTCGTGGCAAAGGTGGACATTGGTGGTAGGCATGAGTACAGAAGCGGGGACTGGAGTCACATTGACAGAGAAGCAAGGCGGAGGAAACCGTCAACAAGAGGACGACTGCGACGTCCGAGTTCGTACGCGACCGCGGGTGGCAGCGGGAATCGGATCCTCTCGGTTAGGCAGCGGGGAAGGAGTTCGCGGAGGGGAAGGGCAGTCAGCCCACCTGATGGTGGTCGGAGGGGAGAGAGGGCGCGGTGTCGTCAAGGCCTGAGGTGAGGGTGTCCGGCGTGAAGAAGAAGAGGTAGGGCGCGGAGACGAGGATAGAGAAGATGGAGACCGCATCTCCGCAGGTGGCGGCGACGCCGGTTTAGTTGGAGTAATATCGGTTCGGCGGTCCAAATGGACCAGCGTGTGGTGCGCTTCCCCGCAATAGTTGCATCGATGAAGAGAGCGGCACGCAGAAGTTCGATGCGCCACTGATAAGCAATTTCGGCATAACTCAACACGATCAACATACTCGCGGCGATGTGGCACCGATAGGGCCTTGAATCCTAGACACTGACGGATGGAGTGCTTGCCTTTGCAGTATTCACAAGTATAAACTTTCTGCGCTGAGGGTAGGGTGGCAGAGCTTGGCTTTCGCGTGGTAGTGGAAGCCGCGAACTTCACGGGGGGGTGTAAGGGGCGACGATGGCCGAGACGGGGCCCGCGCGGGAGAGCGCGCCTTGCGAGATGGAGAAGTAGCGCAGTGGTAAGGAGGGGCAACCTGCAGGGCATGTAGAGTGTCGCGCAAGAACGCCTTGAGGTGCCCCACCGTGGGGAATTCTACACCCACGTGGGCATTCTCAAAACGGTTACGGGTTTCTCCATCAAGGTGACGAGCCAGCAGCGCGAAGACCAAGAACGCGGCTAAATCGGGAGCCTGAATCTCGAGCAGGGCCTCAGCACACACCACGCCCTGGGACAGCAACAGCTGGATATGTTCAGCACATGGTGTGGCAGCTGGAAGGGGCATGTCCATGAGCCTGAATAATAACTGTTGCGCTAACTGCCGGCGGTTATCGTAAGCGTTGAGCAGCATAGCCCAAGCCGCCTGAAACCGCCCCTCCCCCAAGGGGATATGCTGTATCGCAGCCCTGGCTTCGCCCTGCAGGGCACTGCGTAGATAGTGTATGCGCTCCACGTCTGATAGATCCGGTTGATTCGCCACCATAACGGTGAAGGAGTCTCGAAACGTGACCCAATGCCAAAAATTTCTATCAAACTAGGGCAGCGGAATTTGGGGAAGGCGAGCGGTCGGAAAATGTGTAGTGGAAGGAGAGGAGGCGGGGCAGGCTTTCGCTATTGTTTCAACAAGGTGCTGTTAAAGTTCCCGCACCAGTTGAACCTCACCCATCAACATCTCGTCAGTGAGGCCATCAGGGGTTGAGTCCGCATCGAGATAGATCTCAGCCCGACTCCGGAAAGTGACAGTCATCATCAATAAGAACGCGCCGTGACGCGAGGAAACTTGCAGTCAGTTCCGAGTCCTCGCTTCGATGGAGGAAGGCCTCAAGATGGCGATTGAAAACCAGTTTAGCTTCGCTAATTAAGCGGGCAAATGCAGCTGAGGATAAGGAACCTGCATTGCCCTTTCCCCTTTTTGGCGCCATAAAAGCGGTTGATTACTGTTAGGGGTTAAAAAGAAAATAATAGCTAGGTCAGTCAGTCTGTAATGCACCTCTTAATGAAGTGAATTTGATTTTGTGTAATAAAAAAAAAAAATTAGGCTTAGTAATAGTTGGGAAAAGAAAGGATTAGAAGACCAAAAGTGAGCGGAAACAAAAGAAGAGAGAAAATCCAGGAGTACAGAAGGCAGTGGGAGCAGATGAAAAAAAAAAAAGTTGCGAACCGAACAGAGTTGGTTCTGACGCTGGCGAAGTAAATTGAGCCTTTGGATAGCTGGTGAAGAAAAGTAAACGAAAACTCGCTTGCAGGAGGATTTATCGTGTACCGAGAGAACGAAAACTCTAAAGGCGTACAGGCAAGAGTTGAATTTAAAAGGAGCGGTGAGTGAACCCCAGCGCTGGTGGTAGCAAAGGTAATGGAGATTGGACAATTTGACAAAGTTTGAATCCGTTATTATTCTGAACTGGAGTTTTATTATTATTATTATTATTATTATTTAAATTTATTTATTTTTCTTATTAAATGTATACAATGTGTTGAAAATATTCTTTGGTCAGCTGGGCCCATTAATTTAATTCCAAGCTTTGTTTGTATAACTAATATAATATTCATGTTCAAGAATTGCTAACCAAGCATTATATTTTCTGTTATAGATCATAAAATAGCCTATTCTGATATAGAAGTGAGTACGACCTGCTGTAGCTGGTGCATTACACGATGACTGATTGCTCCGTAAATCTAAATTAAATTAAATTCCGGCTTCCTTATAGTTACTGTTCTCTCTTTTACTCCAGCCAACCTACTATTCCGGGTATTGGGGGTTTTCGCTGCTGTACCCCCAAGAACCTACTCTTACCAGCCCATAAACATCCTCTCTCCCAACACCTTTTGTTTAATCATTTATTATTTTATTTTCTTTTATTTATTGGCATCGGCTTATGACTTATTTACTGGCAGAGCACTGATCTGGTAAAAGGCAATTAGGCGCGAGGCAACGACTTGGGACCAGGTAGTTCAGGAAATGAAGGCTGAATTCGAGCCTCAAGATTACACTGAACGTTTATGGGAGGAGATACGGACCAGAACACAGGGAGATGATGAACCAATGGGAATATTTATCGCGATCATGCGGAATTATTTTCACCGTCTTCCTACCAGGCCTAGCGAGACAGAGATGCTCCGGGTCATTATGCGTAACCTCCACCCATACTATTTGGATCACCTCTCCTTGCACGAGGTGTCGCGGTTGGACGATCTTGTTGAGAAAGGGCGACGAATAGAAGCGACGCGTTGGCGGATTCAGACTCACCGTCCACCTCCCTCAAGGAAGTCCGTTTTGGAACCTGATTTGGCTTATTCGCCTATAACTCGAAGTGTTGCGCCAGCATTGAACCTTGCGGAAGCACCAACAGGATCAATGTGCAGTAGAGATAGTTCGTCAGATAAATGCCCCATGAAAGGGGGACCTGAGAGACCGAAAATCAGGGGTACTTGTTGGAACTGCGACCAACCAGGTCATTCGCACCGATGGTGTAAACAGACGAAAAACCCCTTTTGTGAACGCTGTGGTACAAAAGAAGTAACCACGGAGGAATGTACGTGTCCACTGTTGTATACTAAAGCGGCCAAGGGATGAAGTCCAGTATACAAGCTCTTCTTCTCACCGCTCGCAGGTACAAGTGACTGGATGGCCCTGAAAAGGACCGTTACAAAAAATACGTCGGCGCTTGACTCGCCTATGGCGCTCCCCAGCGGGGTAGCCGTACTGTTGGGTGGCCCTGAAAAGGGCCGTTCACACTGTTGTTGAAGTGACTGCGCCGCTCCGGGAATGGCTTGCTCCCAGCGCGAGGCCACAGCAAAAGTGATGTGAGAGGCCCTGAAAAGGGCCGTTCGCTAATACCAGTCAACCGGCTTTGGGAGCCCCGGCAGTGTGGCCAGCACCCCGATAAACCCCGGTACCAATTGGCCTGGTCCTCGCTCGTATCTCACACTGTGGCAGCGCTGGTGATTCGGCTTGCCTTCGTAGCTGGTGAACTGGGCGTCTCGTGGGCTGCACTTCCTTCTTTCTTCTTTCTTCAAAATACAGGGGTTAAGTGATCGATTTTTGTTCTGGTCCGGACAGTGAGGTCCTTTGGCCGGTACAGAGATCCAGGTTTTGAGAGCAAGGTCCAGTCAGCAATCTTCCAGCTAAGGTAGCTATTGTGGATGTCTTCCAGTTGAAAAATTTTCTTAGACTGATGCAGACACGGCCGATTCTGCCCTTTTTATAGCGAAGTCGACCGTGCCGCGCCCTGGCGTCGCGACTGCGTCGCTATCTCTGTACCGTCCAAAGAACCACATTGCCATTCCAGAGTCTTGAGAAAGACTTTTTAAAATGGGCTATTTGCCTCTTTTCCTTTTTTATTTTTCTTTAATAAACAATTCTATATACATATAAAAAATTATATCCTTCCTATTTACAAAAATTATGTAGCTGTTCAATTATGCAGCAAAGTGAAGTTGGAGTTCCAACATGTGCCTCCGCCCTAATTGAAGAGCTACGTTGCAAATCTCACTGGCCGCCTGATGGCCCTCGATGGTCTAGTTGACCGCTGCTCTCTTCCTTCCTCGTTGGCGGTGGAAGGCCCCGGAGGTTTTGGTGCATCCTGTTGGTCCTCCTCCAGCAGGTAGGCTGGCTTGAGTCGGTCCAACGAAACTCTATCTTCCCTGCCGGGTAGCTGCACTGTAGCCGTTTTGTCATCCCGACTCCGCACTAGGTACGGTCCTGAATAAGGTGGTGTCAGTGACCGCTTGTGAACCTCTTCTCGTAAGAATACATGTGTGCACTTTTCCAGGTCCGGGCTGACAAAACATTTCGTTTGCGTTGGACTGATGGTTCGTGCCCATTCCTGCCGTAACAGTTGTAAACTGGCGTCTGTGGGTTCTTGAGTTCGAGGAGGCATGAATATTTCTCCGGGCAAACGTAGTGGCTGTCCCAACACTGCCTCTGCTGCGCTTACCCCGGTGGTTCTCCTTAAAGCCGACCTTAGTCCTAGCAGGACCGTAGGCAAGGTCTTTGTCCATTTGCTGGCCTCTTCTAGCCTCGTCCGAAGTGCGCTCTTCAGGGAACGGTGCCATCTTTCTACCATTCCATTGCTTTGTGGATGGTAAGCCGTTGTTCTGAGATGCGTGATCTCTAGAAGTTGCGCTAGCTGGTTGAACAGCGTCGACTCGAATTGCCTTCCTCTATCAGTTGTTAGGCGGACTGGTACTCCATATCGAGCTATCCAGTGGCGGTAGAAGGCCTCTGCCACAGCGGTAGCGGTGATGCTAGTCAGAGGTATCGCTTCCGGCCACCCGGTCGCTCGGTCGACCATTGTCAGGAGATATTCTTTCCCGTCTGATGGTGGGAGTGGTCCGACTAAGTCTAGGTGAACGTGTTCAAATTTCTTGGACGGCATGAAGGTCCCAAACGATGTCGAGGTGTGTCGGTTGACCTTGGCCCGTTGACAGGGTAGGCAGTGTTTTGCCCAATGGGCTACGTCCCTTTCCATGTTTGGCCAGAAGAATCTAGCGGTTACCAGCTTCCTTGATGCTCTGATCCCTGGATGGCTAAGGTTGTGCAGATGCTCGTAGATTGGCTTCCTTAATTCCCCTGGTACGTATGGCCTGGGTGTTCCCATTGTGGTCTCGCAGAAAAGACTATACTCGGCCCCAGGTACTGGAACTAGCTGGAGGCGAAGAGTCTCCCTTTTCTCTTGGGTATCGATTTCTTCGTCCCGTTTCTGAGCTTCAGCTAGGTTCTGAAAGTTGTTCAGTACAGTTACCTCCGCAATCCTCGATAAAGCATCAGCCACGGTGTTGTCCTCTCCCCGCTGGTAGCGTATATCCGTGGAGAATTGAGAGATGTAGTTCAATTGCCGTAATCTCCTGGGACTCAAGGTCTTATTGCTCTGTAGCATAGCGTAGGTTAGTGGCTTGTGGTCGGTGTATATTAGGATATGCCTGCCCTCAATCATGGGTCTGAAGTAGCGTATTGCCTCATACACTGCCAGAAGCTCTCGGTCGTAGGTGCTGTAGTTTTGTTGCGCCTTGTTGAACGCTTTAGAGAAGAAACCTAGCGGCTGTAGTGTGTCCTCTTCCTGTTGCTGTAGCACTGCTCCCATGCCGATGTTGCTGGCGTCACAAGCTACTGATAGCTGAGAGTCCGGTGAAGGATGTGCTATGCATGTTGCATTCGCAAGGTCCTCCTTGGTCTTCTCGTAGGCCGCTTCTGCTTCCCTCGACCACACTATAGGCGTCTTATCCCTGCGTTTAGCGTGGTGGAGATATTTGTTGAGCTCTCTCTGGGTGGTGGCTGCGTTGGGAAGGCACTTCCTGTAGAAGTTTACCATCCCAAGAAATCTCCTTAGATCATAGGTGGTGGCTGGTTTTGGTAGTTCCCGAATAGCTTTCACCTTCTCCTGGAGTGGGCAGATCCCTTCTGGTGACACGGTGTACCCCAAGAAGCTGACTGTCGGTTGTCCCAGTACACATTTATCAGTCCTTAGCGTCAGCCCTCGCTCACTCAGCCGCTGGAACACTACTTTTAGGTGGGCTTCGTGTTCTCGCTCATCCTTAGACGCAATGAGTATATCGTCTACGTAGACGAACACGAATGGTAGATCCCTAAAAGTGTGGTCCATGTATCGCTGAAAGGTCTGAGCTGCGTTTCTTAGACCGAACGTCATCTTGACGAACTCGAATAGGCCAAACGGTGTGATTATAGCCGTCTTCGGAATGTCTTCTTCCGCCACTGGTATATGATGGTACGCCTTGTTTATATCCAGAGCCGAGTAAATCTTAGTGCCGTATAACTGAATCGTGAAGTCGTGCAAGTTAGGCACATTGTATCGGTCTGGCACGGTCTTGCTATTCAGCAGGCGGTAGTCACCGCAAGGTCGCAATGTTCCATCCTTCTTCTCAACCACATGCAGTGGGCTGGCCCATGGGCTCTTGGATGGCCGACAGATACCGTCGTTCATCATATGCTGGAACTCCTCCTTGACAGCTTGATACTTGCCTGGCGGCAATCTTCGCGCCCTGCTGCATACGGGAGGCCCTGTAGTTTCAATGTGATGAAATATCCCGTTGTTTTGAATGTACCTTACGTGAGCCAACCTTCGTTAAGGTAGGGAACTGTAGCAGCAACTCCCTAAATGGTACGTGCGGTGGTACGGTAGATAGCTCTAGTAGCTCCACGACTTCAATGGACCCTATAGTTGCGAGTCCTGTGGTCCGGTCTATTAGACAGCGCTGGGCCAAATCCACCACCAGATTGCTTCCGGCGAGAAAGTCTGCCCCAAGTATGTGCTGCGTGACGTTGGCCACGATGAAATCCCACACGAACAGTCGTCGTAAGCCAAGATCCAAGCTCTTCCTTTGCTCTCCATAAGTTGGGATTGGAGTGCCGTTAGCCGCATACAGGCTGAATCCTGAGTCTCGTTCCCTGGCTTTGTTACAGTTGGGGATGATGGATATCGCCGCGCCAGTGTCCACCAGGTATCTTGTCCCTGTTTTTATGTCAGTTACGAAGAGACGGCGGAATTTATTAGCGGTAGCGGCTTCCGCCTTCCCGTCTACCGCGTCCCATTTGTTGACGGTTGGCTGGTGGTCCCCCATTTGCAAGGTTTCTTGCACTTTGTGGCCTTCTCCCCGAACTTGTGGTGGTAGTAGCAATACCCATCCTTGGGAGCTCCTTGGTCACGGTTACGGGACCTACTTCTTCCACGGTTGCTGCGCTGAATGGTAGTGGCCAATGAAGAAAATTGCTCGTGCAAATCTTGCAGTTGCTTCTCCAGTCGAGCAAGTCTGTCGCCGTCAGTATCTCTCACAGCGTGAACTGAGGTGTTGGAGTCTACCTCCATTACCTTATCTGCCACAGTGGCCAACTTGTCTAGGTCGTCCTGTTCAATAGCGGCTAGAATCCCTCTCACTCTCTGCGGTAGTGCTCGCAGCCAAACGGTACGTAAGACGCCGTCCGACATCGCTGTACCCGCTTGGTTTTGCATTTGTCGCAACAGCTGTGAAGCAGTCATGTCGCCAAGCTGTGTTTGTTCCAGAAGCCTTAATATCCTTCTCTCCTGGCTTTGACTGTAGATAGCGATGAGTTTTTCCTTCGTTGACGTGTAAGGCTCTGGACCAGGTGACTGCACTGAGCCGGCTATTTGTGTAAGCACCTGATATGGTAGCTGACCAACCAGGGCTTGAAATCGTCCAGCCTCGCTCTTGATCTTGTAGGCTCCAAATAGAGCTTCGATTTGTAGAAACCATAATGCTGGATTTTCCTCCCAGAACTGGGGTAACTTCACGAGGCTTACAGCCTCTGTGTCCGGTGCAGGCTCGAGCGGTGCGTCCCTCGCTTCAGTCATCACGTCGGGGTCACCAATTGTTGTATACTAAAGCGGCCAAGGGATGAAGTCCAGTATACAAGCTCTTCTTCTCACCGCTCGCAGGTACAAGTGACTGGATGGCCCTGAAAAGGACCGTTACCAAAAAATACGTCGGCGCTTGACTCGCCTATGGCGCTCCCCAGCGGGGTAGCCGTACAGTTGGGTGGCCCTGAAAAGGGCCGTTCACACTGTTGTTGAAGTGACTGCGCCGCTCCGGGAATGGCTTGCTCCCAGCGCGAGGCCACAGCAAAAGTGATGTGAGAGGCCCTGAAAGGGGCCGTTCGCTAATACCAGTCAACCGGCTTTGGGAGCCCCGGCAGTGTGGCCAGCACCCCGATAAACCCCGGTACCAATTGGCCTGGTCCTCGCTCGTATCTCACACTGTGGCAGCGCTGGTGATTCGGCTTGCCTTCGTAGCTGGTGAACTGGGCGTCTCGTGGGCTGCACTTCCTTCTTTCTTCTTTCTTCAAAATACAGGGGTTAAGTGATCGATTTTTGTTCTGGTCCGGACAGTGAGGTCCTTTGGCCGGTACAGAGATCCAGGTTTTGAGAGCAAGGTCCAGTCAGCTATCTTCCAGCTAAGGTAGCTATTGTGGATGTCTTCCAGTTGAAAAATTTTCTTAGACTGATGCAGACACGGCCGATTCTGCCCTTTTTATAGCGAAGTCGACCGTGCCGCGCCCTGGCGTCGCGACTGCGTCGCTATCTCTGTACCGTCCAAAGAACCACATTGCCATTCCAGAGTCTTGAGAAAGACTTTTTAAAATGGGCTATTTGCCTCTTTTCCTTTTTTATTTTTCTTTAATAAACAATTCTATATACATATAAAAAATTATATCCTTCCTATTTACAAAAATTATGTAGCTGTTCAATTATGCAGCAAAGTGAAGTTGGGGTTCCAACATCCACAAAAGAAGGGAAACTCCAGTGGGGGACGAGCTTAGGACGCAGCTCGTATACGCCCCATCAGTCCGGTCGAGATAATCCCGAATGGCAGGTATGGCTGGCAACGATAAGAGGAAGCGACATTCGGCCATCCCTGCCCTTGTGCCAGTGCAGTAACGCTGACAGGCGTCCATATATTAAGATCACTATTCTGGGAATAGAATCTGTGGGGCTTCTTGATTCCGGGGCAACAAGATCGTTGTTGGATGCTAATCTGTGGGCACGGTTTGCTAAACTGAACATGCAACTGGATGTCACTAAATCGGTGACTGTTTCTTTAGCGGATGGGCACAAATTACCTGCTTTGGGATGTGTATCATTACCAGTAGTGTTGTGCGATAAAGTTAGGATGATCGACTTCCTAGTAGTACCGAACTTGAAATACCCACTAATTCTCGGAGTAGATTTTTGGGCGAACATGAGTATATTACCTGACATAGGGAATCGAACGTGGACCTTCAATGATTCAGTCATGGCGGTAGAGGTGGCCCCAGCTTTAATTGATCAGTCCTCCTTAGAGGAGTGGCAGAAGCCAATCTTAGAGGAACTGATTTCTAAATGGAAGGGGACCCGACCTCAGAAACTAGGGTGCACCAGCAGAGTCAAGCACATGATCGAGACAGACCACCGTCCGATCAAACAGCGCTACTACCCGGTTTCGCCACATGTTCAAGAATTATTGAACAAAGAGCTGGATGACATGCTTGAGCAAGGTATAGTAGTCCCATCCAAAAGCCCATGGTCATCACCGGTCGTACTGGTAAAGAAATCAGACGGAACTTATCGGTTTTGTGTGGATTACAGGCAGGTAAACGCGGTTACGAAGAGAGATGCCTATCCTCTTCCTTTTGTCACTCAGATTCTCGATCGGTTAAGAGATGGACATTATCTCTCGTCCGTAGACATAAAGTCGGCCTATTGGCAGATCCAAATGGAGGAAAGTAGTCAAGAAAGGCAGCCTTTACAGTACCTGGTCGTGGGCTCTTTGAATTCACGAGAATGCCATTTGGGCTTCATAACGCCCCAGCCACGTGGCAAAGGCTTATTGATCATGTTCTGGGGGCTGACCTAGAACCACATGTTTTCGTATACCTCGACGACATTGTGGTGGTGACGAACGAATTCGGAAAACATGTAGAGGTACTAGAAGAGGTATTTCGGCGACTGGCTGAATCAAAATTAACTATAAATTGGGACAAATGTCGCTTTTGTAGGTCGCAATTGAGGTACCTGGGCTACGTTGTGAATAAGGATGGGTTACAAGTAGACCCTGAGAAGGTCTCATCAATTATGACTTTTCCAGCCCCAAAGTCTATCAGGCAGGTTAGACGTTTTATAGGCCTAGCGTCGTGGTATCGTCGATTTGTCCCAGACTTTTCAACCATAAAATCACCGTTAACCAACTTGCTAAAGAAAGGGAAAAGGTGGCAATGGAATGAAGAACAGGAAACAGCATTCATTGCCATAAAAGATAAACTTATTTCTTCACCGATCTTGACCTGTCCAGATTTTAGCCTACCCTTTATCCTTCAAACAGACGCGTCCTCTTCGGGCGTAGGGGCTATTTTGTGCCAAGAGTATCCGGAGGGCGAAAAGGCGATAGCCTACGCTAGCAGAGGACTGACCGCCTCTGAGAAAAAGTTCTCGACTACCGAGCAAGAGTGCCTGGCCGTTCTCTGGGCAATAGAGAAATTCAGACCCTACTTAGAGGGGATGGAATTTACGGTAGTCACTGATCACATGGCGCTTAAGTGGCTTAATAATCTAAAAGATCCACAAGGCAGGCTACCCAGGTGGGCTGTGAAATTTCAGCAATACACTTTCCAAATCCGTCACCGACCGGGGAAGTTAAACGCGGCCGCGGATGCACTTTCAAGGGTTGAGGAGGATGCCGAGGTGACGGCAATAGATTGCACTGGCCATACAGACTCCTGGTACCGAGATTTGTGCACTAAAGTCAGTACGCGACCTGATGAGTACCCACTATGGAAAGTAGAAGGGTCGAAACTGTACAAGAGAATAGTGGATCGAAGGAAAATCTTGGGGGAGGATCGTCCTTGGAAGTTAGTGGTGCCAAAAAGCGAAAGGAAGAAGCTGTTATTCGACTTCCATGATAGTTCTATGTCAGGTCATTTAGGTTCCTACAAGACTCTTCAGCGACTGAAGGAAGGTTATTATTGGCCAGGAATGGCTGCAGATACAGCGAGGTACGTTGCTAGGTATCCGACCTGTCTCGCAATGAAACCCTCTCAACAGGGACCAGCAGGGTTGATGGGAGGGCAGAGAGTTGCGGAAAGCCCCTGGCAGGTAATTACTGCCGATCTAATGGGCCCACTTCCCTTGTCCACTAAATTAAACAGATGGCTGCTAGTGGTATGCAACTATTTTTCAAAGTATTCCATATTACTTCCGTTGCGGACCGCCACATCCAATAAGATAGCAAACTTGTTGGAAGAAAAAGTTTTTCTGAAGTTTGGTGTTCCCCAGATAATCATCTGTGACAATGGCGTACAGTTCAAAGGTCGCCAGTTACAGGAAAACATGCAAGAATATGGGACAAAGACGTGGTTCACCAGTCTTTATCACCCTCAGGCGAATCCCACGGAGAGAGTTAATAGGGTAATAAAAACCATGATGTCGTCTTATATCCGGGAGAACCATCGCCATTGGGATAAGGAGCTATCAAAACTGGAATTCGCGATAAAGACAGCAGTACACGACGCCACCGGGTACACTCCCGCATACCTAAACTACGGCCGAGAACTGCCCAGGACCGCGTTTGAGTATGAGAGGGACCCACCGGATGAGACCAGCAGTGAAATAGGTCTGAATCGCGAACGACATATGGAAAAGCTGAAGGCGATGCCAATCCTTTACAAGGAAGTCCAGGACCGTCTCGATCGCGCTTATGAAAAGGCGCAACGCGCTTATAATTTAAGGAGAAGGCCTGTGGAATATCTAGAGGGGCAGGTAGTATGGTGTAGAACCCATCCACAATCCGATGCTTCATCTTACTTTTCGGCGATGCTGGCACCGAAGTTTGTCAAACGGAAGGTGAGGAAAAAGATTTCCTCTGTAGCGTACGAACTTGAAGACCCCTCAACAGGAGTATTTGCGGGGGTATGGAGCGTAAAGGACCTTAAAGAACAACCAGTGCAAGAAGTGTCCTAGTCCCATTAATTCCTTCCTTCGTTAACTTTTCTCTCCCAGGTTGTCGCTACATTCAAAGTTAATAAAAGTTATTAATCAGGCTATTTCTCGTTGTGCTATTATTTTCCTTCCTAGGAAGGAAGGGAGAATGTTAGGGGTTAAAAAGAAAATAATAGCTAGGTCAGTCAGTCTGGTGGGAGAGAGGGAGGCAGTGATTATTTATACAGACAAAAACCAAAATATATAAATAAATAATTTTTTTTTTTGTTGAGAGGGGGTCAGTCATTTGTAATGCACCTCTTAATGAAGTGAATTTGATTTTGTGTAATAAAAAAAAAAAATTAGGCTTAGTAATAGTTGGGAAAAGAAAGGGTTAGAAGACCAAAAGTGAGCGGAAACAAAAGAAGAGAGAAAATCCAGGAGTACAGAAGGCAGTGGGAGCAGATGAAAAAAAAAAATGTTGCGAACCGAACAGAGTTCTGACGCTGGCGAAGTAAATTGAGCCTTTGGATAGCTGGTGAAGAAAAGTAAACGAAAACTCGCTTGCAGAAGGATTTATCGTGTACCGAGAGAACGAAAACTCTAAAGGCGTACAGGCAAGAGTAGAGAACCAGGTGTCTGCCCAATTCAAGTTGAATTTAAAAGGAGCGGTGAGTGAACCCCAGCGCTGGTGGTAGCAAAGGTAATGGAGATTGGACAATTTGACAAAGTTTGAATCCGTTATTATTCTGAACTGAAGTTTTTTTATTATTATTATTATTTAAATTTATTTATTTTTCTTATTAAATGTATACAATGTGTTGAAAATATTCTTTGGTCAGCTGGGCCCATTAATTTAATTCCAAGCTTTGTTTGTATAACTAATATAATATTCATGTTCAAGAATTGCTAACCAAGCATTATATTTTCTGTTATAGATCATAAAATAGCCTATTCTGATATTGAAGTGAGTACGACCTGCTGTAGCTGGTGCATTACACGATGACTGATTGCTCCGTAAATCTAAATTAAATCAAATTCCTGCTTCCTTATAGTTACTGTTCTCTCTTTTACTCCAGCCAACCTACTATTCCGGGTATTGGGGGTTTTCGCTGCTGTACCCCCAAGAACCTACTCTTACCAGCCCATAAACATCCTCTCTCCCTACACCTTTTGTTTAATCGATTATTATTTTATTTTCTTTTATTTATTTTCATTTATCCCCTTGAAACCGGTACTTATTTCACTCGAAACAACAGACTAGACTAGACATAGACTAGACTAGACTAGACATAGATTTTATTGTTTTTTGAGATTACAATATCTCCCAACAAGGAGTTGATAGTGAATACAATAATATTTATATAAATAAGAAAATAGTAACTTACAAACTTGTATTGAATTAAAAGGAACAAAAATAAATTTAATAAACAAAATCACCAACTTCTGGTGGAACTATTTAACAGATCAATGCACAAGACAATATAGTGTGGTCGAAAGCCAAACTACAAACACTATTCATTCAAAATAAAAGCTCTTACTTTCAGTGCTGAGACTGTATAATAATACACATTATTCAAGTGCTCCAAATCAGAAATACATAAAATTTTTTCCAAATTACCCAGCTCATCTAACGATCTATCAATATATTTAGTTAAGTATTTTTTACGGCAGCTACTATATATTGGACAATTTAACAAGAAATGAATTAAATTTTCAGGTTTCTGAAGATTACAAATTGTACAATTTTCCCCTGTTTCAAGTGTATACAAATTTCCTTTAAAAAATAATTTAAATCGGTTCTCATTTGATATCCTTAATTGGCTTAATATTCTGCGTTTACTTAAATTACAATGAATTTGCAAATAACTTTCTTTAAAGCCTAGGGCACTTATGCAACTATACATTTTGTTATAGTTAGAATTAAGAACAGATTCTACATCTTTACTAATATGGTGGTTTACATATTTTTCCACTAAGTTAGGTAATTCTTTGCGTATTATATCTGGATTTTCATAATTTATGATATGTATCTGTCGCGTATTACTACGCGAATTTATAAAAAAAGGGACACCAGCGGGAGGACTCCCAATTTTTCTATACATACGATTGACTGGCCACACTGTTCAGTAGGCAGTGCTGAGTTCAACACCCCTGGCGGCTAGTATTAGTAGTCATCTATCGTCATTCGTCATTGCTTTATCAACCTTTTAACTGTGTGCTTGTACAGTACAGCCTTTTACAACTGGACCGGAACGCCATCTTGCCTTCTATCAGCACATGTCTGCCTTTTGATCATTATTCATTTATCTGCCCTAGACGGCCTTTTTTGTGGCAGTGGTGGTTCCTTTTATACTGTGCCATTCAACTTAGTAAGCAGCTTTATTCCAATTCGCTTCAAATAGTGGATTAACAGGTGAATCAATTCGTCAATCGGTAAGTCAGCCTATTTTATCCTTTACATCCTCCTTACCCCTGGGGTATTATTCTTATTACTATTATCATTATTATTATTCCTTCTACCTGGGAGTGGTCTGACTTGCTGGCGGATGTTTATTCACTCTTTTACATCATTCATCAACTTACGCTACACTTCCGCTGCTTCACCTAATTACTCGGCACTATCTACAACTTGTGAGCACTGTATTACACGCATTTTGCATCATTATTAACACCAGCTATCCCAGTGTTCAAGGGACATTACGTCGGAAACCTGGTAGCTGTACCTACATCTCAACAGTGTGCGTCCAGTTAATCTCAGCCTCCTTCTTAGCGCTGATCCAGGGTAGCCTCGTCCTCAAGGTATTTCCCACCTTATATTTGTTATTTACTATCACAGGTGATTTAAGGGCCTTTTAACATTTATCCTCTATTTTATAACTTTTTGCTCTGATCTTTTCCATAGGCCAGAGCTGGTCCTCCGTTTCATAGGAAACCGGATTGTGGGGGCTTGCTTCTACATCTGCCGTTTCCAACCTTTCACACCAGCACCTTGGATCTGCATGGGCTTCTACAGCTTAATCCAGTCCATTACCAGTGCGCCTGACATCGGCGTTGCCGGCTGAAGACTGGGTTTTGGGTTACCATCACCAAAAACGATGTAGTGAAGAAAAATAAATGCATGGTCGTTGTAAACACTAAAAGACTAGTTCTTATTTTTCGACCACCTGATTCCTGATCTTTAGCAAGTGGGTATTTCCAGTTTAAATACTCCACATTTACTACCAGAGGATAATTCTTTATTTGTATTCTGGGCCGTTTCCTACTGGTATTTACTACCAGAGGATAATCTTAAATTGCATTCTGGGCCGTTTCCGACTGGTATTACTACAGAGGACATACTTCATTTCCGTTCTGGGCTCTCTTCCTTCTGGCTACATCCGGTAAGGAATTTTACAATTTCCCTTTAAATCATCTTTATTTTACACGTGTCTGGTGACCCCAATCACAGGGATTTACGACCCCTTTGCTTGAGTGTCGCTTGCATTGAATACAGTGTTACCATCACTGTTTAATCTAGCCCTGTCTAGTATTGTCATCGGCTTATTGCCTGTGTGTATTAAGGAGTGTGGATAAGCACCAACTTAGCGTGCACCCCCCTTAGCACTTACTTCCGGTCTTGGGTAACCATTTGACTCTTTGAGCTTACTTTTATACATTGCCTTGTATTTCATTTTGTATTTTGTATACTTACATTCTTCTATGCTTCTAGATACCTTTTATTATACTTAAATTGTGTATACCTTACTTTATATTTTTTGTCTTGATTGTATACTTACATGCTTCTATGCTTCTAGATACATTTTATTATACTTAATTGAAGTGTGATCCACATTTTATTATACTTAATTGAAGTTGTGATCCACATTTGCACATCTTGGTATGCTTGTTACTTCGTAGGGTAAGTGTGCCTTTTACTCTACTATTTGAATTGTTTGTTAACTTTTGTGCTCTAGTGACTTCCTTTGATTCACCATGTCACCCCATTTGTCTGCCAAGGCATTTAATCGCATATGCCGATTAGCTATTCGCGGTTATAATCAAATTCAAGCAGAAATTGATAGGGTTTCGCAGTCCCTTTCCACCCCGGTGACTAAGTATCAAGCCCTTTTAGATGCTCTTCAAAATGATCACAATAATGCCAAAGGGGAGCTCACTCCTTATCGGGAGTTAGCTGAGGCCTTGCCTGACCTTACCCTTGAGATTCTCGACCAACAGTTGGAGGCTGTTGGCGATTGTTACACAGGGCTTGTGCGACAACTATCTGAATTAATTCGAGTTTCCTCATTACCGGCGAGCTCTACTAGGCTTAGCATTGATCCTCAAGACATTAATACTACTATGTCTACTGCACCTTCTTCTATTAACACCTCTAATGCATTTTATCCGGTGCAGTCAATACCTAAATTCTCTGGGAGACCTTTGGATTGGCGCGGGTTTATTTCCCGTTTCGAATCCATTATCAATACGAGTAACCAACTAAATTCAATTCAAAAGTTTCAATTTCTTTATGATGGTCTGGATTCCAATTCACAAACCTTAATCTCGCATTTGGATTTCACACCTGAAATGTACCCAGTAGCTTTGAAAATCTTAAAGAAGCGTTATGATGATCCTCAGGGCATCATTGATTATCATGCTAACGGACTTGTTGGCCTTTCTAAACCGGGCTCCTCCTTTAAGGACTTTGCCACATTTGTGGACACTTTAAATGTACACTATCGTGCACTGGCGGCTCTGCCCCAGGTTGATGAACATCAAGCCATTATAGTTTCACTACTGGTCTCGAAATTTGATCCAGCCACCTTACATGAATATAAAAAATATCGGCGGAGAGATGCTCAAAATAACTCCACGGTTACAGTCAACCAACTCCTCGAATTTCTCGATCAAAGCTTGAAGGAGAGACAGTTGGACGTCTCTCACCCAACTGCAACTTCAACTCCGACTCCCAGATCAAACTGTAAGCCTAAGCCTAGATTTAACCAGTCTAAATTTAAGGCGCCTGTCTATGCGGCCGAACCATTAGACTTAACATATACTTGCAACTTTTGCAATCAAGCTTCACACATTATATTTCATTGTGAAGACTTTAAAGCCAAGTCACCCCGCGAGCGTTACAATTTCATTAAATCCAAGAACCTTTGCATTAATTGTTTGCGGAACCACTCTATTTCCCAATGCACTAATCGCGCGAAATGCAAAAGGTGTGGGAAGCCTCACCATACTCTCTTACATTTTGGAACTTCTCCCACGAAGAGAGTTGAATCTCCTCAACCCAAGTCTCCTCCTTCGAGGCCTGGTAATACTACACCACCAGGAACTTCCAGAGCTCCTCAGCCTGAATCATCACCACCTACAGTGTCGGTGACTGTACCAGCCCATGTTGCTGCTACGACTGTGTCCACTAAGCGGCAGTCACTCTTACTCGCGACCACACTCGTCCGCATTCAAACATCCCCGCACTCCTACTTGGTGCTTAGGGGAATTTTAGACACCGCAGCTGGAGCCTCTTTCTTAACTGATCGTTGCGTACAGAGATTAGGATGTCGGCGTTGGCATTCTCCAATTTCTGTTTCCGGGATAGGCAATACTACCGCAACAAATAAGGGCGTCTGCTCCCTTGATATTGCTACTATAGGTGGTTCCATCCTTGCACCTCAACACCCATTTATCATTTTAGATAAAATAGCAGTCACAACTCCTACTGTTGAAATAAATGCTTCAGTACGTGAAGCAGCCAAACATTTGGTTTTAGCCGATCCCTCTTTTGATAAACCTTCTAGGATCGATTGCATTTTAGGCTCAGATTTAGCCTCTTTGTTATTTGGTCAAGGCTCTCCTATCACGTTAGGAACGGATATGCCAGTAGCGGTACCTTCTCCGTTTGGCTATATTCTCTTGGGATCAGCTCCAGTGACGACTTCTCCTTCTTCGGGGTCTGTTTCAAACCCCACTACTTCAACTTCTTCTGCCGTAGCCGCATGCTGCGCAGCACCAGGCAATGAGTTACATGCCCTTGTAGAGAACTTTTGGCGGGCTGAAGATTCACCCCCAGTTTCTCCTGCACCTTCTCCACAGGAACAGCTGTGCGAGCAATTTTACCGCGACACCACCACACGTGATGCTTCCGGTCGGTATCAGGTTAGATTACCTTTCATTAATAAGGATCCTTCCTTAGTGGCCAACTCATATGCTGCCGCGTACTCACGCTTTTGCGCCTTGGAACGAAAGTTTAAAACAGATCCTAACTTTCAGAAATTATATACTGAATTTATGCAAGACTACCTTGACCAATGCCATATGCAATTAGCTGATGGACCTGTCTCTTACTATATTCCCCATCATGGGATTTTCAAGAATCATGGGGACAACCCCAAGATTCGCGTCGTCTTCGACGCCTCTGCTAAAACCCCCAGTGGTACTTCATTAAACGATCTTTTGTTTGCTGGTCCTAAATTGCACCCTCTTTTATCCGATATAATTTCATTGTTCAGACAATATCCATTTGTCTTTTCCTGTGATATTAGGCAAATGTTTCGCCAAATATCTATGCATTACGAGGACAGACAGTTCCAATGCATTTTATGGCGGTCATCTCCAGACCAGCCTATACGCACTTATTACTTAAACACTGTTACATACGGCACAAGATCAGCTCCTTATCTGGCACTCCGTACACTGGCTCAGCTTGCCGATGATGAGAAAACAAATTTTCCTGAGGGAGCTGCTGCTTTAAAAACAAACATATTTGTTGATGACGTTGCCGTGGGTGCGTACTCCCTGACAGCAGCTATACGTCTGCGTAATCAACTTATTGCGCTATTACACTCTGGAGGCTTTGACCTCCGTAAATGGGTTGCTAACCACCCTTCCCTACTTATGGGAATCCCGTTGGAACACCACGTTGCTTCCACTTCTTTCAGCACCACTTCAGCGTGCTCTATTTCTTTATTGGGCGCATTATGGAACCCTACTACGGATTCCTTTAGCATTCGACTTGACATCAAGTCCAGTCCCAGTGGCACTGTTACCAAACGTTTGGTACTTTCTTTTACAGCCCAAATTTTTGACGTATGCGGTTGGCTTGCACCCTTTACATTCAACTTAAAGGCCTTCTTACAAGCCTTATGGAGACAGTCTCTCCAATGGGACACTCCTTTGCCAGAGCAACTTGCCTCTCAATGGCAGTCTCTTATTCATGAATTTTCTATTTTGGAGCAGGCAACATTACCTCGCCCATTCTCGCCCACTGCGGCTACTACTTCCTACATCCTTCATGGATTCTCTGATGCCTCAGCACGAGGTTATTCAGCTGTTTTATACTTGGTTGGGGTGGAATCGAGCTCACCTCCAGCTCTTTTATGCGCTAAAACGCGCGTTGCTCCTTTACACACTTTAACTATTCCACGATTGGAACTGTGTGGAGCTCATTTGTTGGCATCACTTGCCGCTCATTACTTGAACTTATTTTCTTCTATTCTTACTATCACAAGTGTCCACCTCTGGACCGATTCGCAGATCGTTCTGCATTGGGTACAATTACCTCCTTATAAGTTCAAGGTTTATGTTTCAAACCGGGTATCCCAGATCCAAGATTGGGTTCCCACTGCCACTTGGCATTATGTACCCACTAATGACAATCCAGCTGACATTGCTTCAAGAGGTTGCAATGCCTCTACACTTCTTAACCATACACTGTGGTGGCACGGACCATCATGGCTGTCTACGCCCTCTTCAAGGCCTAACATTGGCCCTTTGGCTCTTCCGCATTCAGTCTCACCGGAATTTTCACTCCAAGCTGAATGCGCTACTGTAGTTCCGATTCCTACTGTGCAACTATTTGATCACATTCCATCATGGAGTTCATTACTCCTTGTGATTAAACTTATACTCACTTGGAAGTCCAAAGTCAAGGGGTATCCCCCCCCGGCATTGAGTCATGTGATTACTGCTATTTGTTTCTACATTCAAAGGACTGCCTTTGAGAAAGATGTCTCTGCCTTACGATCAGGACGATCTTCCTCTGCCGGACTACAGCGTTTAACGCCTTTTATTGATTCTAATGGGTTAATTCGAGTCGGCGGTCGACTCCAAAATACTACTTCTCTTAAAACTTGTCATCCCATTATTTTACCTAAGAGCCATTATTTAGTCAATTTACTGATTGACCCTTATCACACTTTATTTCTTCATTCAGGGCTAAATCTTACACTCTATCATCTTTCACGTTCCTTTTGGATTCTGTCAGCCAGACAAGCTATTCGTTCACGCATCCATAAATGTATGGTGTGTTTCCGGGCCAAACCATCCCATAACGTTCCCTTAATGGGTCAACTTCCATCAGCGAGGGTCAATCCCTCCTTTCCTTTTACACATACGGGCATGGATTTTGCAGGGCCATTTACAATTCGGATCTCGGACAGTCGTAAGGCTCTTACTGTCAAAGTTTATCTTTGCATATTTGTATGCTTCTCTACTAAAGCTGTTCATTTAGAGCTGGCATCGGATCTTTCCACCAGTGAATTCTTAGACGTTCTACAGCGTTTCATTAGCCGACGCGGCTGTCCTGCCCATCTTTATTCAGACTGCGGAACTAATTTCGTTGGCGCTTCTACCGCCCTTACACGAGCACTTCAATCATTACAAGCGGAGTTACAATTTTCTAAACTTATTAATGATTTTTGTTTTTCAAAATCTATATCATTTCATTTCAACCCACCTTCTGCACCTCACCAAGGAGGGCTGTGGGAACGTGCTGTTCAATCAGCTAAATACCATTTGAATAGGCTCATTGCCAGTTACATCCCCACTTACAAGGTCTTAAATACTCTTGTTATACGCATTGAAGGCATCTTAAATTCTAGGCCTCTTTCTACCATCTCCAGTGATCCTAACGATTTCTCCGCCGTAACTCCGGCACACTTTCTATTGGGTAGATCGTTGATTGAACCACCAGATGCGGATGCGGCCATTCAACGATGTTCGCCTCGCCAACTACACTGGATTCAGACCGTCATTAAGGATTTTTGGACACGCTGGAAATCTGAATACCTTCCAGCTCTTGCACCTCGTGGGAAGTGGACCTCAACCTCCCCTAATCTTTCGGTTGGAGATCTCGTATTGATTGATGCTGATAACACTCCGCCCTCTTGTTGGCCTTTGGCCCGTGTACTGCAGGTCTTTCCTGGTTCAGATGGTATAGTACGACGTGCTCGTCTCAAAACTGCAACTTCAGAGCTTACTCGTCCAGCAGTTAAGCTCTTTCGCCTTCCAATTTATGATTAAATTGCAAGCTACCTTCATTAACTATTCTTAATCTTATGTTTCTTGTTCCGCTAGTTATTTCAATCAGTTTTACACTTCTTTTGTTTTTTGCAATCTCTCAAGAGGTTGCCTTATATAATTTATTTCAAGGCCCAGCGCCGTTTCCTCCTGTTGGCCCCTACCTAATCTTCTCAAGACCTCTCGACGACGTTGACCCCTTGGGTTCAGTCTCTTAATCTTGCTCCGTAGCATGACTTCCCTTGGGCGAGTCTGAGTGGAGGCCGGGTACATATCTGCTTATTCTCTCGTTACTCTCTCCCTGTAGCCACAGCGCTACACCTGAACTTTGCTCATTTGTATATACACTTTGTAGTTTATGCCTCTATGGCTTATATTTAGTTAATTACGATTTTCACATGGAGTCATTCTCCTTTTGGCCCCCAGTGTCGCGTATTACTACGCGAATTTATAAAAAAAGGGACACCAGCGGGAGGACTCCCAATTTTTCTATACATACGATTGACTGGCCACACTGTTCAGTAGGCAGTGCTGAGTTCAACACCCCTGGCGGCTAGTATTAGTAGTCATCTATCGTCATTCGTCATTGCTTTATCAACCTTTTAACTGTGTGCTTGTACAGTACAGCCTTTTACAACTGGACCGGAACGCCATCTTGCCTTCTATCAGCACATGTCTGCCTTTTGATCATTATTCATTTATCTGCCCTAGACGGCCTTTTTTGTGGCAGTGGTGGTTCCTTTTATACTGTGCCATTCAACTTAGTAAGCAGCTTTATTCCAATTCGCTTCAAATAGTGGATTAACAGGTGAATCAATTCGTCAATCGGTAAGTCAGCCTATTTTATCCTTTACATCCTCCTTACCCCTGGGGTATTATTCTTATTACTATTATCATTATTATTATTCCTTCTACCTGGGAGTGGTCTGACTTGCTGGCGGATGTTTATTCACTCTTTTACATCATTCATCAACTTACGCTACACTTCCGCTGCTTCACCTAATTACTCGGCACTATCTACAACTTGTGAGCACTGTATTACACGCATTTTGCATCATTATTAACACCAGCTATCCCAGTGTTCAAGGGACATTACGTCGGAAACCTGGTAGCTGTACCTACATCTCAACAGTGTGCGTCCAGTTAATCTCAGCCTCCTTCTTAGCGCTGATCCAGGGTAGCCTCGTCCTCAAGGTATTTCCCACCTTATATTTGTTATTTACTATCACAGGTGATTTAAGGGCCTTTTAACATTTATCCTCTATTTTATAACTTTTTGCTCTGATCTTTTCCATAGGCCAGAGCTGGTCCTCCGTTTCATAGGAAACCGGATTGTGGGGGCTTGCTTCTACATCTGCCGTTTCCAACCTTTCACACCAGCACCTTGGATCTGCATGGGCTTCTACAGCTTAATCCAGTCCATTACCAGTGCGCCTGACATCGGCGTTGCCGGCTGAAGACTGGGTTTTGGGTTACCATCACCAAAAACGATGTAGTGAAGAAAAATAAATGCATGGTCGTTGTAAACACTAAAAGACTAGTTCTTATTTTTCGACCACCTGATTCCTGATCTTTAGCAAGTGGGTATTTCCAGTTTAAATACTCCACATTTACTACCAGAGGATAATTCTTTATTTGTATTCTGGGCCGTTTCCTACTGGTATTTACTACCAGAGGATAATCTTAAATTGCATTCTGGGCCGTTTCCGACTGGTATTACTACAGAGGACATACTTCATTTCCGTTCTGGGCTCTCTTCCTTCTGGCTACATCCGGTAAGGAATTTTACAATTTCCCTTTAAATCATCTTTATTTTACACGTGTCTGGTGACCCCAATCACAGGGATTTACGACCCCTTTGCTTGAGTGTCGCTTGCATTGAATACAGTGTTACCATCACTGTTTAATCTAGCCCTGTCTAGTATTGTCATCGGCTTATTGCCTGTGTGTATTAAGGAGTGTGGATAAGCACCAACTTAGCGTGCACCCCCCTTAGCACTTACTTCCGGTCTTGGGTAACCATTTGACTCTTTGAGCTTACTTTTATACATTGCCTTGTATTTCATTTTGTATTTTGTATACTTACATTCTTCTATGCTTCTAGATACCTTTTATTATACTTAAATTGTGTATACCTTACTTTATATTTTTTGTCTTGATTGTATACTTACATGCTTCTATGCTTCTAGATACATTTTATTATACTTAATTGAAGTGTGATCCACATTTTATTATACTTAATTGAAGTTGTGATCCACATTTGCACATCTTGGTATGCTTGTTACTTCGTAGGGTAAGTGTGCCTTTTACTCTACTATTTGAATTGTTTGTTAACTTTTGTGCTCTAGTGACTTCCTTTGATTCACCATGTCACCCCATTTGTCTGCCAAGGCATTTAATCGCATATGCCGATTAGCTATTCGCGGTTATAATCAAATTCAAGCAGAAATTGATAGGGTTTCGCAGTCCCTTTCCACCCCGGTGACTAAGTATCAAGCCCTTTTAGATGCTCTTCAAAATGATCACAATAATGCCAAAGGGGAGCTCACTCCTTATCGGGAGTTAGCTGAGGCCTTGCCTGACCTTACCCTTGAGATTCTCGACCAACAGTTGGAGGCTGTTGGCGATTGTTACACAGGGCTTGTGCGACAACTATCTGAATTAATTCGAGTTTCCTCATTACCGGCGAGCTCTACTAGGCTTAGCATTGATCCTCAAGACATTAATACTACTATGTCTACTGCACCTTCTTCTATTAACACCTCTAATGCATTTTATCCGGTGCAGTCAATACCTAAATTCTCTGGGAGACCTTTGGATTGGCGCGGGTTTATTTCCCGTTTCGAATCCATTATCAATACGAGTAACCAACTAAATTCAATTCAAAAGTTTCAATTTCTTTATGATGGTCTGGATTCCAATTCACAAACCTTAATCTCGCATTTGGATTTCACACCTGAAATGTACCCAGTAGCTTTGAAAATCTTAAAGAAGCGTTATGATGATCCTCAGGGCATCATTGATTATCATGCTAACGGACTTGTTGGCCTTTCTAAACCGGGCTCCTCCTTTAAGGACTTTGCCACATTTGTGGACACTTTAAATGTACACTATCGTGCACTGGCGGCTCTGCCCCAGGTTGATGAACATCAAGCCATTATAGTTTCACTACTGGTCTCGAAATTTGATCCAGCCACCTTACATGAATATAAAAAATATCGGCGGAGAGATGCTCAAAATAACTCCACGGTTACAGTCAACCAACTCCTCGAATTTCTCGATCAAAGCTTGAAGGAGAGACAGTTGGACGTCTCTCACCCAACTGCAACTTCAACTCCGACTCCCAGATCAAACTGTAAGCCTAAGCCTAGATTTAACCAGTCTAAATTTAAGGCGCCTGTCTATGCGGCCGAACCATTAGACTTAACATATACTTGCAACTTTTGCAATCAAGCTTCACACATTATATTTCATTGTGAAGACTTTAAAGCCAAGTCACCCCGCGAGCGTTACAATTTCATTAAATCCAAGAACCTTTGCATTAATTGTTTGCGGAACCACTCTATTTCCCAATGCACTAATCGCGCGAAATGCAAAAGGTGTGGGAAGCCTCACCATACTCTCTTACATTTTGGAACTTCTCCCACGAAGAGAGTTGAATCTCCTCAACCCAAGTCTCCTCCTTCGAGGCCTGGTAATACTACACCACCAGGAACTTCCAGAGCTCCTCAGCCTGAATCATCACCACCTACAGTGTCGGTGACTGTACCAGCCCATGTTGCTGCTACGACTGTGTCCACTAAGCGGCAGTCACTCTTACTCGCGACCACACTCGTCCGCATTCAAACATCCCCGCACTCCTACTTGGTGCTTAGGGGAATTTTAGACACCGCAGCTGGAGCCTCTTTCTTAACTGATCGTTGCGTACAGAGATTAGGATGTCGGCGTTGGCATTCTCCAATTTCTGTTTCCGGGATAGGCAATACTACCGCAACAAATAAGGGCGTCTGCTCCCTTGATATTGCTACTATAGGTGGTTCCATCCTTGCACCTCAACACCCATTTATCATTTTAGATAAAATAGCAGTCACAACTCCTACTGTTGAAATAAATGCTTCAGTACGTGAAGCAGCCAAACATTTGGTTTTAGCCGATCCCTCTTTTGATAAACCTTCTAGGATCGATTGCATTTTAGGCTCAGATTTAGCCTCTTTGTTATTTGGTCAAGGCTCTCCTATCACGTTAGGAACGGATATGCCAGTAGCGGTACCTTCTCCGTTTGGCTATATTCTCTTGGGATCAGCTCCAGTGACGACTTCTCCTTCTTCGGGGTCTGTTTCAAACCCCACTACTTCAACTTCTTCTGCCGTAGCCGCATGCTGCGCAGCACCAGGCAATGAGTTACATGCCCTTGTAGAGAACTTTTGGCGGGCTGAAGATTCACCCCCAGTTTCTCCTGCACCTTCTCCACAGGAACAGCTGTGCGAGCAATTTTACCGCGACACCACCACACGTGATGCTTCCGGTCGGTATCAGGTTAGATTACCTTTCATTAATAAGGATCCTTCCTTAGTGGCCAACTCATATGCTGCCGCGTACTCACGCTTTTGCGCCTTGGAACGAAAGTTTAAAACAGATCCTAACTTTCAGAAATTATATACTGAATTTATGCAAGACTACCTTGACCAATGCCATATGCAATTAGCTGATGGACCTGTCTCTTACTATATTCCCCATCATGGGATTTTCAAGAATCATGGGGACAACCCCAAGATTCGCGTCGTCTTCGACGCCTCTGCTAAAACCCCCAGTGGTACTTCATTAAACGATCTTTTGTTTGCTGGTCCTAAATTGCACCCTCTTTTATCCGATATAATTTCATTGTTCAGACAATATCCATTTGTCTTTTCCTGTGATATTAGGCAAATGTTTCGCCAAATATCTATGCATTACGAGGACAGACAGTTCCAATGCATTTTATGGCGGTCATCTCCAGACCAGCCTATACGCACTTATTACTTAAACACTGTTACATACGGCACAAGATCAGCTCCTTATCTGGCACTCCGTACACTGGCTCAGCTTGCCGATGATGAGAAAACAAATTTTCCTGAGGGAGCTGCTGCTTTAAAAACAAACATATTTGTTGATGACGTTGCCGTGGGTGCGTACTCCCTGACAGCAGCTATACGTCTGCGTAATCAACTTATTGCGCTATTACACTCTGGAGGCTTTGACCTCCGTAAATGGGTTGCTAACCACCCTTCCCTACTTATGGGAATCCCGTTGGAACACCACGTTGCTTCCACTTCTTTCAGCACCACTTCAGCGTGCTCTATTTCTTTATTGGGCGCATTATGGAACCCTACTACGGATTCCTTTAGCATTCGACTTGACATCAAGTCCAGTCCCAGTGGCACTGTTACCAAACGTTTGGTACTTTCTTTTACAGCCCAAATTTTTGACGTATGCGGTTGGCTTGCACCCTTTACATTCAACTTAAAGGCCTTCTTACAAGCCTTATGGAGACAGTCTCTCCAATGGGACACTCCTTTGCCAGAGCAACTTGCCTCTCAATGGCAGTCTCTTATTCATGAATTTTCTATTTTGGAGCAGGCAACATTACCTCGCCCATTCTCGCCCACTGCGGCTACTACTTCCTACATCCTTCATGGATTCTCTGATGCCTCAGCACGAGGTTATTCAGCTGTTTTATACTTGGTTGGGGTGGAATCGAGCTCACCTCCAGCTCTTTTATGCGCTAAAACGCGCGTTGCTCCTTTACACACTTTAACTATTCCACGATTGGAACTGTGTGGAGCTCATTTGTTGGCATCACTTGCCGCTCATTACTTGAACTTATTTTCTTCTATTCTTACTATCACAAGTGTCCACCTCTGGACCGATTCGCAGATCGTTCTGCATTGGGTACAATTACCTCCTTATAAGTTCAAGGTTTATGTTTCAAACCGGGTATCCCAGATCCAAGATTGGGTTCCCACTGCCACTTGGCATTATGTACCCACTAATGACAATCCAGCTGACATTGCTTCAAGAGGTTGCAATGCCTCTACACTTCTTAACCATACACTGTGGTGGCACGGACCATCATGGCTGTCTACGCCCTCTTCAAGGCCTAACATTGGCCCTTTGGCTCTTCCGCATTCAGTCTCACCGGAATTTTCACACCAAGCTGAATGCGCTACTGTAGTTCCGATTCCTACTGTGCAACTATTTGATCACATTCCATCATGGAGTTCATTACTCCTTGTGATTAAACTTATACTCACTTGGAAGTCCAAAGTCAAGGGGTATCCCCCCCCCGGCATTGAGTCATGTGATTACTGCTATTTGTTTCTACATTCAAAGGACTGCCTTTGAGAAAGATGTCTCTGCCTTACGATCAGGACGATCTTCCTCTGCCGGACTACTGCGTTTAACGCCTTTTATTGATTCTAATGGGTTAATTCGAGTCGGCGGTCGACTCCAAAATACTACTTCTCTTAAAACTTGTCATCCCATTATTTTACCTAAGAGCCATTATTTAGTCAATTTACTGATTGACCCTTATCACACTTTATTTCTTCATTCAGGGCTAAATCTTACACTCTATCATCTTTCACGTTCCTTTTGGATTCTGTCAGCCAGACAAGCTATTCGTTCACGCATCCATAAATGTATGGTGTGTTTCCGGGCCAAACCATCCCATAACGTTCCCTTAATGGGTCAACTTCCATCAGCGAGGGTCAATCCCTCCTTTCCTTTTACACATACGGGCATGGATTTTGCAGGGCCATTTACAATTCGGATCTCGGACAGTCGTAAGGCTCTTACTGTCAAAGTTTATCTTTGCATATTTGTATGCTTCTCTACTAAAGCTGTTCATTTAG
This sequence comes from Rhodnius prolixus, assembly GCF_049639745.1. NCBI lineage: Eukaryota > Metazoa > Arthropoda > Insecta > Hemiptera > Reduviidae > Rhodnius > Rhodnius prolixus. The sequence goes on from NW_027411619.1 coordinate 307,408, forward strand.
AGCTGGCATCGGATCTTTCCACCAGTGAATTCTTAGACGTTCTACAGCGTTTCATTAGCCGACGCGGCTGTCCTGCCCATCTTTATTCAGACTGCGGAACTAATTTCGTTGGCGCTTCTACCGCCCTTACACGAGCACTTCAATCATTACAAGCGGAGTTACAATTTTCTAAACTTATTAATGATTTTTGTTTTTCAAAATCTATATCATTTCATTTCAACCCACCTTCTGCACCTCACCAAGGAGGGCTGTGGGAACGTGCTGTTCAATCAGCTAAATACCATTTGAATAGGCTCATTGCCAGTTACATCCCCACTTACAAGGTCTTAAATACTCTTGTTATACGCATTGAAGGCATCTTAAATTCTAGGCCTCTTTCTACCATCTCCAGTGATCCTAACGATTTCTCCGCCGTAACTCCGGCACACTTTCTATTGGGTAGATCGTTGATTGAACCACCAGATGCGGATGCGGCCATTCAACGATGTTCGCCTCGCCAACTACACTGGATTCAGACCGTCATTAAGGATTTTTGGACACGCTGGAAATCTGAATACCTTCCAGCTCTTGCACCTCGTGGGAAGTGGACCTCAACCTCCCCTAATCTTTCGGTTGGAGATCTCGTATTGATTGATGCTGATAACACTCCGCCCTCTTGTTGGCCTTTGGCCCGTGTACTGCAGGTCTTTCCTGGTTCAGATGGTATAGTACGACGTGCTCGTCTCAAAACTGCAACTTCAGAGCTTACTCGTCCAGCAGTTAAGCTCTTTCGCCTTCCAATTTATGATTAAATTGCAAGCTACCTTCATTAACTATTCTTAATCTTATGTTTCTTGTTCCGCTAGTTATTTCAATCAGTTTTACACTTCTTTTGTTTTTTGCAATCTCTCAAGAGGTTGCCTTATATAATTTATTTCAAGGCCCAGCGCCGTTTCCTCCTGTTGGCCCCTACCTAATCTTCTCAAGACCTCTCGACGACGTTGACCCCTTGGGTTCAGTCTCTTAATCTTGCTCCGTAGCATGACTTCCCTTGGGCGAGTCTGAGTGGAGGCCGGGTACATATCTGCTTATTCTCTCGTTACTCTCTCCCTGTAGCCACAGCGCTACACCTGAACTTTGCTCATTTGTATATACACTTTGTAGTTTATGCCTCTATGGCTTATATTTAGTTAATTACGATTTTCACATGGAGTCATTCTCCTTTTGGCCCCCAGTGTCGCGTATTACTACGCGAATTTATAAAAAAAGGGACACCAGCGGGAGGACTCCCAATTTTTCTATACATACGATTGACTGGCCACACTGTTCAGTAGGCAGTGCTGAGTTCAACACCCCTGGCGGCTAGTATTAGTAGTCATCTATCGTCATTCGTCATTGCTTTATCAACCTTTTAACTGTGTGCTTGTACAGTACAGCCTTTTACAACTGGACCGGAACGCCATCTTGCCTTCTATCAGCACATGTCTGCCTTTTGATCATTATTCATTTATCTGCCCTAGACGGCCTTTTTTGTGGCAGTGGTGGTTCCTTTTATACTGTGCCATTCAACTTAGTAAGCAGCTTTATTCCAATTCGCTTCAAATAGTGGATTAACAGGTGAATCAATTCGTCAATCGGTAAGTCAGCCTATTTTATCCTTTACATCCTCCTTACCCCTGGGGTATTATTCTTATTACTATTATCATTATTATTATTCCTTCTACCTGGGAGTGGTCTGACTTGCTGGCGGATGTTTATTCACTCTTTTACATCATTCATCAACTTACGCTACACTTCCGCTGCTTCACCTAATTACTCGGCACTATCTACAACTTGTGAGCACTGTATTACACGCATTTTGCATCATTATTAACACCAGCTATCCCAGTGTTCAAGGGACATTACGTCGGAAACCTGGTAGCTGTACCTACATCTCAACAGTGTGCGTCCAGTTAATCTCAGCCTCCTTCTTAGCGCTGATCCAGGGTAGCCTCGTCCTCAAGGTATTTCCCACCTTATATTTGTTATTTACTATCACAGGTGATTTAAGGGCCTTTTAACATTTATCCTCTATTTTATAACTTTTTGCTCTGATCTTTTCCATAGGCCAGAGCTGGTCCTCCGTTTCATAGGAAACCGGATTGTGGGGGCTTGCTTCTACATCTGCCGTTTCCAACCTTTCACACCAGCACCTTGGATCTGCATGGGCTTCTACAGCTTAATCCAGTCCATTACCAGTGCGCCTGACATCGGCGTTGCCGGCTGAAGACTGGGTTTTGGGTTACCATCACCAAAAACGATGTAGTGAAGAAAAATAAATGCATGGTCGTTGTAAACACTAAAAGACTAGTTCTTATTTTTCGACCACCTGATTCCTGATCTTTAGCAAGTGGGTATTTCCAGTTTAAATACTCCACAGTATCATTCCAACCTTGGACAATTTCTCTTTTAATTGTGTGTACCAATTATAGTGTTTTTTATTGCCCGACCATTTATCTAGAGCTTTCAACCTTTGAATACAAATTTTAGGTAATCTGGATGAGTCCATTTCCATTACTCTGCACAGCCATGTAACCATACGCTTAACAATTTTTATTTCAATATTATTGTGACCACTTTCCAATCTTACAAAATGGTTAGGTGTGTTTCTTGGCCAGTGATATAAAGACTTATAAAATCTCAATGGCACTACTTCCAATTTATGACAATATAAAGGTGCCCAAACTTCTGCCGAATATAACACCGTCGACTCTACCATGGAATTACATAAAGTCATCTCAGTGGCCCAATTATTGCTGCGCGTTTTATTTAAAATACTTCGGGTATTAGCTGAGGCAAGCATACCTTTTTTAACAAAAAATTCTGAATTTTTCAGAAATCTACCCGACGAATTGAACAAAACACCAAGATAGCAGTATTTATCCAAAATTTTAATTTCTTTATTGGTATACATTAACGGCCTAGTGTGTTTATTTCTACCTCGTTTGAAAACTACAGCGTTGGTTTTATCCAAGTTAACTTCGAGTTCATGGTTCTCACAGTATTGCTCAAGTAGATGTAATTTCTTTTGCGCTTCTACTATTGTATTTGACAGAATGACCAAATCGTCGGCAAATAAAAGGGCGTTTAAATCGGTTAACTCATTAATAGCGATACCGCTAGTGCCATCCGTCTTAAGGCACTTAACTGTATCATGGACGAACAACGAGAAAAGTAATGGATAAATAACATCACCCTGTAATATTCCCTTAGTTAATTCTATCTCTTGATTTTCAAGTTTAATTTTAGATTTACTATAAATATTTTTTATTAAATTTATCATTTTTACACTTACACCAATCTGTGCTAACTTCTGAAACAGTATAGTGTGATTGACGGTGTCGAAAACCCGTTTAAAATCTACAAAGATGGCAACGAGCGATCTTTTATCAAGTCTAAGGCTTATGTTTATTGCCGAACTGAGCACGAATATATTGTCGGTGCATCCCCTATTACTTCTGAATCCATTCTGTTCTTCCGGTAGTATATTGTTCTTTTCTGACCAATTCATTAGCCTCTGAGCAAGGATGTTCGGAAAAAGTTTCGTGATAGTATTTATTAGAGCAATACCTCGATAGTTTGCAGGATTTTCTTTATCACCTTTCTTGTGTATGAAATGCATTGTAATTTCGACCCATTTGTCCGGAATCTCCCCGTAATTAAAAACAGTATTAAAAAGATTAAGCAAGTAGTGTTCCCAGTTAGCGGGTAGGATTTTATATGCCTCATACGGGACAGTGTCAATACCTGGTGCTTTCCCTTTATTACACTTCAACACGGCAGTCTGTAGTTCTTCTAGTGAGATATCCGTATCAAGCTCGCGTACCGAAAATAACCCTGGACAAACAATTTTCAAATCCTCTCTGGGAGGGTATAGAGCCCTATAAAAAGCAATTATTTTTTCCAAGGGAACTGGCTCTCTCTTACCTTTAATCCTTCTGACTCGGTTTATTGCCTCCCAAAAATCCTTGCAATTTTTAACATTTGCCAACTGTTCCAGATATTGTTTATAAAACAACTTCTTAGTATTTTTTACACATTTTTTATAAAAATTTTTGCAGTCATAATATTCTTTTAGCAAAATTGGTGAAAAATTATTTCTTTTACAGTTTCTAAAACTAACTTTCTCTTTTTTTTGCCTCTTTACATTCTACATTAAACCACACATTTTTCGTTTGGTAAATATTGTAATTATTTGCCGGTGCAAATATTTGCATTAAAATGTTTCTCTCTCTCTCTCAAGTAATTGTAATTGAGTTGCAGTTTCTTCAATTGCTTCAATAATGTTATTATACAATAGGTCAGGAACATTAGAGTTAAAATAAATTTTATCTGATTGGTTTAATCGATTAGAAAACTCCACCGATCACCCCCATCTAAAGAATATACCTTTCTCGCCGTCACTCGAAACAACAGCGTGGCGCTCAAGGCAACTATAAACCGCCCTTCCCCAGCCCTTCTTCACTGAGCTAGTGGCACTGCTTTGCCTTCCCCATCGGGGAGCGTAACATTACTCAGAACTAAAGATGCAGAAATAGTGGACTGTATAAGCGTATATCCGGCCCGGAGGACCAAAATGTAAGCGCGTGAGGCTTACACCCAGATGCAGAGAGGAAAGCGAGCGTAAACGCAGTTTAAGAATCGATGAGTGCCCGAGGTTGACACCGCGACAAAGTAACGCAACTAAGATAGATGAAATACTTAGAAGAAATATAGAAAAGAGAAGGGTAAGGATGCACTTACCTTTGAGGTAATGTAGATGAAGGTACTCAGTCTCAGCTTGATGATGAAGATGATGCAGTTGAGGGGATGGCAAAGGAAGAAAACGGAGGAAAGGGGTGTGCTTGTTTGAATGTGTATTGAGTGTGTGTGCGTGTGGTTTCAGCACAGAGATGCGGAGGGGGAAGTAAGGGTCAAATAGGCGGAAACAGACCAGAAGTAATTCGTAGAATGTTTCTAGGAAGCGAAGATGGCTAGCGGTACAAGGGAAGGCAAAGCAGGTATAGAGCCCAGAAGTGCGAGAAGCTTCCGGTGATGATGTGTTGAAGCGGAAGTGCGGTACCAGTACTTGAAGCGAACAGCTGGAGCTGGCTGGCAGAACAGTGCGGTTGAGCGGGGCAATATGCAGAACGGCGGAAGCGCACTAAATGCGTTGTAAAGCAGGTACAGAGGCACATACAAACTAGCTTGATCAGTGTCAAAGGCGTACTGAACTACAGTAGACGGAAAAACCCCACGGTTAAGAGAGAATAGAGAAGGGGAAGGTTGAAACCATGGGAACTGAGAAATAAACAAAACCACAAAATAGCAGAAAACTAAGATTTAGCGGCGACAACAAAGGAAAGATTAACGAAAAAAATAACGCGTACTACGAAAATTGGAATAAGGAGAGAGAGAGAGCAATAGAAAAAGGCGAGATGGAGAACTGTCAAACGGTACCGCCGAGAAAGGATGGTACGCGGCTTAACAAACTTATTTCTCGAAACCTATAAAATCTAGATTGTTGCAATAAAATTACAGTCACACAGGAGGATTTGTCCTATATTATAAAGAAAATTTGGAAATTTTAACTTTTATAGAAAAAAAGAAAAAAATTGTTTATAATAATAGGTAATAATTAATCTGGCTTTATAGAAAATAATATAGTTTTCTTCAATTACATTCTCAATCTAGGTATTCTTCCCACAGTGTTATATATTTGGAATATAAGATAAATAAGATATGCATATTTTTTTGACAGCTAACATAATTATACCAGTATTTTACTATAAATAAAATTAGAGGGACTACATTAAATTACAATTGAGAAATGAATAATTATTGTTGAATAATTTACTTGATATTACCTACGCGTTATTTGTGCTCACAAATACTTCGGAAAGACGAATTCAGGACTGTTGTTTTAATATTGTTTTAAATCCGTGTTCAAATTTATGCAGTAGCCGCTAATTTTTATCAAAATCGGGCTAAGCGTTATAGAAATATTGGTAATAAATATTTTAGAAAGGGCTTTACTTGGGTGGGGCAAACTCCCCTCCTTATGAGGCATGGCGTCGAGACTTTTTAAAGTGCAAATCTGTACAAAATTTTGATTCGAATGACACTTCATTCATGAAAATCGGTTCATGTTTCGATAATTTGAAACGATTGCTGTACTTCCCCTTAACAAGTGTAAGAGCAGATCGTCGCTTTAATGTTACGTAGGGGAGCCGTAACCCTGTCATTCTACCAAATTTTATCAAAATCGGGCTAAGATTTATAGAGTAATTAATGATAATAATTTTGGAGGGGGCCTTACATAAAGGGGGCTAACTCCTCTTCCATTCGATGTACAGCGTCGCGACCCCCAAAATGCACATCTACATAAAATTCCGACTCGAATGACACCTCATTCATGAAAATCGGTTCACGGGTTTAGGCGCTACGTTGTTTACAAAAAAGGTAACAACAGCAACAAGAACAATTTTTGAAAATGCTATTTTTGCTCATTTTCAGCATCTTTTTTCTCAAAATCAATCAAATCTAAGTTGTTGCAAAAAAATTACAGTTATAAAGGAGGATTTGCCCTATATTTTAAAGCAAATTTGGGAATTTTATCTTTTATAGAAGAGGAGAGAAAAATTGTCAAAGTTGGGTGTTTTTCAACGTTACGCTTTTTCGTGCAGTTTTTGACGATCAACCCTTATACAACTGTCCTACCGGACAGTTTTAATATATATTATGTTAATAATATATATATATATTAATAATAATTATATATATATATATATATATATATATATATAATGCGACCGTTTTATAATGCGTGTTGAATTACTACTAGACTGAGTTTCTCTGAAAAAGAAAAGAGATTTATTTGGCATTAACAACATTCTTAAAACATTAATTTTCAATACATAATTATTTAACTATTCTTCAACACCTGAAAAAGAAAAGAGAAACGACACTCAAAGCCGATAATTCACTTCACTCTTTTCAATTCTAACCTGTCCTTTTTTTCCTACCCACTCTTCACTCGAAGCTACGAGTCAGCTAGCTCACCACTCTAATTTTATCTATCGCACTATTGTAAGTTCCATTTTGTTCAGGCACCTAACCCACTTATATGTCTATAAACAGTGCTGTAACTTGAACTAACAAAGCCCTATGAACAGCTACTGAAATTTCGTGGTTTTTCCACTTCTCTATAAGATCAGGTAGCATTTTCTTAATTGAATCTATTTCCGTTTTATACATAATATCTTGTTCCCTAATAATTGTTAGCCACTGTTAGCTACTGACCAAATATACTGCATTTATCGATTTAAATTTAGTTCACTTCACATTTCGGACCCCCCCACAGGGCGTAAGGCTACTGCGTTTAGATTAGATTAAATTAGGGCGGCCTCAAGGCCTATGCCACTGCGACCCTTTTGGATCTATTGTGGCTCCCCGACTTTAGAGCTCACCCTCCAGACCCGTACGTTTAATTAGACTCTTAATTCTGGAGAGTGACTCCTGGGTAAAGCTCTCAGGACTTGGTTTTTCCTCCCCGAGAAGTAACATCCTTAGCCATACAAGCCCCTCACACTGACACAACACGTGCAGTGCAGTTTCCTCTTCTTCCTGGCAGAACCTACAAAGGCTGTCATCTGCCAGGCCCATGCGATGCAGGTGTTTTCTGAGTCTGCAGTGACCAGTTAATAAGCCTACAATTATCCTTATAGCCCCCCGGCCTTGACGGATTAATTCTGCAGTCAGCCTCGGCGAATAGCCTCATTTTAGAGACCTTCTTTTCAATTAGACCTTATTTTGGTCACTAATTTCCTTCAGGGCACCCAGACAGTCCCAGACCAGCCTTGAGTTGACCTGGTAGGAACTAATTGCCCGTAGAGCAGCCTGACTATCCGAGAAAATTACGACCTTGGAATTAATAATTCCTCGCCCTTTAATCTCGGTAGTGCAGAACCTAATTGCAGCTAGCTCCGCTTGAAAAACTGTAGCTAGTTTTCCTAGACTAACTGAAAAGCTACATTTCGGCTTCACCCCGTACACTCCTGCTCCTACGCCCTCTCCCATCTTGGAGCCATCCGTGTACCACATCGATTCTCCCATAACTGGGGGTCCACGTCTCCAAGCCTCCCAGTCTCCAATAAAGACTTTGAAAGGCTTGTCGAAGTTATATTTGGGAGTCATAAAATCTGAAGGCAGGCCCAAAATAGGGTCCGCCTCCAACTCCTCGTATAACTCTTGATACGCTCCTCCATGCTTAACGGTAATAACAGCTTGTCCTTTCATAAGCCCAGTGACAACGGCCCTTACAACGCCTTGAATATATATGTGCAATGGGGGTAAATTTAATAAAACCTCCAAGGCCGCATTAGGGGAAGTCCTCTTGGCACCAGTGACACTCAGGCAAGCCAGCCTTTGAATACCACTTAGTGCTCGAACTCCACCCACCTGCAAGGTTTTCGCCCACCAAGCCGCCGCCCCGTGTGACACCATGGGTCTAATTACACTTTTATAGATCCAGAGTGTCATTCTAGGGCTTAGTCCCCAACTTTTCCCACACAGCCTTTTACAGCAACCTAAGGAAACCTTAGCCTTGCGGGAAATCATATTAAAATGTGAATTCCATGTAAGCCTTTTATCGAAGATAACTCCCAGATACTTGGCCTCCATGGACAAGGGGATAGTAACTCCCCCCAAAATTGGTTGCTCCAGTCCACCTAGATTCTTCCTCCTTGTGAAAGGGACAACCTTAGTCTTCTGCGGATTGATGGAGAGACCCTCCTTTCTGCTCCACCTATCCACGATATTGAGCGCTCTCTGCATGCGCTCCGAAACCGTAAAAGCGAATCGTCCCTTAACAACCACTGCCAGGTCATCTGCAAAACCTAGGCAGTAGAAACTCTCCGCCGTCATTTTCACTAAGAGGTCATCGACCAGAATCGTCCACAGAAGGGGCGACAAAACCCCCCCCTGCGGGCAACCCCGCGCCACCCTGACCTCTACTGAACAATCGTCTAATGTGGCCATAACAATGCGGCCTAATAAATTAGACTTAATCCATTGACAGATAGTTGGCGCCAAGCCTCTCCTTGACAGGGCATCTATCAGCGACATAGCCGAGACATTATTGAAAGCCCCTTGTATGTCTAAAAATGCGGCCATTGCGAATTCTTTGTCCTCTTGGGACTTTTGAAGTAGCCTATTAACATCATCCAAAGCAAGATCCACCGACTTGCCTGCCTGATAGGCATATTGACGATCACTAAGGGGTTGAATTCTTAGGATTTCGTCCCGAATATGTCTGTCTAAAAGCCTTTCCAATGTTTTGAGCAGGAAGGACGACAGACTAATCGGCCTGAATGACTGCGGTATTTGGTCCCCTAATCTCCCAACTTTAGGAAGAAAAACGACCTTCACCCTTTGCCATACTTCAGGAATGAACCTCCAAGCCAAACAGCCTCTGAGAATTCTACACAGGAAGGGCATTAGCACCTTTCCTGCCTTTTGTAAAAAGGCTGGATAAATTCCATCCGGCCCCGGGGATTTAAAGGGCTGGAACCGCGCGATCGCCCACCGCAGCTTGTTTGGCTGAACGATGTGCGTCGCAATCTTCCAATCCGCCCTTGAAGGTCTTTTCGGTACCTCCGAGCAGATCTTCTCATAACCCGAGTCTGATAGTCGAGTGGACCCCGGAAAATGAGTACTCAAGAGTAATTCCAGGGTTTCCTCCATCTTAGTGTAGGTCCCATCATCCTTAGCCATGAAACCTATTCTGCCCGCAGTACCATCTTTCGCCAAGACTCTATGTATTCTGGCGCATTCTGGGGCTTCTTTAATGCCCTCACAGAATGACCGCCATGCGCTTCGCTTGGCCTTCCTTATCTCCTTGTTGTACTGCGTCAGAGCTTGTTTATATAAATCCCAGTCCTGGTTATATTTGGCCTTATTGAACAGCCTTCTCACCTCTTTTCTCCTCTTTTCGAGGTGACTATTCCACCAGACTATGGCTACTGCGTTTACAATTCCTATCATCTATGCGAATGATTTGCGATTGTTTCATTCAATAACAAATCAGAATTCGATACTTACCCCAAAGCGTACCAAGTATCGTACGTAATTCTCATCTGTGGATTTTGTAAAATAACTTATTTCAAATGCGCAGATTGGACATACATTTCTGAAGATTGACTCCATTGACCGTAATTGGTTAATATCTTCAAATGTTAGAAAATATTGTAAAGGAGTGACTGCACCTGAGTAAGAAAAAGTGTCAACTATGAAATTCAATGACACCTCTAATTTGTAGAAACTAAATATTATTAAAATATTTATAAAATGAAAATGTAAGTACACTTTAAAAAAGCAAAATAATATTGGCTTTGGTGTTAAAAAAAATTTAAAAAATAAATAAATATAAAAAAAAGTTTTACGTAGGAAAATGCTAAGTAGCAATCTAAAAATACAGTAAATGAATAATAGATCCAAACGTCTAATAAGTATTAATGGGAAGAATAAAAATGAACAACACAGAAATTAAATTAAATGTATCATTAAATAAGACAAACAGCAAAATGACGGCGCTTCCCCCTCCACCGCGCGCGATGCGTCACAGTCCTCGCTTATCGTAATGAATTCTTTGAGCCTTTAATCAATAATTATTTAACAATATTAGTATTATTTATGGGTTATTATTATTATGGTGTGGGGGCCATGTAGCGTAAACAGAGTCCCCTATGTCCTATGACACACACACACACACACACACACACATATTCTTATCAAATCCTGTTTCTATTTTTTATGCTCATCTTATCCAGTTTATTTGTACATCATCATTTTAACACCTTTTTTTTGTTTTTAATCTTATAGAACTCTTAGCATCGCTGAAAGCATAGCAACGACCTACTAGTTACCTACTAGTTTGTCCCTCACCATCTGTGTTAAACATAAAAATAGAAAAATTATAAACGCTTAATGATACAACACATTCGTTACTTAAAAGAAATGTATTTAAATAAATAATGTCAAATAGAAATTGACATCTTACACGCGCGCAGAATAAATTTTTTAATTGGGATGCAAAAAAATGGAAGTTGATTTGAAACAGATCTATTTCGCGCGCGCGCGCGCGCAGATTTGTATTTAATTAGAAAGTATTATTAATTGGATGAAGGATTAATATTAACAAGACAATTGGAATATGGTTTGATATAAAACTGCCATCTTTCGCGCGTTTATTTAATTATAAATTATTATTATTATTAAATTTACAGAAGTCTATATATTTTTTAATTATAAATTATAATAATTTTTATGAAATTGGGTGAATAAATAGTAGTAGGTTGCGTCATCTCTCTCAGATCTTGCGAGCCAACAGATATTGGCGCGTGCCGATATTATTTTATTTAATTACGAATGAACAAGTTCTTACTTGGTTGTGAATCAATAATGTGGTTTTGGATGTGTCACAGGCAACCCGCACATCACTCACTCTCTCTCTCTCTCTCTCGCACAGAGTATAAAATCGGCCTATATTTGTGAGGATTTGTCAGTACCTCTCACTCATGCCGTCAAATCAGATCATCACAGAACCAGGTAATCGATTTTGACATTTTTTCTTTTTGACTGTTTGCTTTGTTAGTAATTTTTTTTTTTTTAATTAAACATTTTCTAGAATGAGCAATGAACTCTTGAGAAAATTGCAATACCCGTCAACATCCGGCCAAAACAGATCGTACAAACGGGTTACTTCGAATTTGGCGGATGTAGAGCACTTTGACCTTTTATTTCTACGCACTGGAAACACCTCTCATTATTGCCTTATAAAAAACCTCTCACGGCTTGTGTCTTCCCAACTTAGTAGCCATCATGGTAGTGTTGTAATGTGTAAACGCTGCTTTCAATTATTATAGAACAGTGGATGGGAAAACACCTGAGGAACGATTAGCAACTTCTGGTTAAACATCCAACCATACAATATTGATAAAAAAAAAAAAACCAGCTGTGTCATGGACACGGCCGGGTGTTGTACGTGAATACATTTACGTAACGGGTTATATTTTTATATAAAATATTTTTATTTATGAATTTAGGATGAAATCAAGGAAACAAATAATTTCTGTGTTACAAGATACGAAAAGTACGACACAAATGGCATACAAGATACATAGAGATCTCTGGTAAACGTTAAATCAATATAGGCATTACCTAACGTTGTTGGAGAAGTTTCAATATTAGACAAATTGAACTCGCTGAGCATGAAGTCGGGCAATGAGCGGTTTTGTGAGACAACAACATTAAAGTCTCCAACTATCATAATTGGTGTAGTAAGATCAGACTCGTAATCGGGTATAATTTTAGCGATGTTTTTGTAATATTTTAAGAACGTTCGTAACAAAAATAGTTTGATTTCTGCTAACGCTGTGCCCGGATGGATATACACACACCCGAGTATGAATTTGAAGATGCCATTGGCTTTTACGTTTACTAGACAGACATCACCAGCTTTGCGTCTTTCATTTCCAAATAAATTTCCGAAATGTTAATGTTAACTCTGTTAAAATCAATGAAGCTATTGAAGTTGCGATATATGGCGACTCCACCGGCTTTGCGACTTGATTATGATGATACCGCTACCGATGATGTAACAATTTCTCTGTTCTTAGCGGTATTACAATATGTTTTCAGATCTAAGCCAGGCACATTCACTGGCATGGAATTTTCCATCCAAGTTCGCTGATTGCCAAAGAATCAGATCGGTTGATGATGGAATCGGTAGAGATGTCTTCTGAGTGCGCGACCAAGCTTTGTGCATTAATTTCAACCACCCCGCTCGGCCACATTCATTCTTTTACGTTCCCGGCACAGCTTGAAACGGTCATATGGTGATTTATTATTACCATTCAATTTTTTCTTGAGAAGCCCTCTCCAACCGTATACGATCTCTGTATTTGATTTTGGCTTTTCGACGCGTATAGGCCGACCATATATATTTTTGATATTTTTTTTTTTACACCTTATTATATTCACTGTCACTATTTTACAGTAATGTTTTATAAACAATCGATAGACGATTAAAACTTAAACAAACATCATAGCTTCTCCTAGTAAAAAGTTATACTAATTGCAAATCTCGATACGCAGCAAAATGATCTCAAAATGACGGCGCTTCCCCCTCCACCGCGCGCGATGCGTCACAGTCCTCGCTTATAGTAATGAATTCTTTGAGCCTTTAGCTATCCAGTGGTATAATTTAATTTTCGATGTAGACGATAGATTTGAAACTACAATATAATGCCAAACTGTATCTCCCGATTTTGTTATCATTAGGTTTTTTGGATTGCCTCCATATGTAGCAAATTTTAAGGCGTATTCACGTTTGAACTTGCTTACTCCACACTGAATAATAGTAATAGAGTGCTTATTTAGAGAGAGAGATCTTCAGATCCCCACCACTTATCAGCACTGCTCCCGATTTTGTTATCATCATGTTTTTTGAATTGCCTCCATATGTAGCAAATTTTAAGACGTATTTTTACTAATTTCAAATTAGTATAGTAGTATAGTTTCGGGCATTCTAGGACTTTTTTGCGTCGGGGTCGACAACCTCGAAACGCGTCATCATGACGTCACAAGCCATATCCCTCATCCTAATTTAGTGGTCCAGATGGACGAAAGGTTAGGGGTGTGACGTCATAATGACGACACAATACGTCACGATGACGCAAATTAATAGAGGTATTTTCCTTGTAGCGCATCTCCTACGTCACAAGGAACGCAAGTCCTACGTCACAAGGTATATCCCGCATGCCGTCTAAATGGATGAGGGGTGGATCGGGGCATCGTGTACATCACATGGTCGTCCAGTCCCATGACCAAGCTGTTCTCCTACGTCACAAGGACGCAATTCCTACGTCACAAGGCATATCTCCATCGCTCTACCCTCCATATGTTTCTTCAATCCTCTCCCTACTCCTCCTCCTATGTGAGAATGATAGAGAGAGAGAGAGAGAGAGAGATAAAATATGTAATAAAAATGCATGCACGAGGAGCGCGCATCTGTCCTTATCCCAATTTTTATTTTTTAAACAAAGATTGTACACACACACACGCACACACACAGATATTTTTGTGTAAATTATTAATAATACATCTTGATTTTTTCCTGCTAAATCAAGGACATATCCTGTGTACATCTATTAGCACATATTTAAGAATATTATTAATAATAATAATAATAATAATAATAATAATAATAAGGGAAGGGATTAGCTATGAGGTTAGCATACTGGACTCCCACGCGGAGGTCCTGGGTTCGAATCCAGCAGCTGACCCTTAGATTTTCTCTTCCTAGGAGCTTCTTACAGCTCACTGTCCGGTGATGGACAGTGTTGTCTTTTTTTTTTTTTTTTTTAAGAGGGAGTGAAATGCAACTTACGCACATTGTGCCGGACTCCCTCGTGGCCTACCGGCTAAAACACCCCCCCTACTTCCGGATCTAGCCTGGATTCACTGTGATGTCAGCATTACATCAGGCTAGGCCTCAATCCTACCCCTACTCAGGGGACCCTGCTCAAATGGTGTTCCATTTCCCTTTTTTTGGAGACGAGTACTTCTCTTGCAAAACCAGCCACTAGCGATCAATTAGTTCTGCAAGAGAGCATCGCCTCCACCAACACCTCAGGAGTCAACCGCCCGACCATTGACTCCAAATCTCTTCGGAGGCGACCCCACCTTTCACACACAAAAAAGGTGTGGTAGGCGTCGTCTCTCACATCTGGACAATATATACAGTCTTCTTGTGTCTCCTTACCCATCCTCCTGAGGTATGCTCTAAAAAGGCCATGCCCACTCAAGAGTTGGGTAAGGTAGAAGTTCACCTCTCCGAACGACCGCCCCATCCAGATGCCCACATCATTGATGAGCCTGGCGGTCCATCGGCCACGCGACTCCTCGTCCCAAGTAGCCTGCCATTCCAGGACGGTTCGATTACGCTCCTCCCTGGACACGGCTTCCCTGTTAGCTTCCGGTCTCCTTTTGTATACCCTCTTACGCTCTCCAGCTAAGAGGGCAATAGGGATAACCCCAGCAATCACCATAATTGCAGGCTCGGATACAGGGCGGTATGCCGAGACAATCCGCAGTGCACCGAGTCTCTGGACTCTGGCTAACCTCTTTCGGTACGCCGTTTTATTTAGAGCATCTGCCCACACCTCCGCCCCATAAAGGAGTGTGGAGTGGATGATACTCATCAGGACGCGCCGAGTGCTCGCTCGAGGGCCACCTACATTAGCCATCAGCCTCCCCAACAGCGCAACATTCTTAGCAGCCTTGTCGGCAGCCTGCTGAATGTGCAATCCGAAGTTTAATCTCCTATCCACCGTCAATCCCAGGTATTTAACGGAGTTCCCAGAGGTCACCTCCTCCTCGCCAACACACCATGAGATGTCCGTCGGAATCCTTTTTTTCGTTAAGACGACAACCTCCGTTTTGGCCAACGCCAGGGATAGACCATGTTCGGCCATCCACCTATTTACCACCCGCATCACTTGATTCAGCTTCAGCTGAGCTTTATCCGTGTCGCGAGCAGCAATTAACGCCGCGACATCATCTGCGTAGCCCACTAATACAGTCTCCTCAGGCATATCTTGTCTGAGTAGACTATCGTAGGCCACGTTCCATAAATCAGGGCCCAATATTGAACCCTGTGCCGCGCCCGCTGTCACCGCCGAGGATCTTGGTCCGCTAGCAGTCTGATAAACGATTATCCGATTGCACAGATAATCGCTCAAGACTCGCAGAAGGTATTTCGGGACACAGAAATTGTTTTCCAGGGCGTGCAACACGTCAATCCACCGAAGGGAATTGAATGCGTTCCGCACGTCCAGTGTGACCAACAAAACCACTCGACGGGAGTGGTGATTTGGTCTTCTGCCTCTCTCACTGCTTTAACAACCTCATTCACTGCATCAACGGTAGATCGCCCTGTTCGAAAGCCATATTGCCTTGGGGATAGATCTCCCGCTGCTTGTATTGCGGTTGTCAGCCGTTCCCTCAGAAGCTTCTCATATAATTTGCCGGCTGTATCGAGCATGCACGGTGGTCGAAAGGATGATGGCAGCGAATCACCCTTGTCCTTACTGATTAAGACCAACCGCGCCACTTTCCACCTCGAACTAAATATTCCAGATTTTAGGCAAGTGTTAAACATATCAAGCAGCAGTCCTGCTCTCTGTTGCGCTACAATCTTAAGCACTTCATTTGGGATGCCATCTGGGCCTGGTGCTTTCTTTGCTTTTAAAGAGCGCACTGCCCTGTCTAGTTCTTTTCCTGTAAAAAGAGCAATATCCCCTACGTCTCCAAAATCTCGCTCATTTCTGTCTGGATGAGAGGGGAAAAGCGCCTTCACAATGCCTTCCATAACCGACGCATCCTGTACCATTTGGTTTTTAAAGGCCCCTAGTTTCTGGGTCACTATCTTGTATCCAAGACCCCATGGATCCAAATCAACCTCATCCCTCAGCTTTTCCCAGCATCGTGCCTTACTTCTGAAGATTGCACGTCTTAGTTCCCGCTTAGCGGCTTTGTATTCCATCCGTCGAGTGGGTGCATCCGGCCGGCGTCTAGCCCGTTGTGCCCTTCTCCTCCGTTTGACACATTCTTTTCGAAGGTTGGCAATATGTGGTGACCACCAGTACACTGGAGGTCTTCCATGCCAGGAGCTCTTCCGCGGCATTGATTGTCGGCACACCTTGGTAATTAATCCCATAGTTGAGGCTACCATGGCTTCAGCTCCAACCTTCCCCTCGGAACACACACTTTTTATCTGAGCTTCTCCACAGCTCAGGACTTCGGAGAATAGGTCAACCTTCATCTTATCAAAATTCCATCTCGGGAAGGTTTCTTGCTGCCTTGGCCTCTTAACACCTATCCTCTCACTGATTTGAAAGGTGATATATTGATGGTCGCTCCCAGTGAAATCCTCAATGACCGTCCAATTCTCGATTCTCCTCGCAAGACGCTCACTGGCCAGGGATATATCGGGGATTGTTTCAGTATGGCCTGGACGTCGAAACGTTGACGTTCAGCCAACATTTAGTACAACAAGTCCCGTCCTAGCAACCATCTCCAAGATAAGCCTGCCTCTCGAATCCGTTACTGGCATCCCCAATCAACTGCCTTCGCGTTGAAATCGCCTACCACCAAAACCCTTCCTGCCATATTGATAACTTCGTCTTCCAGGGAACTTAACTTTTGCTGAAAATCATGAACGCTCTCATTCGGGGTAAAATAGCAGCTAATGTACGTTTCCCCCTTAATTCTTATCCATACGTAACCATTTCTCCTGCCATGGTCTTCGACCTGGATGTTCCCCAGCTCAGTGATCCAGATTGCCGCCGTCCCAAGCAGATCACTAAACCACGAGCGCGGGTGTCGGTCTCGATACTGTTCACTAACGAACACCAGATCCACTCCTTTCTCAATAATTAGTTGACTAAGAAGTGAGTCGGCTGTTTTACTCCTATGTAAATTTCCCTGGAGGAACTTCATCCAGCAATCGATTTCTTTGCCTGTTCCAAAGCCTCCCGAAACACCACACACCTTCTCGATCCGAGTGGGTGCTGGCATGCTTCTTGGGTAAGGTTTCTTTCTGTACAGAGCACACAACTTTCCTTCCCATTACATTCTTTTGCTATGTGGCCCGTTCCTCCGCATTTATAGCAGAGGCTACTACGATCTGGGCCCTTACAAACTTCCGCGATATGTCCAAACCCTAGACATTTGAAACATCTTTTTACCACAGCTCTTCTTCTGACTCTACAGCGTACCCAGCCAATTTTAATAAAAGCATTCTTCGCAAGCTCGCTCGCGCCCCTCACATTGAGTTGCACCACCGCGACCTTCAACCCTCTATTATTAGGTTTTGTAAGGTGAACTTTTACATCCCCTACATTTACTCCCAACTGAGCTTCGATTGCATCCACAACGTCTTTCTCTGTTGATAGGCTGTCAAGGTCTCGAATCTCCACCGAAGCTTTAGGTTCGAGTTGAGAAACAGTGGCTTTCTCCTGAAGAGCCTCAACAATAGCCATCTCAAAGGCAGTTTTGTCTTTCGTATTTCGTCCTAATTCGACAAGAATATCGCCAGTTCTTGTTTGCCGGATGCACATGACTTCTGTATCTGTGTCCTCAGGCTTGACCTTCCCTCGAATTTCACCCAGGACTTCCGCGTATGATTTACCTTCAGCTGGCTTAATCAACAAAGCATCTGAAAGAGGCCTTCTTTGAATCGTCTTCCTCTTCTTATTCTTCTTCTTCTTCTTACTCTTTTCACGAGCCGGCTGCACCTCCTTGATTAATTTGACTGCTTGCGGCTCATTATCTTTTCGTGTCTTCCGTCCCTTCCTAGAGCGCACCTCGGTCCATTCATTAAGGGGTGGGTCCTTACTATTTAGTGCTTCCGTCTTCTTCTTAACCGACGTAATTTCCGTCTTGTCCGGGACAGCAACTGGCCTAGCTACCGGAGATACCTCTGTCACTCCTTGTGACATCACAACCCTTCCTTGCAGTCTAATCAGGCGCTGCAGTGCTACCCCCCAGAAACCTCTTAGGGATTCCACCACCTCCACTGACTCTTCTACTTCGCAAAGGCCATCCTTGATGTCCATACTAATGTTACGTGGCCTACTTGTGGCAAGTTTCATCTTTTTAAGGACATCTTTCATTCTACTTAACTCCTTGTCCACTCTTGCCAAGGCATCCTCTATATCTTTTTCTTCGGGAGAGCCAATCAACCCACCTGCAAGTACCCGCGAGATTGCAGGGGATTCACGCCTCTCTTCAGTCACACTTGACGTCTTCCCTGTCAGTGTGTTTGATACTCCTTCAGGCTTCGGCTTATTCGTCTTCTCCGTCACACTCCCAAACACAGGCGGAGTGGAAGGCGGCGTTCTCTTCATTCTCGAACTCCGCTGAAAGGGACTAGAATCACCCAAAACAGGTGGTACCGAGACCCCTTCATCCGGGACAGTCGTCAATTTTTCTTGGGTTAGGGAACCCTCACTACTTGCCTCTTGCACTTTTGAGGCTATTTTCTTTTGATTAACTTTACTCATTTTTTATTTTTTAACATTTTTCTCTCCTCCTAACTCTCGAACTTAATAGGGAACAAAATATATTCGACCTTCCCCCCAAGAAGGAGCCATACCCCCGAAACCGCGGCCCCCCAAGCGCAGCGCGCCCACAGGTGGTGGCCTCGACAGAGCCCACCGCCGACCGCAGCAGGTCCTTAATCCGGTCGCCATCCGGAACTACTATAGCCGACGAGATTATGCGCCGAATGATAAGGCAGCCAGGTCGTGAAGGCTACTCCGACCCGGGCCAATGTACTGTCCGGCGGCCTGGGAGCGCAAGAGTAGAACCCAGTTTTTAAGCTGTACCCTCCACCGTATAGGGCCCACCGCGCAGGAGGAGCCACAAAGCACGGGGAGCATCCCCCCAAGAGAGAACAGGCCGAAAAGGGAAAGGAAAAAAAAAGGAAATTACAAAGGATAGGTAATGGTTTAAAGGATAGGCAAAGAATGGGGATAAAGGGAGGATAACAGGTATGGGTCAACGGACAGTTGCTCCTTTAGACGCCTCTTACGTCAAGCGGAAGACACTGTGGTCCTATTCTACAACCCCGGAACCACAGGGGCAAATAATAATAATAATAATAATAATAATAATAATAATAATAATAATAATAATAATAATAATAAAGAGGGAAGGGATTAGCTATGAGGTTAGCATACTGGACTCCCACGCGGAGGTCCCGGGTTCGAATCCAGCAGCTGACCCTTAGATTTTCTCTTCCTAGGAGCTTCTTACAGGTCACTGTCCGGTGATGGACAGTGTTGTCTGTAACGAGAGAACACTGTCCGGAGGCCGGCAGTGCACTGGAAAAAGCTCCGGGCGCTAATAACCTCAGCTGTTGATGCGCCAAAAAAAAAAAAAAAAAAAAAAAAATAATAAAGGGGAGGGATTAGCTATGTGGTTAGCGTACTCGATTCCCACGCGGAGGTCCCGGGTTCGAATCCAGCTGCTAACCCTTAGATTTTCTCTTCCTAGGAGCTTCTTACAGCTCACTGTCCGGTGATGGACAGTGTTATCTGTAATGAGAGAACACTGTCCGGAGGCCGGCAGTGCACTGGAAAAAGCTCCGGGCGCTAATAACCTCAGCTGTTGATGCGCAAAATAATAATAATAATAATAATAATAATAATGTGTTATCTGGAGTAAGGTTGGGGAATAACGGCTTCACTGACAGGATATGCGTCAATGTATTGTTCTGCATAAGACAATAATAATGTGATTTAATACTTACCACCACATTAATTATACAAAAAAAAAAAAACAGTTTATGTTAGTTTATACAAATGAAATAATACTTAATTTAAACTTTAACTTTGAGGGGGGAAACAGCATGCACGCGTGTTCCCGTAAGATTATGGTGTTGTTGTCTACATCGTTAAATAATACTAACAGACTGCACACATGTACTAATAAAGAAATAGAGCCACTGTCACCAGCATACGTAACATCGACAAGGAAACGAAAACAAGAACTGGAAGAATTAGATGTTAAAAGAAGGAAAACTGATTATTTGGAAAAGACGGCAGCAATAAACGAAGAATATAAACAGCTTCTAGAGAAAGAAGAAAAGATAAACCAGTTAAGGGAAAGATTAGAAGACTATTTTTACACCCATTGAAAGAATTTACATCCGAATGCGGAGTATAAGGTGTCTGCATTTAGCGTTAATAATAAAGGTAAATATACGTATGTGGGGGTATAGGCCGAAAAAGATGGAAATAAAGAGGTTTATTACTTAAAAGGCTGGCATAAAAATATGTTTATAAATGTGTACAACAAGAGAGAAGAACTTATTAAAGAGGGTACGTTATTATTCCGTACAACGGAATGGATTTAATTAGTCTACCTACCGAAGAAACGTTTGTAACGTTTGTGACAAATGGTCTTACAACGTATTATGGCCACACCTTCTCCAAGATAGAAAAAGTAAACTTTTACACAGATGTATGGAGAAATATGGAGAATATTCCTTTTACACAAGAAGACGTGAATCAAATTAAGAACATTACCATGCAAGAGATGAAAGAACCTATTAACTTTTGCGATTGTAGCCGTTTAGAAGAAATCGCCGAAGGGACTGAATTGATAATTTCTGGTATTAAGGAATTTGTATACAGGAAGAATCGACGATATATATTACAGTTCGAAAATATAAATAGGTTCTACTGCTCGAATTACTGGCTGGAAAGGGAATTGGCGGATGTGGATTTAAGATACAGAATAAAAATTAAAGTAGATACTTTTAAACATACGCCCAGTAGGAATAAGGAAATAGTGGTATTTTGCGTGTAACATTAGAGAGAGAGAGAGTGAGAGAGAAAACATGTAAAATAATATTATAATAAAAGATGTAAAACGATTATTACAATAAAGTTTTGTAGTTAAATGTATATGTATTAATAAATGTACATTTACTACACTAATTTGCGTTTTTTGTAATAGATCCCTACTCTCCTTATTCCTTTGGATATGGCAATAAAAGAATTTGTTTTAGATAAAATTAGTACATGTGCTTTTTGGTTAAGATGATAAATATTTATTAAAATATTGGAAGGACTTCGGGTAAACACGACAATCTTCGGAATTCAATTGGAGGAGAGGAAGTCGTTGAAACTGCTTCGTGGATAGCATAGCAATCTAAAATCTTACCTATATGATGAGCGGAGTGACACACAAACCGCGCGTGTATGTTGGGTGATTCACACAAACTGACACACTAATTGAGGGTGTTATCAAGTGTATTGGACATAAAAAGTATTATTATCGCATAAGGAAAAACAACACACTCGTTAATTATATAAACACTTACAAAATGCCAAAATATTTAGAAATAGATATCTTACAACTGTCAATCATACATAGAAATAGATATCTTACAACTGTCAATCATACATAGAAAAAAAAGAGTGCAGAATAATTATTATACGTTTAATTTGATGATAACTATTAACATGGTCAGTTAGAAGGTGCAATGAGTCATCTTGCGACATACTGAAGGCTAACTCTAATACATTAAGATTTATGACGCCGTAGGAAATGATATCATTCTCGCGCGCTTTTTTTTTTTAATTTTCCTTAAGTTTGTAATAGGTTGTGTCACCTTCATGCCTCCCATATCTCTCCCCCTCTCTCGTGCGCATTATATAAAATCGGTGAATAGTTGTGAGTGTTTATCTAGTAGCTCTTATGTATTACTACATGCTGTATATCATTTGATTTTTTCATCATTTAAGAACCAGGTAATTAAGTTTGACATTTTTTGATTTTTGCTTTTTAACTTTTTTTTTTTTCAAAAACAAAAAACATTTTTTCTAGAATGAGCGATGAACTGTTAAAAAGATTGCAACATCCTTCAACAAGCCACAACCGAACTTACAAAAAGGTATCAGAATTAGATGTTGATAAACCTTATTTGATCTCCTCTTTTGCGAGAGTGGAGAAAACCAAATTTGTTCCTGCGATCGTGGTCCAGATACGGGATATTGATGATACAACGTCTTGGATTTTTTTTACCGAGGCGCTATACATCCTCTATCACAGATCAGGATATACAACATTATATCGGTATTTAAAATACTTTTTTATTTATTTTTACTTTTTTCTTACCTATGTAGTTAAAATAATTTTTCTTTTAAGATGGTGATTTGTCCCTTATCTACAAGGGGATAAGCAAGACAAGCAAGTGTTACATGATAGCATTCGAAGCATCCAAACAACAACAAAAACAGGAGGAGGAACCGGCGAAGAAGAAGCAGAAGAAGAAGAAGGCGACCAAAGATTAGTTTTATTTTGTAAGTCCATTATGTCTAATCCGGCCTGTGTTAAATGTGGAAAAGTTTCTCCAGACCGTACGATTTAAAGAGACATGTTGCGACATGTTCGCCAAAGAAATGTCCAAAATTTGGTAGTATATTCCGCATTTTGCTCACCTTAAAGACACATGTTTTGACATGTTAGTAGAGAGGATTTGGCGGTTCTGGCGCACCTAAAATACAAAATGGCGGCCATCCCCTCCCCTCCCACCCCCCTCCCCCGCCCCTACCCCCACCCCTCCTTATTGACCAATCATCGATTTCGACGAGGGTTTAAGCCACGCCCCCTACCCCCACCCCTACCCTTTTTGACCAATCATCGAACTCGACGAGGGTTTAAGCCACGCCCCCTACCCCCCACCCCAACTTATTGACCAATCATCGAACTCGACGAGGGCTTTAGGCCACGCCCCTTCCCCCACCCCACCCTTTAAATCGACCAATCAGTGAATTCGATGACACCCCTTTTACCCCCACTCCTACCCCCACCCTTCTTAATAGACCAATCAGCGTATTCGACGACATCCCTTTACCCCCACCCAAGCCCTACTCCTATCACATGACACCTACCTTTACCCCCACCACCTCTAGGTCGTCGTATTCGTTGGCCTCCTAAGCTCCTCCTACAAGATGGCGTCTCTTCCAACAGCTGTAGTACACAAGATGGCGGACCTCGTACCATCTGATGACCACAAGATGGCGGACCTCATACCTCCACCCCCCTCGCCCATTGATAGACAGGAGGGGATTTTTTTTTTTTTAATTATTTTTACTTACCTGGGATTCGATCCTACAACCTTCGTACTGGTAGACACGACATCTGCACCAGTCGGCCACAGTGGTAGTCTCGCTTACTCTAGTTTTGAATGTTCTCTTATGTTTTAACTTGGAATTATTTTTTAAAAAATCTAACCCCCCTCACCAAGAATTTTTTTTTATTTAAATTACCCCCACTATCACAAAAATATTCAACTTAAATAAAAATGGATAACCTCACTTTAGGTAATAGAAAAAACTATTTACTTACCCCCTCCACCTGGACTGCTTCCGCTGCTGATGACGCGACCTACACTCACTGAAAACTAAACCCGAACTGACACTTGGACTGCGATACTAGCATTAACCCCCCACCACAATTACGTCACACTCTAACTAGCCAATAGAATTGCATCTTTTTTTCCAAATGATTACCTCTCTGGACAGGTCTCTGTAGCAAGCCACCCCCTTTCCCTTCCACATCTTTTATCATACCTGTTAATTTATATATATGCCAACATAGCTGAACATGCTCCAACAAGTCTGGACATGTAGCCAGCTGTTTGAACAGGCAAGTAAAAATAATGATGACTCATACCATTGTCATATCCTCAACGAGCACAAACATGCTCCAACAAGTCTGGACATGTAGCCAGCTGCCTCTTTCGCTTTAACCGTTTTTTTTTTTTGTTATTATGAAGTTAAAAGTAAATTGAACTTTGAACTTTCATATATCTTATTATTATTTCCGTTTACCAACTATACAAACCTGTATGAACATGCTCCAACAAGTCTGGACATGTAGCCAGCTGCCTCATTCGCTTTAACCGTTTTTTTGTTATGTGTGATTACCTGAACATGCTCCAACAAGTCCGGACATGTAGCCAGCTGCCTCATTCGCTTTAACCGTTTTTTGTTATTATGAAGTTAAAAGTAAATTGAACTTTGAACTTTTTAATAAAATATAAATAAGTTTTAATTTCCTTTTTTTTTATTTATCACATAATTTGTATATGGCTTAATATTGCTCAACTTGCACCTTAACCCCATAAAACTTTCCTGTAATTTTAAGTGTAAAAAGGAAAAATACGAATGAGCAAACATTAATTAAAACATTTTATTTTTATTTAACGGAAGTATACAAGTAAAATAATAACATTTATTTCACAGTATAAATTTATTTCAGTTTACCAACTATACAAACCTGTATGAACATATCATCGGTGTTGTCTCAATAAGTGTGATTACCTGAACATGCTCCAACAAGTCTGGACATGTAGCCAGCTGCCTCATTCGCTTTAACCGTTTTTTTGTTATTATGAAGTTAAAAGTAAATTGAACTTTGAACTTATTAATAAAATATAAATAAGTTTTAATTAACTTTTCTTTATTTATAAGTGTATAAAGTAAAAATAAGAATGAACAAACATTAATTAAAACATTTTATTTTTATTTAACGGAAGTATACAAGTAAAATAATAACATTTATTTCACAGTATAAATTTTATTTAAATTCTATGTCATATCTTCCATTATTAAAGCCTCTGTACATTATTAACAGTTTTTTCTTTGATTGTTGGTAATCTTCCACCATTTCATCAGTTATCACTGCCGCAAATCTGCGTGGAAGGAAGATCCTCGTTGGGTAGTCCATTGTCGGGCCAATATAATGTAAATGGGCAACGATGGCATCTCCAAATTTAGTGTTGATTCTTTCGAATTGCTTCACTTCGTATGAGTATCCGGTTCTTAGATCTGATAATTTGCCAATGCCCACAGACCTTGTATTCACATCATTCAAAAAGCTTGCCAACTTAGACATCTAAAAGAAGAATATTATATGAAAGTATCACATCATTATCAATATATTGTTTCAATAAAAAAAGTATTATTACTTACCTTTGAAGTATGAAGTTAACCTCTCTAGCTGTGGGCAACGAATGACGAATTACCTTACAAGCTTCACTACTCTACCGTTACGGATGTCCCCCCCCCCACTCTATGACGTCACTTATAGTTAGCCAATAGAATTGCGTGCTTGTCTTCCCTCTCTCTCTCTTGCAAGTGTCTCTCTCTCTCTAAGGTGAATCATACCTCCCACCTTTGATGCAGGACTCAACCTGTCCGTTAACTTTATATATGTTTCTTAGAAAAAAACAATATTTTTGAAACTGAACTTTGCCCTTATTAGCTTTTATTGCTTTATAAATAATAAAACTTTGAATGTTTTGGAAACTTAAAAACTTACTTTTTAAAAAAATGTTAACACGCTTGCACAACATGTTTGAACAGGCAAGGAAAAATAATGATGACTCATACCATTGTCATATACTCAACGTGCACAAGCTGCAGCTTAGTTTTTTCTTCTTTTTTTTTTAACCAAATAAATTTTGTATATGCGCCCCTCTTAGTTCGGCTTCCGCCTTAAGCTTCCTCACCACGTCAAGGTGGAGGTCATCGAGGAAGATTGTTTTTTTTTGTTTTATTTTTTTAAATAATTTTATAATAATAAAAGGAATAATTGAAAAATAAAGCAATAATTTAACTTCAATACATTTATTGAAATAAAACTTAAAAAGATACATATCTACAGAAAAATATAAAAACTTAAAAATCAACTTCAAATACAAATAAAATATTTAATTTCTAATTAGTACATTAAAGTGAAATAAATAAGAAATGTTTTGCTATCGAATCAGTTTATTTTAATGGTTGTTGGAATTTTAGCTGCCTTGCATCAATCGCATTCATACATTGTACAGAATCTGCACAAATCCATTCATGGTTTACGGGGATTTTACACCCCGCCAGTGACCAACATTCAGGTTTGTGTGCAACTCAATGCATTCGCCAGTGACCACATTCGTTCTTCAAGGCAAAAATATTTCCGTCTCATTCCAACCAAATTTACTGTTGAGCCAGCAATTGATGGCTTTAATTCGATATTGCGTACATTTCTCTTTACAAGTATTGTGCATAATACACTGATTTCCTGCTGTTTCTAATGAATCAAGTTTTGGACAGTCGTAATCTTCTAAATTAATTACACAACAACTGTACAGATTTTGCAAAAGAAATCTTTTCTTTTCATAACCCTTAACAAACACAAATTTATAATTACAATCAATAAACTTGAAAATATCTCTAATCATGTCATATTCAATATCCCCGTCATTCCATTTAATTTTATGATAATAATTTTCTAACCAATAATTGGTTCTTCTACTTTTTTCACATTGTTTATGTTGGACAGGTGGCTTGAATATCCAGTGTCTGACTGATTGAAAATTATAGTCTAATAGAGAAAGCTCTTTAACAATATAACCTCCTACACTGTCTACAAAGCACTGGAAGTCAGCTATCAGCACGCCTGTTTGAGCCATACTGAACACTGAACTAGCTCTTCAAGCCTTCTTATACCATACGACGTACAATACCTGTCAAAGGATTATATTCTACCACCCTGTCGTGAATAATAAGACAATAGGCAGTGGTGTTGGGCGGGAACATTTCTTTTGATTCAAATTCCAATCTAACATCTACCGGGCCACATTTGATAGATTCACACTGTTTAGAACAATCTATTACAATTAATGGTGTTTTCTCTTTAAAATTTTGTAAAGAACTTAGAGGATACATTTGTTCACCATAATATGACATTTGAAAGGAAG
Organism: Rhodnius prolixus; assembly: GCF_049639745.1. Lineage (NCBI taxonomy): Eukaryota > Metazoa > Arthropoda > Insecta > Hemiptera > Reduviidae > Rhodnius > Rhodnius prolixus. The sequence goes on from NW_027411619.1 coordinate 334,790, forward strand.
CATACATATGATATAGAATGGCAAAACGGTTAGAGGAAAAATCTACATTCAAATCGCCGTATGGGAAAGCTTTACAATTAAGATAAAGTTTTACATTTGAAATAGAACAGTGGTCAAAGTGACTAGCGTTGCTTTCCACATTATTAGCACGTCCGGTTTGAAAAGCTAGAATGATATATCGGGGCTTTTCCATTTGACTAGATGTCTTTACTGACCAGATTTGCCTCTGAGTGGCCGGCAACAAAGGGTAATCATAGAGTTCCCAACTTCTAAAACTTAGAGCAAATACCTTAGCAGATTTAAGATGACGCATAAGAGCCAATCTCTGATGTTCGTTGACTGTTACATAGGGCAGCATCCAGCAAAGCTTCACCATTTCAATTTTACACCTCTCCACCGCTTGTTCTTCATTCAATCTGTTGAATTTATAGGCATTTCCATCTTGTCTGCTTCTAACAAGTATCAATTCTTGTTTAACATTAATCACAATTTTCTGATAATCTTCACAAAATCCCAGTAGCGATGACAGCGGAATGCATAAATTAAAACATCCTTCTGCTGAAGTGATGTTGAGAGCATCGCTTTGAGGATAGCACCAGCCCCAGTTTGTAATATACTGACAGCCTGCCTTAAGCGAAGCCAACCCTTTAAGTGTACAAGCTATTCCTGGGTTTTTTACTCGATCTATTTCAACTCCACTTAGTTCGTATCTTATTTCATCAAATAGAAATGCAAAAGCATTATTGGTCAATTTGGATGAAACAGGAACTGCAGAGCCGTCTTCCTTTAAAAACTTGCCTTCCAAGTAGAGCAAACTTTGACTGGGTAGCGTATATAGATCTTGATGTTGTACACTAATGCGTATTTCATCGCCTGGCAGTAGTTTTGAAGAAGCATATGGGTGATGGGAATGCAATTCTATGCACTCGATTGAATTGTCAAACTGACATTTCTCTTCCAAATCTAACACTTCCATGATGATGATAGAACGTAGTAACCTGCAGACTGAAGAAATCGAATACTACTGTTGGTCAGCGATGTTCGCTCGGCAACTGTTCTCACTGGAATGATGCTCTTTTTCTCCGCAACTGTCCTTTTATCGCCTCTTCTAAAGTCTAACCCCATCTCCGTCTAGTGATCAAATGGCCAACTTCAGTTGTGAGCCTCTCTTTTATAAGACATCCAGCAGGAAGAGTAGACAAAGCTGACCGCAGTTGTTAGTGCCAACTTTCTGATACTGCTTCCTGTTCCATGAAATTCGACTTCCCTTTACATATCGGACAAATTCAGCAGGGGGATTGGCACCACTGCTATCGAAGAATTGAACATATTCTCCTCTCTTCTTGTAACAAACCCAGTGAGTACCACTGCCAACACTGCTATCCAAATTAAAAATGGCTCGTTCATTTTTCCAAGGTTTCTTTGGAAATTCATCAATCATGAATACTCCTCTGAAATGAGGAATTTTATTTGATTTCGCCAACTTAATTAGATCAAAATTACTTAACCGCAAGCGAGGTAGCGTATCCAGCATTCGTTTAGCTTTTCCACTCAATTTTGAAGATTTGCCACCCATCCGTCTAGGAGTGGGGATGATTCTCTTCTTTTTCTTCTTATCTTTAGCACGTCTCATGATAAACTAAAACGTTGTTAGTTGTTTCTGGCTTTATATATGAACATTTTTAACATTCTCCCAACTGTTGTGTGAATTATCTAAGCCCAACCATTTCACCAAAATTCTATCACCTTTCCGTTTAATAACCTTCTCCACTAGGTAACTGTCGGGATGTTTGGCCAGCTGCAGTTCCTCTTGATAGAAACCTCCAGCAATCATTTGCCCCTTATAATCTTTCAGGTGATAGGTGACCGGTATGGTATTTTTCACTTCAGCAACTTTAAATATTTCTGTAGACCATGAAGGGCAGTAGCCTTTAGCAAATTGCGCTTTATATTTGGATATGCGTACATGATCACCAGCTTTAAACTTGGGAATGTTGGCGTTTTTCAAAGTTTTCTTCGCATATACTTCACGTAACAGCTGTTCTTCTATTTCTTTTCCCCGTACTGAAGCCGGTGCCATTTTGATCGTTCTGTGTTTAGTGTTATTATATTTGTTCACTAGCGATTTAATGCCGGTTAGCCATTCGTACGATCCTTGGAGACTAAATTTTTTCCACATTGCCGCTTTCAGAGTACGATTGAATCTCTCCACTATTGAAGCTTTTAAGTTACTATAGGTAGAGTAGTGATTTATACCGTTCACGTTCATCAGCTTGCCAAATATCTTGTTGTAAAACTCTTTTCCATTATCCGTTTGCAAATTGTTTGGCTTCCGATCGGCTAATACTTTCTCGAATGCTTGACTCACTTCCAGGGCTGACTTATTCTTCAGAGGGATCGCCCATGCATATTTGGAGAAACAATCAATCACGGTCAACAGATATTTATGACCTTTATTGAATCTAGCGTAGGGTATTAGTTCCACCAGGTCGGCTTGCCATAGGTCATCTAAGCCCTTTAGAAGAACTGCTCTTCTCTTGAACACTCTTCTTGCTGGTCTATGCAACTCGTTTACAATCTGTTCCTTAACAGAGGCCATGATGAAATGAAGCTTGCTCATGACCACACTACGCTATTATACCTCCATCTCTCAGCTGGGCTTCAATACTTTTTATTTCCGCGCTGGCATTGTTGGTGCCAAGCAATCTTCTTAATCGATCTACAAGCATGTTAGGATCTACATATCCGGCACCTCTTTTTGTTGAAAACAATTTTGAAATCACATTCTTGTATTTCATGTTTGTGTTCAGAACTTTAATTGGTCCGGAAGGGCTGTGCCCTTCTCTATGAGCGTTCGTCTGTTGCAGTATGCTCTTATAATTGATATAATCCGTCTTTTTCACCATAGACAAGTTTGGATTTGTCAAGAATAATAACTCGAAAAGACCTGGCGTGCCGAAATAGGTATTATCACCAACGGATAGAATATCTTTGCTGATGGAGACCACTGAGTCACCAATACTAAATCTCCGGCCGTCATAAACTACACCATATATCATATCCAAGTCCTTGGTCTCATTTTTAATAAATTTTTTGATATATTTTGAGGACATTTCTCCAACTTCCTTCAAATATTTTGCTGAAATTTCCTTCCCTTCGGGAGTTTGTGCTTGTTCTCGTACCTCTTGAAGCGGGCTGGTTGCTTCAGCAGAAGCAGAAGAAGATAACTTTAGAACTTCCGGTCGCTTTGGGGTTGAAAGTTCTTCATGCCATGTTTTTGTAAATCTTGACGGCGGTGTTGTAGCCGATTCCAGCCTCAGAAATTTTAGTCTCTTTGGAGGTGGAAGGGGTGTTTCACAAGTAGCTACTTCCGGTTTAGGAGATTGTTTTAATTCAAGTGGTGGCTTTTCCTGCTTTTCCACCAATGCTTTCAATGGACTCAATAAAGGTTGATATTTCATTTTCAAATATTCATCGGTCTCTTCTCTGTTCCTCTTCAATATATTACACTTTTCTTGAATCGCCTTTCTGGTTTCCATTATTTCACGCATTACAACGTCACTAGTTGACCCCTCCATGGCTCAATGAACAGTGATGTTCAAGAACGAGGTTAAGGTATTATATAGGCTTCGAAACCTTTTCGATACCTTCCCTCAGTAATCTGTCTATCTTTGTCCAACACTAGAAAACCATATCTATTTTCTTTCCAACACCAGTGGCAAATTTTTCTAAAAGTTTTGAATTCCATATCGGAATTGATATGGTCATCGTAAATTCTTCTCAAATTTAATTCATCTTGCCGAAAGAGTATTAGGAAATTTGCATTTTCTCTCACTAGGTGCTTAGGAACTCTAGTATAACTTTGACTTAGATAAAATATATCAACTCCACTGTGGCGCCCCATACAAAAATAGGCTCTTACATTATCTTGCTTGTCACATGCTATATCATCGAAAATAATTATTGAATTTGGCAGGGCCTCTTTAGGTGGGGGAACTTGAGAATTGTCTTCAAATTCAAAGTACCCAATATCTTTTAAAGGTTCTAAAATTTGAGCTAGCTTCCGGTACTTGGGCTGTTGTAATGACTTTGCAAACAAATATATATTTTCATATCTCAACCCCTTTGGATCGTATATTAAGCTCAACATCAGGTTAGTTTTCCCACAATTGGACGGCCCACTTATTAAACATCTAATGGAATCTGGGAAAAGCTGACCGTGTTTGGAGCATTTCTTGGAAGAGGCCCTGTCGTCAAGATTTTGCACGGAGAGGGTGTGATGTTGCTTTATCAAGCGCATGATGGGAACTAATAAGGAACGCTCTCTCGCTTCTGTATATATATATATATATAACTAAGCTATGTACATGGCACAGGAAATCTATCTACACTGCATTCACACACCCGCCACCATCATTCACACATCGTATTTACATAAATAAAATAACTTAAACTAATACCCACCACCTTTTTTTTTATTTATTAATTTTTTTAATTTTTTTTTTTATTTTAATAAACTATTAATTAGAAAAAACTTAATACTAAATACTAATAATAAATAGAAAAAATATTTACAAAAAATAATAATATATGGAAAAAAATATTTACAAAAATACGTTTAAAAAAAATTAATAAATAAAGATTGACTAGAACAAAAAAAAGACCTACTCTAAACAAGGTAACCATGTACATAGTATATGAAATATATATTTACAAAAAATCCACAACTTTACACAGGCAAGTCCGCTATGGTAAAGTGGCCATGGGCGAGAGTATGTACACGATCGACTAGATGGCGTTTGTCGTCGTGGGGCGAAAGGGATACTTTTCTCTGTTCGACGGAAAAGAGTTTATGTTCTTTAGAAATTATTGTTCTAAACGTGGTTGTAAACTCTTTTCCCTCGAACAGGGCAGCCATATAATCATCAAAGGTGATTTTTTTATCTACGGCTGCCTTCTTTATCCCTTTCGCCCGCTTCTTCTCTAGGCCGCGGATGCGTACTGCGTACATCTTTGCGCGGAGGCCCACGAATTCAGAGACAGGCTCTCCACTGGCTTCATCCTTGAACTTCCCCAACACCTTCTTATTTCTGTTGCTCTTACATGGATGTCCGTCTGGGTAGTCGCTGGTGTCAAATTCGTCCATCATTGTAGTTATGTCCTCGTAAAAGTCTTTCGTCTTTACTAAGTACATGAGGCTGTCAGTGTCTGTGTATAAAAGTTTTAGTTTGTCAGGTCCGTATTTTGTCAGCATTGTACTGTAGTGAAAGTCATACATCCGGACTTTGGACAGATCAAGAATGGCCATCCCAACATAGATTGGTTTGTTCATCGTGATCTGTTCAAAGTCCAGATGTACAGCAGTCAGCGTCTCTGAGTAGATCGTCCTGTCTTTAAAAGTAGGTTTCGCTATTAGTTTCCGTATTCTACGTTCGTCAGTTACCAGTTCTATTTTTGTTCGTTTTCGTACGTCCTCCATGAATTTGCCAAATACTGCGTTGTTCATTAGTTTGTAGAAGTCTTTGTCAAAGTCGTTGGTCGCCTGTTGTCTCATTTGGGTGTTGAGGTCGATGTAAGGGCGAAGCCAACGGGACTGCCTGAATCGCAGCGCTCTATGTACGCGTACCAACCGCAGACCTAAACCCATGGCCTGCCTCAAGTTGACGAAGTGAACAACGTATTTCTCCCTGTTGGTCAATGGAGCCAACAATTTCTTGTTAACCTGTCCCGGAGGCACCCTATTCTCCGGGAGAAGGGGGAAATCGTTGTGCAGTTCGTGCAACTCGGCCGGATACTCAATATCGGCTTCGACAATATACCCGAAGGGACCATCTTCCTGCATATTGCCCCAGTCTAGAGTATCCGGATCTGATACCCATTCGAAAGCCCCGTAAGGAAGTGGATTTGACATTGCCCACCCGTACAAATTATTTGCATCTAGGTAGGCAATGTAGCTAGATTCCTTATGAGGATCTCGATCTGGGTACAGATAAGCATTATCAGCTTTACCATAGCGAAGACTGCACTGGCAAATGCCACCCCTAATGCCCCGCTCAACCATCAGGAGCTGGTCATAATCAGTGAGTAGATCTAACTGTACCCCTGTACACTTCAGCATGGCATCCCAAGCCAGTCCTGGGGCCGTGAAATACCAGGCAGGGTCCAGCGAATATGCTCTTATGCAAACATCTCTGAAATTTTCAAAGATGTCACATAAGAGCATTACGTCTACTTTAAGGTAGAGTTCGCTGTACCCCCCTAGGGTTCTAATTTCAAAGGCCTCCCAAACTGACTGGGCATGCTGATAGTCTTCGTCCGAGATGTGACATTCATTAAGGGTGCTATAGAATGCCTCCTTAGGGGGTAGAACCGTCTCCCTAAGTTTCTCGAACGAATCTGTGTAGTCATAGGGGTACACTCCTTTTCTTACGACCAGATCCATCTTGTCGGCGGGGAAGAATTTGCCCGTGTCTATAAATTTATTGTTGGGCAAATTCTTGGACAACCTATCTAAGCTAGAAGACATGAAACGGAAGGTGTCCACAAATCTGACGGTTAGAGCGCCCACTTGCTTGCTAAATGAAATGTATTTCTCTTCGCTGTTGGGGATGACGTCAATGCGACTTGAGTCATACCCCAACTGGCGAACAATAAAGTGGGCGTCATAGCCGCTCAGATTGTGGAGGAAGACGGGAAGGAAACGAGGAGTGCGGTAAAGGATATTGCAGGAATTGTGAGCAGGACCACGATACACACCAGTGATGTGATCGTGATCCGCCACTTTAGGATCGGATCTATTGAAGGGAAGATTGCAGAGGTGACATTTTGGGGACCGTTTAAAGTCTTCCAGCTGAGATGGTGTCAGGGGTAGCATTGGCCGCTTAATGGAGTACACCAGAGCCACCTTCTCGGCCACCGCCTTTATGTAAGCCATAAATTTCTCTGCGGAATCTTCACCCGTATAGATGTAAGGTTCCGCAGGAAAATCGGCAGGAAGGCAGTGGCGTATGTCTTCTGCCACTTTCACATAAGTGCAGAAACTCATAGGAAGATGGCTCTGGTAGGGAGTTGTGTACGACCGGCCCACATTGTTTCCGTTTGTATCCATTTTTTTTAAAATTGCCTCAAAATCAGCATAAACGACGAGGGGAACCCTCATTTGGTTTTGTATTTTTGTGAAAGATATTTTTGGAGGGGTCCCATCGTCGTTACATTCTGGCAATACAATCCGGGTCGGTCTGTTTACTCCACAATACTCCATATGTTCCCTCACCCGCTCGGCGATGCTTTCACCATCCATGTTGAAATGAGTAAAGCACCGCTTGCAAACGTGTACCCTTTGTTCATGAGAAGTAATTTGTCGGGCCACTAATCTATTAAAATCTTTAATGTAAGTGTAGTGGCTCCGTCCATTCTCTAAAGTCAGAAGAAGGAGATCACGATGGTCTTCCTTCTCCTGCTTTACCACTTTTAGAGGGTACACGTTTCCTTTCTCTCCAAGGGTGAAAACATTTATCGTGATGTTGTTGTACTTTTCAAATTTTTTCACCTCATGGAGAGGAGTGGGGAAGGAAATGCAGTCAAAATTGTACCTGTGTTCAAGATTAGCGTACTTACTAACGCGTTGTGGATCCTTTGCGATGAAGCGAGCGAGAATCGCGTACTGAAAACACCGGTCATCCATATTTTGGACATTGATGACGGCTTTTTTATTGGCAATGTGAGAAGGAAGGGGAATGAAGCTGGAGCCGCCGAGAGGGGTAAATTTATTTACTTTTAAGAGGACTCCATCGAACTCTTTTAGGCACCAGCCGCTCCCCTTTAGTGTTGACTCCTCCATCTCTACTATAATCTTCTTGAAGCTCTCATTAAGAGAGTCGTCGATGGAGGAGTCTTCATAAATTACTTTATTCTTAGTCTTGAAGGCGCGATCACAAGTTTCACCTTTGATGTTTTCAAAGGTCGCCTCCAAGACCAAGTTATATTTCAGGGGAGAATCGCTGTCTGCCATTACTTCCTGAAGCAGACGACGCAATGATTCTATCTGACCTGTTAGAAATTCCATTGCGTCGACTGCCCCGGAACTTGGAAGGAAAAAAGTTCGAAGAGTCCTCCCAAAGGCTGACTCCACTTCATATAAATGGCCTTGAGCTGTCTCAATACGAGCTCGTTTTGCCATGACTGGTGTTTCAGTACCGCAGCGTCGCAAATGAGCAAGCATCGTTTTTCGAGAAGAATACCTTTCTCTACAATTTGGACATTGACGAGATTGCTCATTTGCGGCGCAAGCACGTTCATGACGCTCCTTATAGTCCCCCCGTAAAAACATTTTTCCACAATACTGACACTCCATTATCAATAAAATAGTACGTAACACGAAATAATAAATACAAATATATATATATTTATAAAGCGCGAATATTTAAAAATTAATAAGAATATAAACTAGACTAAGATATTACTAAAGAAATATATACAAGAAATAAAATTAACTATACAGAATGAAATTTAAAATTGAAAACTTAGAAAAAATGAAATATAAAAAAAGGTGAAATAATAGGAATATATATATATATATTTGTTAAAAATAATAAAAAAAGTACTTACAGTTCAAAGAAGGCAAGATGCTGGAAAAGCTGTTGACACTAAGAACACTAAACACTTTATGACCGCAGCCGAATTTGGAGCGACTTTTATATTATCAGAAGAATCGATTATAATAATCGATTATTAATAAAAACACGAAATGCTATTGGCTAACTATTAGTGACGTCATACCCAAGGGTGGGAGATATCAGTTAATTACTGACCAATTCAAACAGGGCAAGCTCAGACATGCAAGTTGAGCAATATTAAGCCATATACAAATTATGTGATAAATAAAGAAAAGTAAATTATAACTTATTTATATTTTATTAATAAGTTCAAAGTTCAATTTACTTTTAACTTCATAATAACAAAAAAAAAAACGGTTAAAGCGAAAGAGGCAGCTGGCTACATGTCCAGACTTGTAAGAGCATGTTCAGCTAATCATACGTGTCATCCTATTGAGACTATACGATATGTTCATACAGGTTTGTATAGTTGGTAAACGGAAATAAAAAGAACAAAAAAAAAACGGTTAAAGCGAAAGAGGCAACTGGCTACATGTCCAGACTTGTTGGAGCATGTTCAGGTAATCACACATATTGAGACTACACCGATGATATGATCATACAGGTTTGTATAGTTGGTAAACTGAAATAAATTTATACTGTGAAATAAATGTTATTATTTTACTTGTATACTTCCGTTAAATAAAAATAAAATGTTTTAATTAATGTTTGCTCATTCGTATTTTTCCTTTTTACACTTAAAATTACAGGAAAGTTTTATGGGGTTAAGGTGCAAGTTGAGCAATATTAAGCCATATACAAATTATGTGATAAATAAAAAAAAAGGAAATTAAAACTTATTTATATTTTATTAAAAAGTTCAAAGTTCAATTTACTTTTAACTTCATAATAACAAAAAACGGTTAAAGCGAATGAGGCAGCTGGCTACATGTCCGGACTTGTTGGAGCATGTTCAGGTAATCACACATAACAAAAAAACGGTTAAAGCGAATGAGGCAGCTGGCTACATGTCCGGACTTGTTGGAGCATGTTCAGGTAATCACACATAACAAAAAAACGGTTAAAGCGAATGAGGCAGCTGGCTACATGTCCAGACTTGTTGGAGCATGTTCATACAGGTTTGTATAGTTGGTAAACGGAAATAATAATAAGATATATGAAAGTTCAAAGTTCAATTTACTTTTAACTTCATAATAACAAAAAAAAAAAAACGGTTAAAGCGAAAGAGGCAGCTGGCTACATGTCCAGACTTGTTGGAGCATGTTTGTGCTCGTTGAGGATATGACAATGGTATGAGTCATCATTATTTTTACTTGCCTGTTCAAACAGCTGGCTACATGTCCAGCTATGTTGGCATATATATAAATTAACAGGTATGATAAAAGATGTGGAAGGGAAAGGGGGTGGCTTGCTACAGAGACCTGTCCAGAGAGGTAATCATTTGGAAAAAAAGATGCAATTCTATTGGCTAGTTAGAGTGTGACGTAATTGTGGTGGGGGGTTAATGCTAGTATCGCAGTCCAAGTGTCAGTTCGGGTTTAGTTTTCAGTGAGTGTAGGTCGCGTCATCAGCAGCGGAAGCAGTCCAGGTGGAGGGGGTAAGTAAATAGTTTTTTCTATTACCTAAAGTGAGGTTATCCATTTTTATTTAAGTTGAATATTTTTGTGATAGTGGGGGTAATTTAAATAAAAAAAAATTCTTGGTGAGGGGGGTTAGATTTTTTAAAAAATAATTCCAAGTTAAAACATAAGAGAACATTCAAAACTAGAGTAAGCGAGACTACCACTGTGGCCGACTGGTGCAGATGACGTGTCTACCAGTACGAAGGTTGTAGGATCGAATCCCAGGTAAGTAAAAATAATTAAAAAAAAAAAATCCCCTCCTGTCTATCAATGGGCGAGGGGGGTGGAGGTATGAGGTCCGCCATCTTGTGGTCATCAGATGGTACGAGGTCCGCCATCTTGTGTACTACAGCTGTTGGAAGAGACGCCATCTTGTAGGAGGAGCTTAGGAGGCCAACGAATACGACGACCTAGAGGTGGTGGGGGTAAAGGTAGGTGTCATGTGATAGGAGTAGGGCTTGGGTGGGGGTAAAGGGATGTCGTCGAATACGCTGATTGGTCTATTAAGAAGGGTGGGGGTAGGAGTGGGGGTAAAAGGGGTGTCATCGAATTCACTGATTGGTCGATTTAAAGGGTGGGGTGGGGGAAGGGGCGTGGCCTAAAGCCCTCGTCGAGTTCGATGATTGGTCAATAAGTTGGGGTGGGGGGTAGGGGGCGTGGCTTAAACCCTCGTCGAGTTCGATGATTGGTCAAAAAGGGTAGGGGTGGGGGTAGGGGCGTGGCTTAAACCCTCGTCGAAATCGATGATTGGTCAATAAGGAGGGGTGGGGGTAGGGGAGGGGGAGGGGGGTGGGAGGGGAGGGGATGGCCGCCATTTTGTATTTTAGGTGCGCCAGAACCGCCAAATCCTCTCTACTCATGTTCACCCAGGAAATGTCCAAATTGTGTTAGTATATTACCCAATTTGGTGTCATTATTAAACCATGTCTCTTCAGATTGTACTGCATGTGACGATGATACAACAACAACAACAGCCCCTATTAGGACTAGAGGAGGGAATGTACAAAATCAAAAGAAATATCGTCTATTATCCGTTCCTTTACAGGATGGTGTGGTGATTACCGCTTTAAATAGATCGGCTCAGAGTATCTGCATTAATAATACTAATAATATAAAAGACCCCGTGCTATTTTTACAAGATAAACACAGGGTACTATTAAAGTATTTACTTAAAGCCAGAGAAGATCTATTGACCTTTAAATCATCCATCTTCCTAGAATGTGTTTATAGTAGATATAGGAATTCTGATCTTGAACAATATACGAATGCAAATTTTAAAACCTCGATAGAGATTATCGACGCTAGCACCAACCTAATTCACTACCTTCAAAGACGTTTTGCAAAACTTTTGCGCGAACTACAGGAATTTGAAACTAGTGGATCAGGTTGGAAATTACATTCAGCAGATTCCCTTGTCCTCCGATTGACTAAATATCGCCCTTTAGGTGGAAGAGCGTACATTCCTTTACCAAAGGAAATAGCCAATAAAAAAGCAATTGTCAATATATGCAATACTGACGATTACTGCTTTAAATACGCCATTCTATGTCGTCAACTGGAGAAACCCCACCGTATAACCATGTATAGAAACTTAACCACTATTACAATTTCGATAATATTTGCTTTCCCACACCTTTAAAAAATATACTTAGATTTGAGAAAGATAATAATGTATCGGTAAATGTTTATTCTCTAACCGAGAAGGAGAAGCAGGTTTCTCCTCTTAGGGTTAGTTCGAATTTGGCGGCTGTAGAACACTTTGGCTTTTTATTTCTACGCGATACAAATACCTCTCATTATTGCCTGATAAAAAATCTCTCACGGCTTGTATCTTCCCAATATAGTGACCATCATGGTGGTGTTGTTATGTGTAAACGATGCTTTAAATCATTCAATCACGATTATAGAACAGTCGATGGGAAACAGCCGAGGAACGATTAGCCGCCCATCAACTCTTCTGTAATCAACACAAACCATGTCACATTCGGATGTCCACGGAAAACGCACAATTACAGTTTACAATCTACCACCATAAACAACACATACCCATAGTTATCTATGCAGACTTTGAGTGCCTACTTTTACCGTACACAGCGCACCCGGATGTTCATCCACATCATGGTCCAGACAAATTCACACACACCAGGTTTGCTGTGTGGGGGATAAGGTGGTCTCTACGCTAGCCAGCTATCAAAAAGACATTTTCCTATATACGGGCGATGATGCGGTCCAGCAATTTATGGAATATTTACATTCAGTTGTTATAGATGTGGAAGCCCTATATAAGGTGATCATTCCAATGAACGCACTATCCCAACTACAACTGGAGGATTTTGCTAATGCCACCCATTGTGGCATTTGTGAACTTTGCGTTCAACGGGTTAGAGAAGAGAGTTCACCATCATGATGACCTTACGGGTGAATTCATTTGCGCGGCGCATACTAACTGCAATCTCAATGTACAATTGCCAAATTTCATACCAGTCTACATGCATAACCTTAGCGGATATGATGCTCATCCGATTATATTGTCTTTAGGCGTTGATCCGGGAGATGTGTGGGTAATACCAAACTCCGAAGAGATGTATATAAGTTTTTCGAAAAAGTTTTCCGATTGCTCATCCATATGGCTTCGCTTTTTGGATACATACCGGTTTCTACCGGATACTTTAGAACATCTTATATATAACTTGACGGAATACCCACAAATGGAGAAACAATTTCCCGACAATGACCAGAGACAGTTACTACTTAGAAATGGCGTTTTTCCATACGCCTATATGACGGGTATGGAGAGAATGGATGAACGAGCTTTACCAACTAAACGCTATTTCTTTAACGATATAACCGATGAGCCCATATCCAATAGTGATTACCAGCACGCACAAAAGTTTTGGTCCTCATTCCACATGAACACACTTCGGAAGTACACAGAATTGTATCTGAAAACGGACATAATTCTCTTAAGCGACATATTTGAACAGTTTCGACAGGTTTGTGAGTCTATCTACTACATTGATCCTTGTTGGTATTTTACAACACCTGGCCTAGCATTTGATGCATGTTTAAAGTGTACAAAAGTTAAATTGGATCTTCTAACGGATTATGAAAAACTGCTCATGATCGAATCGGGGATTAGTGGCGGCATTACTTCCTGTGTTACAAGATATGCTAAAGCCAATAATCCCCACATACCCGGCTATGATCCTACACAACCAACAAACTATATTCTCTACATAGATGTTAACAATCTCTGTCGGTTCGCAATGTCACAGTACCTCCCTTTCGGGGGGTTTGACTGGGTCTAGGGAGAAGAGACCATACACGTAACCACCATTCCGGATGATTGGCTATATTCTACAGGTTGATCTTCATTTACCTACACACTTACACGACTATTTCGCTCAGTTTTCACCGCTACTACATCATCACAATAAAAAACTCTATACCAAACTAGATGACAAACACCATTATGTGATACATTATAGAAATTTAAAACAGGCTCTATCCATGGGGGTTGTACTTAAACAAGTGCATAGAATATTAAAATTTAATCAATCCCCCTGGCTTAAACCCTACATTGAACTCAACACCAGCCTTAGAAAGGCGGCTAGAAATGATTTTGAAAAGGATTTCTATAAGTTGATGAACAACTCTGTTTTTGGTAAAAGTTTTGAAAACAAGAGGAAGCGTTTGACCATTAAGATTGTCACGTCTGAACAAGCGTTGCTCAAGCTGTCCAAAAAAGCAAACTTTAAGGATCGAACAATTTTTAATGAAAACGTTATTGCTGTTCATCTGCACAAAGAGTCCATTTACTTTGATCGGCCTATTTACGTTGGATTTTCCATTTTAGAACTTTCCAAACATTACATGTATCATTTCCATTGCCTGGTCATGTTAAAATTACTCCTAAAGCATTAACCCTCCTCTATTCCGACACATATCTTTATAAAATTGAAACCGTCGATGTCAATGAAGACCTAATAGTATTAAAAACACACTTTGAACTTCCAACTACTCGCCTACACATAAATGTTTCTCAAATCACAACAAGAAGGTGTTGGGCATATTTTCCGATGAGACTGGTGGTGATCCCATTGAAGAGGTGGTTGCATTAAGGCCGAAAATGTATAACCTTAGAATATTTAAACGAGGAATTATAAAGAAGGTGAAAGGTATCAAACGGAGTGCCATTAATAAGATCACATTTTCTGACTATTTAAATATCTTACATAATAGAGATTGTGTTCTATATTCCTCGTTTAAAACTATACTATGTAAAAAACACCAACTATTCACCTTTGATTGCAATAAAATGAGTTTATCCTCGCTTGATGATAAACGTTTTATTTTAGGCGATGGCGTAAACACGCTTCCGTTTAGTCACTATCGACTAGTCACATAACAACAGCATGCCCACTTTAACCAATCTATGTTTACACTTTACATGTGATGAGAGGTATTTCCAACCAATTTCACTGTTAGATATAAATATGATTGAAATTTGTAAGTGTGTAGAAGAAGTGATGTTTCCCTTTTGGAAATACACAAAACTATTAAATGTAAATTAATCGATGTATACTCCTATTATTGTATCGATACTTATAAACAGTGTTTTATCGATTTGTATTTTTTTGAAAATATCGAATTCAATGCTGGTAAACGCATGTTTGTGTCAGATTATTTTGCTATATCGTATTGTTTTCCAGATAATACTTCTTTATTTTTACAATATTTTAAATCGATTAGAATAACTATTAAAATGTGTTATTATAAAAAACTTAACATTCTTTCCCATAATATTACTAACAATGACATATTGTTGACCAATACCAATTCCAATTATAATTTTTGTGTTCAATGTTGTAACTTGCTTACACCGCCTCCTACCGGCATTTTCTGGCATTCTTACTGCACCACCATGTGCACAAACAATGGTAATCTTCTTCTATCCAGTATAATTTGTGATAAACTATTTTGGTGCTTTAATTGCGTTACAACCCCACTATTTAGTGTGGACCATCTCCCCCTCCCATAGACACCCACCTTCGCCACAAGTGTGTTCAGTTGTATTGCGATTGCTATTTAGACTAGTAACAAAATGGAAGAATGGAAGCTTGTCACGTCACACCCTTTCTATCACCAATTTCAACAGGATTTCTCCAGCTTAACAAATAGTAAGGAGAATGCCCTTGATTTTATGCTATTATACGTTAAACTACAGGAATTGGAAACATTATCGCGGACTTTTGCGCAAAAAAGCGATTACAAAGACTTTCACTATTTGAATTGTGTTTGGTCCACTCCGAAATGTGTGGAGGGTCCTGATACGTGCAAATGCTGTCATATCTCTAGTTTATATTTTAATATTATTAGTAAATTAGATGAACTTTACCATTGTAATTACATCGAAGTGTTTTCGTCTAAAAAGGTAAATAATTTTAGTTGTACATTTTAGTGTTGTATATATGAGGATATGCCTTGTGACGTAGGAATTGCGTCCTTGCGACGCAGGAGATCAGCATGGTCGTGGGACTGGACGACCATGTGACGTACACGATTTTCCAATCCACCCCTCATCAATTTAGACGGCATGCGAGGTATACCTTGTGACGCAGGACTTGCGTTCCTTGTGACGTAGGAGATGCGCTACAAGGAAAATACCACTATTGATTTGTGTCATCGTGACTGAATGTGTCGTTATGACGTCACACCCCTAACACCACGTCCATCTGGACCACAAAATTAGGATGAGGGGCATGGCTTGTGACGTCATGATGACGCGTTGCGAGGTCGTCAATCCCGACGCAAAAAAACGTCCTAGAATGCCCGAAACTATACTACTTAGTATATTACCTAAGGGGAAGAAAAATGGCGTAATAGAGGTTGTTCGTGGTTTTGTGACTGTTTTGTGACTGGAAAACTCTTCCAGGTAGATACGCTGGCAGGGTACTTCTGTTTGCCTATTTCAATACTGAAGAGAAAGTTCCTCAAAAGAAATCCGGTATTGACCGTATTATGGACATCCGCCTCACATGAAAACTTCCAATAGTCTGTCTGCCGTCTCTCCCATCTCTCGGCCTTCGGTTTCATAAGTCTCCTGTTCCCCCCACCGTTTAAGGGGTTTCCGGCCGTTCTTTATACGAGTATTAACAATACTCGTATTGTGGGGTATACGACGAAACCCAAAAGAAAATAAAATCAAAATTAATAGGGGATGAAAATAAAGTAGGAGTAAGGAAAAAAAAAAAAAAAAAAAAAAAAAAAAAAAAAAAAAAAAAAAAAAAAAAAAAAAAAGAATAACCCAAGGAATCCTTGGCAACCACGGTCTGTTCCCGAGGTAATGAAACCGCTTGTAATGTTGGCTGACTCCTTTACAATACTGAAATACAAAAAAAAAAAGAAAAAAAGAGTTTAATATACCAAGTATGGCTTGTATTAAACAATTAGAAGGCTGAACAAAAACAATAATAATAATAAAATTAATTGGATATTCAATGTTCCCAAAAGTTCACTCTCAACAACAAAAAAAATAAATAAAGGGAAAGCTGTTACTTCTGATGCTACTTCTTTCTTCGAGCTGACAGCCTGTCCTCCGCCAGCCCCTTTCAGGAATTTCCTGTGGTGTCCCTCGATGGAAGGAATTGAGGAGTAAAGCGATCACCCAATTCTTTCTTGCCAATGTACTCAGCTCGCTCTTCCCACCTCAACTTCGCTCTCGTCTAGCCCAAAACTCGATTTTTCTTTGTGTGGCCACACTCAATTTGTCGCTCCTGTCGCCAAAACGGAACTCCTATTCCGCCATTTTTCTTTCCGGGAAAGAGGAGAAAGTGTTACTAATTTCAAATTAGTATATTACCTAAGGGGAAGAAAAATGGCGGAATAGAGGTTGTTCGTGATTTTGTGACTGTTTTAATAGTGGCTACCTGAGGTTCAGGAAATTTTAATTTCATTTTTATTAAATATTAGGACTTCTAAAGATTTCACATATTTTTATTTATTTTGTTAAATTCAATGCTGTATGGAAATGAATTAAATCATGTGGGGGGTGGGTTTTTTAAAAAAAGTCACCTGGATAGGAAATATAGAAAAAAAAACTACAAAAAAAAGACAGTTCAGTTTTGTCGTCAGGAGAGACGAGTCGAGTGTGGCCACCACAGAGAGGACAGTTCCGTTTTGGCTAGCAAGAGGCGAGCTGAGTGAAATGGAGAGAATTGGGATTCTGCATTACTCCTCAATTCCGTCGCGGGACAAAGGACATTCCCGAAAGGGGCTTGCGAAGGAGAGGGTGGTCAGAAGAAAGTAGTAATTACTCTTCCATTTATTTATTTATTTTTTTTGCGAACTTTTGAGGAAATTTAATTGTTCAATTACGGTTATCATTTTTTTTTGTGAGTTCATCCTTGTAATTATTGAATAAAAGGCATAATTTGTATCGTAATCTTTTGGTAATTTTTTATTTTTTTGGGGTATTTCAGAAGTGTAAAGGAGTCAATATTATAAGTGGTTTCATTACCACAGGCGCAGACTGTGGTTGCCAAGGATTTCTTTAGTTTTTGTATTGGTTTGCCTTTAATCCTTCTTTATTTTCAGTTCCGTTTGCTTATTTTTGTTTTATTTTATTTTATTTCTATTTAGGTTGGGTTTCGTCGTGTACCCCGCATTCAGGAAAAACGGCGTGGCGCTCAACATTTTGTTTTGTTTTGTTTTTGTCTTTTTCTTCTCTTCCCACCCACCCCCTTCTAAACTGATCGCTGGCGACACTAATACTTTGCGTTCACGACATCAGAGAGAGCGTAACAGTTTTGGCGCCCGACGTGGGGCTCGAACCCACGACCCTGAGATTAAGAGTCTCATGCTCTACCGACTGAGCTAGCCGGGCTTCGTCTGTCTCCGGTGATGTATGTAACTTGCAACCGTATAGCTCTTAAGACCTTGCCGCATTAGTCTAACTTTTCCTTCTTCGATCTGTCATCCATTTTATTGGCTATTTGATAATTCCGAAAATAAACCAAAATCAAAGAAAATAAAAATCAATGGTCAAACAAAAAACAAAAATTAATTAGTCCAAAAATCAATGATTTTTAAATCTTTAATGTTATTATCCACTTCAAAAATATCCGTCTCTTTTCTTTTTCTAGCCCCACGTCGGGCGCCAAAACTGTTACGCTCTCTCTGATGTCGTGAACGCAAAGTATTAGTGTCGCCAGCGATCAGTTTAGAAGGGGGTGGGTGGGAAGAGAAGAAAAAGACAAAAACAAAACAAAAAAAATGTTGAGCGCCACGCCGTTTTTCCTGAATACGGGGTACACGACGAAACCCAACCTAAATAGAAATAAAATAAAATAAAACAAAAATAAGCAAACGGAACTGAAAATAAAGAAGGATTAAAGGCAAACCAATACAAAAACTTAAGAAATCCTTGGCAACCACGGTCTGCGTCTGTGGTAATGAAACCACTTATAATATTGGCTCCTTTTCGCTTCTGAAATACCCCCAAAAAATAAAAAATTACCAAAAGATTACGATACAAATTATGCCTTATATTCAAATTTAACAAAAACTTACAGTTTAAAAAGTTAAGTATAAGGGTTGATTAAACGCCAAAAGGTACACAAATCAG
Source organism: Rhodnius prolixus (assembly GCF_049639745.1). NCBI lineage: Eukaryota > Metazoa > Arthropoda > Insecta > Hemiptera > Reduviidae > Rhodnius > Rhodnius prolixus. The sequence continues at coordinate 353,653 of NW_027411619.1, forward strand.
CAGGTAACCAACATTTCATTAAACTTTATTGATATCGTTAACGTAATTTTACTGTATTAACTTTTCATTAATACTTTTTAGATTTTACTACATGTCCCAGACCCTTAAGCTGGCCATTTTCATAAAAAAAATATTTTTTGTGTAGCGAGAAGGTTCGCTTCATTTAATTTAGATTGATTTTAAAAGGAGATATCTAACTATTAATGCACATGTTTTTAATGAAACGCAATTAAAAAAAAAAAAATTATGACACTGCGCCATTCAAAATATTTTTTAAAAAATGCATTCACCGAATTTTTTCCGTGACGTCAGATTTTTTTATTGAAAAATTTATTACATCATTATGAACCTAAAAATCATTGATTTAAGTTCATCCTTTGATTAAATGTGTTAGTTACAATTTGCCAAGTACACTTCTTAAAAATAACAGATAATTAATACTTAACATGGTTTATTAATATTAAATATTATTGTAGTTATCTTTAATTACAATTTTAATTTGGTTACTTATATTTGTATATATATTATAGATATAAATATAATGTTGATATACTAGGGACGGGCGTTGGTCTTGTAATCAAGAACGTGGCTTTATAAGTGGTAGATCCCCATTAAGACTACTGTTTATTTGTCAGGAAAATTTGTTTTTAGTTAAGTATGAGCTTTCGCCCCTGTCCACGTCACCTAATTGGTAGATGGACGATAAATCCCGCCTGAAAAAATAGGCGATTACTTTACTTTCCTTATTATACAGTAAATACTGTGAACTACTTACTAAATATATACCATGTAATTATGGATATTTTTAAATTAATTTATCCCTAGATGGATTACTCTGAAGGTTATATACAAAATAAAGATATTTATGTTTTTCAGATGGCAATTAATATTTAAATAAATAAATAAAAAACAAAACAATTATTATTAAAGTGCTTTACTAATTATTTGATAACAAAAAGTCTTTGACAAGTACTCAATAAAAGTCTACATACAATTAAAGTTTGCAAATGAATTATAATTACAAGTATTGTTTATTTGTTATTAACTGCATAATTTGTGCTCATATATTCTGCTGGAAGACTAATTCAAGATTCAATTTCTTTTAACTCCGTGATTCAGATTTCAGCAGCAATACGTAGATCAACTCCTACTTTCCCTTTTCCATTTGAATGGGCATGAGAGTGTGATGATTATTCAGAATAAAGCGCCTAAAAAGAAAAATCACAATAATAATTTAGATTATAGTTAAAATAAAGTGCCTTTTTATAACTAATTATGACGGTATTACTCACCTTTTATTATTATATCAAAAAAATTATTATGAATAAAATGGCCAGCATAAGGGTCTGGGACATGTAGTAAAATCTAAAAAGTATTAATGAAAAGTTAATACAGTAAAATTACGTTAACGATATCAATAAAGTTTAATGAAATGTTGGTTACCTGCTGATTTGTGTACCTTTTGGCGTTTAATCAACCCTTATACTTAACTTTTTAAACTGTAAGTTTTTGTTAAAGAGATTTTTGTACCTTTTGGATAGATTTATTTATAGTTTTATAGAGGGTTGCAAACAATACAATATTTACACAGCAAAACATATATGAATATATCCTGCCCCTCCTGGCTCTGCGTATAGTTAGCCTTTAGATCCTGAAACATAACTCCGACGGACCCCTCATCCTTTCTCACCTGGACTTGGGACCGGCTTGGCGGACTTAGTCCGTCAGTTAGTATAGTCACACATTTAAAATAAAAGTACAACAAATATACAAATAAATAATAAAATAATTATTTTTAAACAAATCTTTCACAGTGTGGACAATTTTTTTTATTTAATATAATAAATTGTTTCTTTTGAATTAGTTCTGCAAATCTTACAACTACATCAAACATAAAATTAAATTCAGTTCATTAATAAAAGTTTCTTTCATAATTTAGGAGAAACAACGATCGTAATATTTAAAAAGTTACAAGAAGTGTAGTGTTATTCAATTCCATTATGTAATTAATTTAACTGCTTATAGGGCTGGAACTGTGAAAGGTTCATTTAAAGATAAGAAAACATCACAGCATAAGGGTCAGTGACATCTAATAAATTTTAAAAAATATGAAAGAAAATTAATGCAGTAAAATTACTTAAATAATATTGTTTGATTCCCCAAGAGTAGCGGCCCCCCAGACTTGTTTTTCCCTTTAGTCAGTTGGCGGAATTGGATGAGCAAGGAGAGAGAGGGGAGGTCCTAGTAGGATGCAAGCCAAGCGTCACTGTGAAGAAGAATGTCGGCCATGTTAGCATCAGCCTTTTCTTGTTGTGCGTATTATTATTAAAACTGTGGTTTGTGTTCACAAGGTTATAAGAAAACTGTGTCTTAGTGTATTATTTAATGAGCTCAAACTTTTGGACTTTAAGGATAGAGACTCACATAAGTACAATAATTATTACAATTAATTCCTCCCTGATATACGTATATTGTCTTGGACAAATAACTAAATTAATTAATTTCCCCGTTGTATGTTGCCTAGTACAACCAATTGTTCTAAGTTTTCCCTGTTGTATCTTGCCTTGTACAATAATTATTACAATTAAGTCTCCCCTGATATATTGTCTAGTACAATTAATTAGTCTAATTAACTTCCCCGTTGTATGTCGCCTTGTATAATAATTATTACAATTAAGTCTCCCCTGATATATTGTCTAGTACAATTAATTAGTCTAATTAACTTTCCCGTTGTATGTCGCCTTGTACAATAATTATTGCAATTAAGTCTTCCCTGATATATTGTGCCTTGTACAAATAATTAGTCTAATTAATTTCCCCGTTGTATATTGTTTTGTACCAATACTTATTCATTGAGAGTAGTGCGTATTCCGCACCAAAGAGTATAAGGGCACCAAAGTTAGGGTAAGGGTCACATACCCTGTGGTGTTCAGATCTATTATTATTTCACTAGTTGCATATATTTTGTCTGTATCTCCTCGGAGACATTTTAATTGTGAATAAAGTTTATGGTTAATTTGCAAAGTGTTCTGAAGACTGGTGGCGTCCCCCACTATTCCAGCCTTAAGTTTAATTGCGTCTTTATCCACCCCCCTTCCTTTTGACTATTTTTCATGGTGCCGAAACCCGGGAAACAGTCTTCAGAACACTATTGTTTTTTCTCGTAAGTAATTTCGCCTTTTGTTGAAATAATTTACTTATATGATTGATGATATTTTGTTCATACGACGCGTTGGCATTAATTGTAAGGTAAATGGTTGGCCTACTATAGCCTTAATTTTTTTGTTTCTTATATTTGTTTGTATATATTTATATATTCCTTCATATCACCAATTGTTTAATTATAAAACTTAAGCGCTTTGCGTACACTATTATTTCAGCTTTGTTTCTTATATTAGTATACCTAATTAATTGTATTTTTTCATTTTGTGTTTTCTATATGAACTACTGGCATTAGCTACCAAGTTACTTAGTCTATTTTAGTTATTTTGTCTATATTTTTTGTATTGTGCTATTATTTTGTCAATTGTATATAACTCTTTTTCTCGCCAGCACAACCTGCTTGTCTAGCCTTCCTGTACAACATGGAAGAATTCACCGAGAAGACTACCCCTCCCCGTTCGCCAGTTCCCATTCCCCCTTCGCAGGAGGAAACTCCGCGATCGTCCATCCAGTCTGAGGCCAGTGGGGATCTGAATGTCATTAGATGCCGCCACCTCACTGCCAGGCTGGATCAATGGACTCGAAACGTTCAATTGTTGGACCCAGAGTCCCCTAAGTCAGTCGCCCGATGTCAGCAGCTCTCCACCATTTTTAGGTCTCTGTCCCAGACAGTGGATAAAGAGGCTTGGGAATGGCTGCGGCCTTTGGCATCGGACTATAGTGCCCCTCTTGCCTTGGCACTGTCTCAAAGCCACGAACAGGCTGAACTCGCCCACCTTTCTATTGTCTTGCCAATTTTGGCTACCCCCCCTCCTTCCATTAAGCCTGCCCCGGTGTCTGTCTCTTCCCACACTGGCGTAGTGGATGAGTCCGTTGTGGAGCTCGCCAGAAGGCAGCTGCAGGAGCTCATCATCCCTAAGATTCCGGTGTTTGAGGGGGATGTGTTGACGTATGGGGATTTCAAACGGAATTTTCAGTCGTGAGATTCATAGACTAGCCCTCCCTGCAGCCAAGCGGCTTCAGGCTCTTGAAAGGCCCCTCCCTTGTCCATCGTCCAGAATGCCACCTCCACTGAGGAAGGATACCTCTATGCCTGGGAGACTCTGGACGCCCGATATGAGGGAAGGTTGCGGGTCGCCAGCGCTATGGTGGACAACTTCCTTCACTTCCCAGAACCTCAGCCCAGCATAGAAGCGTGCATCGCCTGGCTGTCAAGCAGACAAATTTTACTGGACCAGTGTTCCATCCCTCACCCTCTCGATTTTCTCCTTTGCCACATTACATTGTCCAATTTGGCCCCCGGCCTGCAAGAGGAATTTAGGAAGAAGTACCTAAGATCCTTTGACGAGCTGCCTTGCAGTTCTCAAGTGTTGGATTTCCTAAAAGACCAAGGGGACCGACTCTCTCCTACATTGTCGCCAAGGAGGACTTCCCTCCTCCTGTCCAGGCTAGTCCCAGCCCTAGTCCCACGCCTCCTTCTCATCAACCAGCTTCCATCCCCTCGCCCAGTCAGGTTAAACCGTACTCACCCAAATCAGTCCGTTTTGTACCTCGTCCACCACGGTGACCTTCATCATCTTCACCTCCTCCAAGGCCACAGCCTATCCCTTCTACTCCTCGTGCCCCAACTTCCTCAACCTCTTCCTCCATTCAGTGCTACCTCTGTGGGGATCCACATCGCCTATCTAAATGCGCTCACTACGTTAACTTGTCAGTGAGTGACAAATGGGATTTGGTTACGGAAAAGAACCTATGTACCAATTGTCTTTCCATCTATCACCCAGTATCCCGATGTCCTTGCCAGGTCGGGTGCGCGAAGTGTCATGGAGAGCATCATACCTCCTTGCACCCCCCTCCACCATCTGCCAGCCTTAGTCAGAGAAGAGCTAGTGCCCCTGGAATTCCTCCATTGATGTCCCTGCGAACCTCTCGACCCTCGAGGCCCAAATCTCCTCCCAAAAGGGTACGCTCCCAGGACTTACCTGAATCCCCGCCTCCCTTCCCAAGACGCTCCCTTCTTCCTCCCAGCTCCTTTGAGCCTCATCTGCCTCTAGGCAGGGTCAGGGACTCTGAGTCTCGACCCTCGTCGTCTTCCTCGTCCGACGAACTGCCCCCCGTACATCCTGTAACGTATTTTGGACGACATCCAGCACCCCCTCCCCCGCCGGAATTATAGATTCTTGGCAGGCGCGATACCCCTCCCTTGCCCACCTTTGCGTTCTGCCGTCGCAGACGCTGCCGTTTGTGTCACTCGGCAAATGTCCCACGTCAGTCCATAGTAAAGTCTTTTCCGTCCGATATGTCAGTTTCCCCCACTGCCCTGGTGTATCTCCTTGGAGGAGATGGCCAGTGGTATCGCGCTCGTGCCCTGCTGGATTCAGGCAGTGAGATAAATTTGATGTCCAAGAAATTCGCCAAAGAAAGTAAATTGAACTACAACCCTATGTCAGGTGGGATTCGAGGGATAGGAGGCAACATCGCCACCCAAGTCGTAGGTCAAGTTTCTACCAATTTAAGGCAATGTCCCCCATTTTCCCAAATCAAAGTCCCCTTCCGCATAGTCACCAAGACTGTCCCAGATGCACCGTCCTCTTATTTCCCTGTTAAGGATTGGCAGCATTTAGCGGATAAACAGTTAGCCGACCCAACCTTTAACGAACCGAGTCCTGTAGACGTAGTATTTTCAGCCTCGGTTTTTGACGCCATCGACCTTAGTCAAATAATCCGGGCACAAAATGGTTCCCCCAACGCCCGACTAACAACTCTTGGCTGGATTATGTCTGGCCCCTTGAGAAGCTTCCCCTCGAGGCGGGTTTGTTTTCACGCTTCTGTCAAGGTCAGCAGGTCCAACTCCAAGTTATATCGGACCTATTATAAAATTTTGTTCAAGCATAAATATGGTCAACTACCAGCCCCTAAGGCACCTGCTAACCAGTCTAGCCCAGAAAACAAGCCTTCGGCCGAAACCCTTTTGTACCGGTCCGAGTCGGAACAGATTGCTTGCAATAACCCTGAACTCCCCGTGCAGTCGGAACAGTCAGGCCCCCCTAGTTTGTCTGTGTCCTCCGCTCAAGCCAGGTCTACTCCCCAAGAGGAAGTCATCACTCAGCAGCCCACTCCTCCAACTTTGGCTATCCAACTTCCGCCCCCGAAACCTCAACGTCTGATTAGAACGCGGCGTCCGCTGCAAACTTGTAATACCTTCCTTCCTGAAACTCTTCCTCCCACCATAACTTCTGCCGGGGTTGCTCTCTCCGAAGGTTCTGATTCACCTGTTGGTCCCTCTCTAGTCACTCATATGCCGGCAATTCCTGCCCAACCTACGGTACTCCGACTCGGCTCGGGTAAAACCCCCCAATCTATATCACACCCCCTGACCTAGTCTTGTCACGCCTGATGGATGGGATGTTTGCCTTGGAGGAAGTGTCGGAGGTTTCGCCTCTCACCCCGGACGAATTGAAGGCTGAAGAGTGCTTCTCGAAGTCACATTTCCGACTTCCTGATGGTCGTTTTTCAGTAGCACTGCCATTTAAAACCAGTCCGTGTTGCCTCGGTGAATCCAGAAAGATTGCTTTAAGGCGTCTCTTACAAACTGAATCCCGTCATGCCAAGTCCCCACATCTCCGTGCTCCCTATGTGGAGTTAATGAAAGACTACTTAGATTCGAATCATATGGAACTGGCCCCTCCTCTCAAGTCAGGTCAAATTGTCTATTATATTCCCCATCATGCGGTACACCGCCCAGACGACCCCCCGGAAAAGATTCGTGTAGTATTTAACGCTTCCCAGAAGTCCTCTTCAGGCATCTCCCTCAATGAGCTCTTGCTCCCTGGACCCCGTTTACAGCTCGATATCTGGAAGGTGGTTACCAGATTTAGAGTGGACAAATGGGTCTTTACGGCCGACATTCGCCAAATGTTTAGACAGATACAACACCCCCCGGAAGATAGGGATTTGTTACGCATACTGTGGCGAGCACACCAGTGCAGGAGTACCGTTTGTGCACTGTGACCTATGGAACCACGTCAGCTCCCTACTTAGCATGTCGCGTCCTTCAAGAATTTAGCTCTGACCTCTCAGGCTTCCTTTCCCCTGGCCTCTGAGATACTCCGCGACCGTACCTATGTGGATGACATTTCTGGAGGAGGCCCTACTCTAGAAGTGGCATTGCAATCCAGAGATCAGTTAATCCAATTATTGAGTCAGGCTCAAATTGAACTCAGAAAGTGGGCCTCAAATCAACCACAATTATTAAATAAAATACCCTCTAAATATCTGCTTCCAGCCATGTCCTCAGTCTGTTTAGAAAACGATGAGGAGTCACAATTGAAAATCCTCGGACTTTGTTTGAACCCTGCTCAAGATTACTTCCACTTTCTAATCCGTTCCGTTCTTAATGTTCAAACTAAAAGACAATTAGCCAGTCAGATTGCAAAAGTTTTTGACCCCTTGGGATGGCTGATCCCCGTAACAGTTTTCGCTCGTGCAATATTTAGAATAGTCTGTCAAGCCTCCTTTGATTGGGATGATCCCCTGCCCTCATCAATTGTCCAGGAATGGGCTCAGTTCGCTGTCTCCCTGCCTGACCTGTCTAAAATTCACATCCCTAGATTTTTGTCTCTGCCCAATCCTAAGTGTTATTTAGTGGGTTTTGCTGACGCGTCTGAGCGAGCCTATGCGGCCGTGGTTTACCTTGTGTCCCAGTCTGAGGACACTGTCATTAGCCTGGTCATGTCTAAAGCCAGAATGGCCCCCATGAAACCGGTCACGCTCCCTCGTCTGGAGCTTTGTGCGGCCCACCTACTTGCCCTTACGATTAATAAGGTCAGATTACTTTTCCCTCAGATAACCACTCAGAACATCCTAGCCTTTCGGATTCTACCATTGCCCTGGCCTGGATTACAGCAACGCCACCTCCGCATTGGAAGGTGTTCGTGGGAAATAGAGTAGCTACTATCTTAGAAAAAGTACCCGCCTCGCAATGGTTCCACATCTCCTCCTCACAAAACCCCGCTGACTGTGCCTCACGTGGAGTACGTCCTCAAGAATTAGTGAGTCACCAGTTATGGTGGGAAGGTCCCCCTTGGTTGAAATCAAACCACGAGTCATGGCCCCTTGGGCAAGTAAGTGCCGATTTGTCTGACCCTGTCGTAGGAGCAGAAATTCGCTCCCAGGCCCTTAATGTGTCAAGTGTAATGCCCTGCCCTGAGGAATTAGAGACTAAATTTTCCAGTCTGTACACTCTGCAGAATGTAGTGGCCTGGTGCCTGCGATTCGCCCACAATACTAGAAACCCAGTACATCGTATGTCAGGTCCATTGAATGTAAAGGAACGTAACGAAGCCCTGCGAGTTCTAATAGTCCGCGCCCAACAGCACTCGCTTTCCGAGGAAATTGAGGATGCTCAGTCCCCCCGGCCTAGACTACGCCTCGTTAAAACCTTAGGCCTATTTCTGCACACTGATGGAGTGTTGCGAGTTGGAGGGAGACTCAGACTGGCCGATGTCCCCGAATATCAAAAGCACCCTGCCTTGTTGCCTTCGCAACACCCCTTCACGGCCCTGGTCATACAAGATGCCCACATATCCAACCTCCACGTAGGCCCCACTGCCACTCATGCGTTTTTGAGAAGTCGATATTGGATTGTTAATGGTAAGAATGTTGTCCGCCGACAATTGGGAGCCTGTAACAAGTGTTTCAGTGTCAAGCCAACACCCTTCAACCCACTCATGGGTCAACTGCCCGAAGGAAGAGCCAGCGCTTCATCACCCTTCACCACCACTGGCATAGACTACGCAGGCCCCTTCAACGTGAAAATTGCTTCCCTGCGTTCAGCCAAAGTCCTCCAGTCTTACCTCGCCATTTTCGTCTGTTTTTCCACCAAGGCCATACACCTGGAACTAGTCACAGACCTCACAACACAGGCATTTTTAGCTGCCCTGAACCGCTTCGTTGCCAGGAGGGGTGTGCCGAGTCACATTTGGTCGGATAACGGCACTAACTTCGTCGGAGCCAAAAGAAGACTCAAGGAGGTATCTGCACTACTAAATGACGCCAAGTCTCAGGAGGCCATCCTAAGAGAATCCAACAAAAGAAGCATCGAGTGGCATTTCATCCCCCCTCGAGCACCACACTTCGGAGGTCTCTGGGAAGCAGCCGTTAAATCTACTAAAAGATTACTGAAGGTCACGTTAGGCACTCAAGAGCCCACCATGGAGTGTTTCCTCACAATCATTTGTCAAATTGAAGCCATACTAAATTCCAGACCTCTCACCGCCGTCTCGTCCTCGCCAGATGATCTGCAAGTCCTGACGCCAGGTCACTTTCTGATTATGCGACCTATGACTGCACTACCTCCCGGTGACTCTTTAACTCCTCGCACTGCACTCAAATCGAAGTGGGCAATGACACAGCTCACTGTTGGACAGTTTTGGAAAAAATGGCACAAGGAGTATCTCCTCGAGCAGCAAGCCATGCTCAAATGGCATTCGCCCTCCTTCCCCGCGGCAGTGGGACAAATAGTCATGATCATGGACGACAACCTTCCTCCACTGCAGTGGTCCCTAGGCCGAATCGTCCAGCTTCACCATGGCCGAGACAACGTGGCCAGGGTGGCCGAGGTCAGGACAACTTCAGGACTGATCAGCCGGCCTGTCCGGAAGCTTTGCCCCCTGCCATCTCAGTAAGTGGATCTCTGCGAGTCCACTGCGGGGGAGGATGTTTGATTCCCCAAGAGTAGCGGCCCCCCAGACTTGTTTTTCCCTTTAGTCAGTTGGCGGAATTGGATGAGCAAGGAGAGAGAGGGGAGGTCCTAGTAGGATGCAAGCCAAGCGTCACTGTGAAGAAGAATGTCGGCCATGTTAGCATCAGCCTTTTCTTGTTGTGCGTATTATTATTAAAACTGTGGTTTGTGTTCACAAGGTTATAAGAAAACTGTGTCTTAGTGTATTATTTAATGAGCTCAAACTTTTGGACTTTAAGGATAGAGACTCACATAAGTACAATAATTATTACAATTAATTCCTCCCTGATATACGTATATTGTCTTGGACAAATAACTAAATTAATTAATTTCCCCGTTGTATGTTGCCTAGTACAACCAATTGTTCTAAGTTTTCCCTGTTGTATCTTGCCTTGTACAATAATTATTGCAATTAAGTCTTCCCTGATATATTGTGCCTTGTACAAATAATTAGTCTAATTAATTTCCCCGTTGTATATTGTTTTGTACCAATACTTATTCATTGAGAGTAGTGCGTATTCCGCACCAAAGAGTATAAGGGTCACATACCCTGTGGTGTTCAGATCTATTATTATTTCACTAGTTGCATATATTTTGTCTGTATCTCCTCGGAGACATTTTAATTGTGTATAAAGTTTATGGTTAATTTGCAAAGTGTTCTGAAGACTGGTGGCGTCCCCCACTATTCCAGCCTTAAGTTTAATTGCGTCTTTATCCACCCCCCTTCCTTTTGACTATTTTTCAAATATCAATGAAATATAAATGAAATTTTGGGTACTTGCTAATTTGTGTACCTTTTGGCGTTCAATCAACCCTTATACTTAACTTTTTAAACTGTAAGTTTTTGTTAAGGAGATTTTTGTACCTTTTGGACAGATTTTCCTTTTTGTCCATTCTGCAAAGTTACATATCTGCTTTATAGATTAGATTTTTTTAAAATTTGGAATAAGCAATTCTATCATTATAACCTGATAATGTGTTAAGTCGGCTAAATTTTTAATTATTTGCTTTCTATTTCGGTATTTAGAAGGCATTATTGTAAATAATTATAATATTAAATAATTAATAATTAGTATAAAATATAAATAAATACTTAACGTATTTTTTTCGTATACTCTGAAAACAAAAACGAACACAAAATTAATTCTTAGGTTCGCAAAGAAAAGTAAATTTTGCTTGATACAATAAAAATTATAAAACAGTACAATACAATAAAATTATAAGTTAGAACAGTAATTGTCAACAAACAGTGGTGGTAATTTTTAGTATTCCAAACTGAATAAGAGTTATGGCGTAAAACAGATTACTGACATAAAAATAATTAAATACCACTCGTATCGAGATTTGCAATTAGTATAACTTTTGACTCGGAGAAGCTATGATGTTTGTTTAAGTTTTAATCGTCAGCTGTCGCCACAATCTATCGATTGTATATAAAACATTAGTGTAAAGTAGTGTCAGTGAATATAATAAGGTTTAGGAAAAAAAAATATCAAAAATATATATGGTCGGCCTATACGCGTCGAAAAGCCAAAATCAAATACAGAGATCGTATACGGTTGGAGAGGGCTTCTCAAGAAAAAATTGAATGGTAATAATATAACACCACGTTACCGAGTCAAGCTGTGCCGGGAAAGTAAAAGAATGAATGCGGCCGAGCGGGGTGGTTGAAATTAATTCACAAAGCTTGGTCGCGCACTTAGAAGACATCTCTACCGATTCCATCATCAACCGATCTGATTCATTGGCAATCAGCGAACTTAAATGGAAAATTCCATGCCAGTGAATGTGCCTGGCTTTGATCTGAGAACATATTGTAACACCGCAGACAGATTGTTACTACATCATCGGTAGCGGTATCAACATCATCAAGTCGCAAAGCCAGTGGAGTCGCCATATATCGCAACATCAATAGCTTCAGTGATTTTAACAGAGTTAACATTAACATTTCGGAAATTTATTTGGAAATGAAAGACGCAAAGCTGGTGATGTCTGTCTAGAAAACGTAAAAGCCAATGGCATCTTCAAATTCATACCCGGGTGTGTGTACATCCATCCGGGCACAGCGTTAGCAGAAATCAAACTCTTTATGTTACGATCGTTCTTAAAATATTACAAAAACATCGCTAAAATTATACCCGATTACGAGCATATAAGGAAAATGTTTTCTGCGCGCGTGTAAGATGTCAATTTCTATTTGACATTATTTATTTAAATACATTTCTTTTAATCAACGAATGTGTTGTTTCCTTAAGCGTTAATAATTTTTCTATTTTTATGTTTAACACAGATGGTGAGAGATAGCGTCTTCCATATAACTAGTAGGTATGAAACGGTCGTTGCTATGCTTTCAGTGATGCTAAGAGTTCTATAAGATTAAAAACAAAAAAAAAATGTTAAAATGATGATGTACAAATAAACTGGATAAGATGAGTTTAGAAAATAGAAACAGGATGTGCTATAAAATGATGTATAAAAAAAAGGAAAGACGTACAGCGGCGTATGGACAGTGTATAGTATATCCTGTCTTTTTCGTTAAAACATACAAATTTTGTTTTCATTATTAATCATAACCCATTAATAATACTAATATTCTTAAATAATTATTAATATGTACTAATAACAAAAAAAACAGGATGTGGTTGGGTAACCGGAAAGACGTACAGCGGCCTGTGGACAATGTAAAGGAAATCCTATCCTTTTGGTTAAAACATACATATTTTGTTTTTATTATTAATCATATTTATTTAGCAAACACAAGGTCAGTGTGTAGCGCCCCCCCCCCACACACACAAATCTCTTACCATCCAATATGCTTGTAAATAAAGATAAAATAAAGCAAATAGGAAAGGTAAGTGGGGGGAAGATGCCAGTTGGGGGAAGATGCAAGTATCGTCAGATTTTGCATATCTACAACTGGATGACAGCAATTTCTACGTTAAAGTGTGTAGTAAACAACTGTGAATACCGTGCTTGTGAGTATTTATATTTATATCTAGTTTAATCGTCGTTAAACTGAAAATTCAACTCTTTGAACTTGGCGAGTGCCCATGTTATAATATTTCGTTGTCGATACTTGAGGTTTGGTGACGGATTGACTAGATTAAACGTAATAATTCCGTGATATTCGTGCCGTGTACATCTTGGTGAGTACGTGTTAGCTTGAAACAACATGACTGAAGCCTTAGTACAAAAATAAACCTAAGTGGCGTCTTCCTCCAGTGCTTGGGGTAAGATGCCACCTAATGAACTGTTTCAATTCAAGAAAATTTGAATGCCACACAAGAAGTTAACGCACCTCTGACAATAGCTTCAACAAGCAGCAGCGGTGCCATCACTTCTTTTGAAGAAATTTGTCAGAAACCCAAGCAAACTCGAAGAAAGAAACAAACTGCTAAAGTCCTTACGACGGTGGAGAAACGGGAGGCATTGAGAAGAAAGGCTGCTCTTCCGACAAAAAAAAAAGGGGGAAAGTACTGCAGAAAAAGAAAAGGAAGGACAGTTCATCTTCGGTATCCTCCGCTTCCGAATTTGGTAATGACCAGTGGTGAGAGTGACATTGAAGAGGAGGACGATGATTTTTGTATTGAGCGTAAAGGATATTTTTATGATAGGAAGGGCCCAAAATGCGATTGGCCTCAATGCATAACATGCAAGAGATGGCTACATGAAATTTGCAGCAAAGACAATTTGCATTGCAAAAAATGTTAAAAATTAACATTAAATTTTGTTCGGTGTTCCTTCCCCTCAGTGTTTAATGAGAATATTTTGCTGTTTACCTAACATTAAATTTGTAAATTTTTCTTTCTCAATTTATATCTTAAGATATTGTTGCATCTTCCCCCGCATCAACTGGCATCTTCCCCACATGATGGGGGAAGATGCCAGTTTGACAAATTTCATTCAAATGCATTTTTATCGGTTTTGCAATTAATCTAATATACTAATATATAATATATTGCTATGTCCGATGGCAATTAAAAAAAAAAATTCAAAACAACTCTTTATTACAATTTTTTATAATAACAATAATTCTACATATAATTATAACAATTATAATAGTTGCTCAAACTTAGAACAATAGAACAAATAAAAAATTTACCGTAAAAAATTTAAAGTTATTCATCTCATTACTAGTACTAGCATCTCATTCCCTATCCACACACACAGCCCGACTGACCCCGCGTTAGTCCGCTCACTCCCCACTCCTTGTTCTATTAGAACTTTGTCACTTCTTTACCGACGTCACTACACATCAATTGCCCACCGATAAAAGAAGAAGTGACAAAAGTCTCAAACACCAACTCGTCATCCTGACATAGGATCATGAAATTTCTTGAGAGAAGAAATGTGAAACTTCCCTGTAACAGTATGATCTAGTCTGGCCACCGTATAAGTAGATGCGCTATGCTTCGTTTGTATGTAGAACGGCCCTTCCCAAAATGGCAGAAACTTGGATGCTTCATTCCTACCATTAGGAATGCGTAAGGAAGCCACTAGCACCAGATCTCCAACCTCCAACTCTTGAATTTGGTGGTTGGCATCAAACTTACTCCTTGCCTCTTCACCTTTTTTTATAATTCTATATCACAGTGCCGCTATCTGCTCCTCGTCCAGCTGGCTGTTGGTGTTGACCACATACTGTCCAATTACATTTTCAAACAGGCATACAGTGTCTCTTCCACAATGAATCCTTATCGGATATCCGTCTACTCCCTGGTGGTAAGTATTGTTAATTAAAAATTCAATCAGAGGCAAATATTTGATCCAAAGTGTGTGCTTTTTCTCTTTTAACAATACACGGAAGTATTCCCCTAGGTCACGATTTGTTCTCTCAGTTTTGTTTGACTGAGGGTGTCTTATAGATGCATAAGCTACCAAAATGCGTAATTTATTCATTTCTTGCTGCCAATTCTTGGACATGAACTGCGAACCGTGATCGCTCACGACTCTATATGGCCGACCTACTTCATCACAGAACTTAACACATTTCACCGCATTATTGGTATTTGCGACTGTAACGGGGTACAATTTCGTGAATTTAGAAAAATTATCAACTATTACAAACAAATATGTGAAACCACCCTGCGCTCTAGGCAGAGGTCCCATGTAATCTACACTAACAGTTTCTAAAGGTTTTGAATTGGCCAAATAGGTATATTTGGCGTACATAGTATTATTGGTGATCTTATACATTTGACAAGTTTGACATTTCTTAATCACATACATTATTCTCTCTTTTAGATTAGGAAAATCAAAATATTTACTTATTAAATGAAACGTTTTATGAATACCTACATGCCCATGACACTCATGAAATAACAAAATCAACTTTACAATACTCTTTTCAGGAACACAAATTTTGTTGTCCATACTTTCATTTTTCTTAACTAAAATTATTCTGAACGGACCATTGTCATTGTAGAAGTATTTAGGAAATTCATTGTTCAAGTTACTACCCTGCATAATATTAATTTTAACAGTACTCAGATTTTTATCAATACTGTAATAGTCATCAAATTTGGCAAACAAACCAGTCAATAGCTTCTCGTCCACTAACGATATTTGATTCACTTGTACGATATCCATTTTATTCTCCATCATCTCAGCTCTGCTATACCTCGATAAGAAATCTGCAACAACGTTCTTTTTACCCTCGATGTACTCTATTCTGTAGTCGAATTGCTGCATAAATAATGCCCACCGATGAAGGCGTGCAGGCAGGTTTTTACACTCATTCAGGTAGCTAAGAGCTTTGTGGTCGGTCTGAATGACGAAAGGTTTACCAAGAAGATACAATTGAAATTTCTTGACGGCCCAAACTATTGATAAGAGCTCCTTCTCAGTAATGCTGAATTTAACTTCTCTATCTTGAAGCATACAGCTGGCATACTGTATTACTTTAATCTCCCCATTAATCTCTTGGAATAACTGCGCTCCCAGAGCATAATCGCTTGCATCGGTCTGTAATATAAATGTTTCATTGAAATTTGGATGGTGTATAAGAATTTGGTCAGTAAAAACTTTCTTAATTTCTTCGAAATTGTTAGTATCCTTTTGACTCCATTCCCACTTCCTCTTCTCCTTCAACAGATGTCTCAACTTACTTACTTTTTCTGAATATGATGATGAAAACTTTTGATAATACCCACATAGACCCAAAAATGATTTTAAATGTTTCTTGTTTTTTGGTATGGGAAAACTATGAATTAAATCAATTTTCTCTGGTTGTGGCATCACTCCTTCGGCTGTTAAAACAAATCCGACATAGTTCAATTTTTGTTTAAAAAATTCTGATTTTCCAAAATTCACAGTAATATTATATTCTTTAAATTTTTGAAATAACTTCCTCAGAATAATCATATGCTCCTCCAAGGTTTCAGTTAAAACCAACATGTCGTCAACGTAAAGCTGAATATTCGGCTTTAAATCTTCTACTATAGGATTGAGTGCTCTACACAAACTTGAAGTCGATACTTTAAGTCCGAATGGGACGCGTGTATATTGATATGTTTTACCTTTAAATATGAAGGCAGTGAACTTTCTAGAATTTTCGTCTAACTCGACTTGATAGAATGATTTAGTTAAATCTATAGCGCTAAAGTAACGCATACTGTGGCACTGCGCAAGTATGCCATCTATTTGGGAAGTGCGTATATGGTCACCTTTTAATCTTGAATTTAAGTGTCTGCCATCAGTGCACACACGTATTGAACCGTCCTTCTTAGTGACTGCAACTAATGGTGATATGTACTGGCTCGTACTCTGCTCAACCACTCCACTCTTGATTAGCTTGTTTATCTCTAACTTGACCAACTCTGTTTTGTGATATGGAATCGGGTAATTTTTAAAAAAGAAAGGAGTTGAATCCATTACATCAAGTTGATACTTGAAGTTCCTAATTAAACCTGGCGTCTTACTAAAGATGTCCTTATATTCTCTAATGATTTCGTTGAACGATTCGATGACAGACGGATATTTCTTCCTTATCTCGTCGCAACTTTCTTCTAGTTTCAATTTCAGAGCCTCCTTCTCATCAACGTTATCCATGTTTTGAATATCGGCGGTGTTAATTTGTATACTGCAGCTAGTTAGCAGCTGATTGAGATGTGCGAATGGAATAGAACAGCGGTTTCCGTTAACTTTAATTGATAAAGTCTGCTCTGCAATATTCACGAAAGCATTAAGTTGTTCCAGCAAGTCCATGCCGATAATAAAATTCTGAGTCAACTCTGGTACCAAGTAAGCGTGAATCGTGGTTTGTTTCTTGTCACTAACATTCACAAGCAAGATTATCTGCTTTCTTATGGGCTTTGAACGTTTGTTAATTGCCGATGTAACGTACAGGTTTAGGACAGGTAAAGCATCTACTTTTACACCTTTTAATTTACTTATAAAGTTATAGAAATAGTCTTCATTCATACATGTAATCTGAGATCCGGTATCAATTAACGCCTTCACCAAAAATTGATCCAATTTGAAATTAATTTCTGGACAGCATACCATTTTCTCCTCTCTTATTGTATAATTCTCCTCTGTCAATAGATTCGTGAATTCTTTCACCAACGAATTAATAGATGTATCTCCTGGCTCTGCACTAATTCCGTCTCCTTCCATATTATTCATAAAAGTAATATCCTTTTTTCTATCCTGCTCAATAGTTTCTTCTGAAATTCTCTTCCTTTGAAATTGATTACTTTTTATTTGATTTTTAATAGTTTCATTTCTCATTAATTTACTCCTCCAAAATACACGGGTTTTATATACAATAAAATTTTGAAATTCGGGCGGACTGACCCGCCCTTTCATTCGTTTTTTGTGTCATCATTTTTTATCTCAATATGATTGTTTGAAGCATAAGTTCGTCTGTTATGGTTTCCTTGTGGGTGATTCCTTCCCATTTCCTGCTGACTTGGTTTAATCTCATTCTTAAACGAATTGCAACTCTCATTATTATTTCTAATGTTGTATCCTGTCCTGTTAAATTCTCTGTTCCTGCTAAAATTATTTCCTCCGAACGGCTTCCTGTCACATGTTCTCTCCGCTTCCTGTTTAAACTTCGTAGTTCTATTCTGACTTTCAACTTCACTTACTATCTTATCTTCTAGCCTATTCAACAACTGCATGAATCCTTCAACAGTCTGGATATTCTGTATTTTCACAGCGCATTCTACAGTTTCACCAAAATGACTACTCAGTCGCTCACATAAATACGCCTCACTGTACTCTCTACTACATTCAAACGCTCTGGATACAATTCTTGAGAAGTACTCGCTAAGACGCTTATCCAAATGATCCTTGTACTTTTTTCCATCCAACTCTCTTGCGATCACATCATCATACTTCCAACCATGGTATTTAAATTCTGGAAAACTTTCAACTTTAAATCTTTTGATCATGTACCAATCTCTTGCCTCCCCTGCCAAGTGGTTTAAGATAAATTGTTCCAAATCTAAATACATCCCCTGCACCTTGTATAATTTGGTTAAGCTTCTCAGAAACTGCAATGGTTGGTCTTCTCGATTATTTTCGAATTTAAATTTGTCATCCACCATCATCTTCCAGCAACCACCGGCGCAAATATTCGTGTGAGACAGTGACGAAGCTTCAGCGCCATTATCTTTGGTTTCGGCAAGTTCTTGAGGTTGCATTACCTGTTCATGTGCGACATTTTGATCTGACAATTTTTTGATCTCACTGTTCTGTTTATCTACCGTTCTGCTTAATTCCGCGATTTTCTCATTTTGCTTAGCCATTTCTCCACTCAACTCAACTAATTTCTGAAGAATTTCCTCCATATTCTTTGACCTTGTAATCATCTAATTAAATGAAATCTCTAAACACTTCTACAACTACTATAAACTACATTATCAAAGGATTTTTTTTTTTTTTTTTTTTTATAATAAACTAACAAAACACAGAAGAATAAAAAAATGAAAGCTTTCAAACATCAAAGGCGGTATTCAATAAGACAAAATAATGTTCTTTAAACAAGAAACCAACCAACACACTATTGAATAAAATAATAATAAGAACCTTTATTCCACTCTAATTTAAAATTATTTTGTTTTATTATTTATTTAATAAAATTCAATGTCAATCCCGGAGCGGCCCCCAAAATTGCTATGTCCGATGGCAATTAAAAAAAAAAATCAAAACAACTCTTTATTACAATTTTTTATAATAACAATAATTCTACATATAATTATAATAATTATAATAGTTACTCAAACTTAGAACAATAGAACAAATCAAAAATTTACCTTAAAAAATTTAAAGTTATTCATCTCATTACTAGTACTAGCATCTCATTCCCTATACACTAGTGATGGGCTATTAGAGCGGACTCGTTCCAGTGGAACGAGTCCGATGGTGGAACGAGTTGATTCAAATCCCTATTTTAAAAAAAAGTGATTCCGCCCCGCCCCAAAAAATTGAGGCAAATTAAAATGAAAATAATTAATACTGTAGTCGTTTACACTAAAATAAAACTGACTTAAGGCTACTATGTAGAAGTTCACTGACACATTCCAACTTGTAAGAGGAATCCACACCAAAATACAAAACCTTACGAGCTTAAATACTGATGCTTGAAGAATAAAATAAGTTCGAAGGTTTTTTTAGAATATCAATTCTAAAATAATATTCATTTTATTAGTTTGTTAATTTCTAAACAAAAGTAGGGGTCGATCTAAGACAGGGAGTCGAAGGAAAAATAATTTCGTACCCAATATAGCGAACCTTGCAAAGAAACACCAGGCACACCCATCTCATTAATTAAAAAGCAATGCTGTAGTTACTTTACTTATTATTTAATATTTTATTTTACATATAGAAAATACTGTGTGCTTAATCTTTAACTTAGCGGCTGGACGCTCTTTCTTTTATCTTCATTGGCGAAAGTTAAATCGTGTACATCTTAATACGACGATCAAAGTAATACTGAGCTAAAAAATAGTATTACCTAACTGGATTACTTACTGCTGTATCCCTCCCACTCTATCACCTACTTCACAAACATTCGTCGATTGGAAATGGGTTGTAGTTTAATATTCGTTTCATTTGAAAACAAAAAACATTATAACGCTTTCTCAAGATGTTTTTAATTTTTAAAAATTTGTTTTTGTCCATTACTCTTATAATATACGAAGAATTTCGAATAAAATATAATATACAAATACAGAATGATCTAGAGTGCAGTGGAGTCAGTCGTCGTTGTCATGGTGATGGAACCGTTTAACGACTCCGGCCCAACACCAGCAATTTCATTGGTTAAATCCACTGGAATTGGTGGAGTCAAATCCGGAGTGATTTAAATCCTTTTGAAACCGGACTCGTTCCATTTTTTCGTTCACTGAATCTAGCCAATAGAAAATGCTGGAGCTGGAACCGGAGTCGTTAAACGGTTCCATCACCATGACAACGACGACTGACTCCACCTGCATTCTAGATCATTTGTGTATGTACATTATATTTTATTTGAAATTCTTCGTATTTTACAAGAGTAATGGACAAAAACAAATTTTTAAAACTTAAAAACATCTTGAGAAAGCGTTATAATGTTTTTTGTTTTCAAATGAAACAAATATTTAACTAAAACCTACTTCCAATCGACGAATGTTTGTGAAATAGGTGATAGAGTGGGAGGGATACAGCAGTAAGTAAACCAGTTAGGTAATACTATTTTTTAGCTCAGTATTACTTTGATCGTCGTCATGACATGTACACGATTTAACTTTCGCCAATGAAGATAAGAGAAAGAGCGTCCAGCCGCTAAGTTAAAGATTTGGCACACAGCTTTTTCTTTTTGTAAAATAATAAGCTATTTTAAAAGCTTGATATTAATTCATAGTAAATAAATATTTCTTTCTTTATGAGTAATTATCATTTTGTTTGAAGGGTTATAATTTTTTTTTATGGGAATAATTTCCTACCCATTTGCGTTTTTCTTCTTGAATCAAGTTAACTCCGGTGGTCAAGCTAGATAACGACAAAACTGCAGTTGCTTTAATTTTTATATTTGACTAGCCTATTTTTGTTAATATGTGGTTACGTTGTTAATTTTATATTTATCAGATCAATTGGAAATTAGGGAACTACTTAATGTGTGTTAAAGAAATATAGTTTTGTTATTAACTGGAAAAGCTAACTTTTAATGATTTATTTAATTACAATGCGTGACATTTGTACTGATGCATAGGGTAAGTACAGACTGGAATCAGTGAACGAGTTGTTGGAATCGATTCCAACCCTGGAACCGATTCAAATCCAACGACTCCAAACGCGGACTCGTTCTGCCCATCACTACTATACACAACACAGCCCGACTGACCCCGTGTTAGTCCGCTCACTCCCTACTCCTTGTTCTATTAGAACTTTGTCACTTCTTTACCGACGTCACTACACATCAATATATATATATATATATATATATATATATATATATATGTGTGTGTGTAATTAATGAATAAAAAAAACCTAGACGTTGATACATTTGGTGTTGTTTTTCGATAACCCAGTTTCCTACAAAACGGAAATAAGTGTTAAGTGTGGCATCTTCCCCCCACTTACCTTACATTTTAAACCATTTTGTTGTTTTTTTTTATTAATCATCCTATAATTTTAGCAAGCACTAAGTAAAAGATGCCGTCACATGCCACACCCCCAATATTGTGCCTCTCTTCCTCTCTAGCTCTCACAGAGGGGAAGGACTAAAACAAAAAAGGGGTTCCTTGTGACGTAAGAGATGCACTTGCATGGGACAGGACAAACATGTAACGCACACTATGCCTCGATCCACCCCTCATTCATTTGGACAGCGTGAGGGGTATGCTTTGTGACGCAGGACTTGCGTTTTTGTGACGTAGGAGATGCGCTACAAGGAAAATACCTCTATTATTTTGCGTCGTATTTTGACGTATTGGGTGTAGTGTTGACGTCACACCCCTATCCCCTCATCCATTTGGACTACAAAATAAGGATGAGGAGTATGTCTTGTGACGTCATTTTGACGCAGGAGGGTGTCATCATTTCCGACGCAAAAATTCGTCTCAGAACGCCCAAAACTATACTACTGATTTACATTAGTTGGACCTAATTTTGCAAGTAAATACGACTCCCATGAATTCGCGTTTATTGAATTCTTATTACAATCTTTATTTTTTATTTTTATATTATTTATAATTTTCCAGAAGTAGGCAGTATCTTTGCAATTACTAAGTTGACTAGAAATAGTATTAAAAAATTCGGATTTCTTGAATTTTACAAGTGACCTATAAACTTTCTTTTCATTAAGATAATGTTTTGTTACTTCATTGTTGAAATTTCTTTTCTTACATAAAAGTAGTAATTTCTTAACTTCTTTC
Source organism: Rhodnius prolixus (assembly GCF_049639745.1). NCBI lineage: Eukaryota > Metazoa > Arthropoda > Insecta > Hemiptera > Reduviidae > Rhodnius > Rhodnius prolixus. Next base: position 375,922 of record NW_027411619.1, read on the forward strand.
TTTGATCTAGCACAGTCATGGTCATACCAGGGATATTTTCTTTTAATTTTATAAACCGAAGTACCGGTAGAACTAGATACTTTATTCCGTACCATTCCCAACATTTTTGCTGTTTCCCTAATTGTAGAAATTAAATTGCAATTGATGTCCTCAACAGTTTTATCCCCAAAATTAATAGCTAAATTACCGCTTAACATCATGACATTTATATAGCGCTCAACCAAATTTGATTTCTACTTGATTACAGATTCATGTATCAAAATTGCTTTTTCTTCAGGCAAATCAACTTCTTTTTGTATCCCCAGATTTAAACTAAACTGTACAGGAAAATGGTCCGATTGCGAAACAAAATCGAGAACTTTTAAGTCACGAAAGCATGACAGGCCGCAAACATCTATCCAAACTAAATCAATGACTGACCTACCGAGAGGAGTCACACAAGTAAACAGACTAGGATTGTCCGATACCGATCGACCATTCAATAATAAAAACGATCTTTCATCCATAAAATTCATTAACTGACTTCCTTTCGAATTATAATTTATATCACACTAGATCTATTTTCAGATAAATTTGTGTACACAGTAAAATCTTGAATACATTGGTCTAACAAACCCATTATGGAATTAAAATCCCCGCAGATTAGAATAATATCAGTAAATCTATCTTTTATATCATATAAGGTGGAATCCAAACAAACCAGTCATTCATTTATTGATAAATTAGGCTTACAATATATTACTCCGATTACTAGTGTGCTCATGAGTAGATATAAAGAGGGGATCCTGGCACAGGGCAAATGAGCCAGGCCCCCCAGCCGCCTCCCGTCAACATTATTCTTACCCCTCTCTCTAAACATTACGCAGCTAGTCCCCTTCTACCACTACCCACACCACCAACCCCCAACTTCTTCATCGCAGAGTAGATATAAATTGGGGATCCTGGCACAGGGCAAATGAGCCAGGCCCCCCAGCCGCCTCCGGCTTACGTTATCCTTACCCCTCTCCCTAGACATTATGCAGTTAGTCACTCTCTACCTCCAGATGTCTAATAAAGGTGCGTTTAGGTGTGTCTCGTTAAGACATGTTTTATTATAGACGCGATTTAGGAATAGGGTTATTTTCTTATTTACTCTTGTAAAAAATATGTTTTATTATAGATGCGTTTAGGTGAAGGATTATTGTCAAAAATATGTTTTATTCTAGACGGGTTTAGGCTCCTTATGTAAGTCGTTGTTGGTAACAATGCAGACTGCACAGTCATCTGGTTTTTGTGATAAGCAATTAAACAAAATGATTCTTGACCGTGCCTTTAAAGAAGGGTGGGGTCTTGTTTTTAGAAAATAATTTAAATAAAAAAAATTTTTGAGCGTCAGTCCGTGGTAAAACATTGAAATTGCAGCAGCAACAACAGCTCAATGTGAACAATGTAAAAAGTCTTTTAGTAGTGAGAAAAATTTAACACGGCATAGACTAACTTGTTCTAAATCCTATACTTGTAAATATTGTAGGAAAAAATTTCTCAACCATGCAAATAGTACAAGACATGAAACAACATGTCTTGAGGAACCAAAGAAGAAGAAGTTCCAACTATGGGAACCGAAAAAAGATGAATTATATTCTGAGCAACGTGAAGAGATTGAGTATGAAACGGCGTTTAAACATAGATTGAAATATAGGTTCTTTAGCTGTGTTACACGTCAAGATCTGCATAAATTTCTCTCAAACATTAGAAGTAGAGTTATAGACAAAATGAAACAACTACTTGAAAGTTATACTGCAATTAAAGTTAACATAATGGTGGAATGTGTTTTTGTAAATACTCTCGATGAGGAAACTGATAGATCGTTTAAGACAAAAAAACAAGCCGGTGTTTCAAGCTACAGATTTAGAAGAGTTTGTAGATCAGGAATTAGCCTCAATAATTGTGGAAAAAGAGAAAGCTCAAATGAAGAAAAGCGGATGGTCATTGAAAAAGGTCAATGGCATGAGGCTACGAATTAACAAGTATTCGCCGCTTTCCTTCAAGGGCAGTTCCTACATAGCATTACCGGAAGTGATTGAGAGGAAAAAGGCTTGCATCAATGTTAAAAATAATGACTTTGAGTGGTTTAGATATTCCATACTGGCAAAACTTGTGGGCAAGAATGCTGCACGCTTGAGTAAATACAAAGATTTAGTGCAGGGCTATAATTTCGATTGCATAACATTTCCAACTCCGCTCTCTAGCATACCGATATGTGAAAAAATGAATAATATTTCCAAAAACGTATTCGGACTTGAAGAGAATAATAGTTTATTCCCTTTAAAGTTGTGGAAGAAGAACTAGCTGATCATAGGGATTTACTTTTGCTTAGCGACGATGAAGGTAGAACTCATTATGTGTATGTGAAGGATTTTGACAAATTGATTCAATCGCAGAAAACTAGACGGAAATGTGGGATAAAAGTGTGTAAACGGTGTTTCACACATTATCAGACTCTAAATGGGGAGTCGGCTGAGGAAAAACTAAATGAACATTCCAGATTCTGCACTGAACACCAGGATGCAAGAATCGAATTGCCTGTGGAAAAGCCCTACCTCCAATATGAATATGTGGAGAGAGTGCTGCGGGTGCCGTACGTCATTTATGCAGATTTTGAGGCAATATTACAACCTGTGATTGGGTGTGATCCTAATCCTCAAGATACGTATATAAACATTTATAGTAAACATATTCCTATGAGTTTTTGAATTTATGTGAAGGACTCTGCGCAAGTGTGTGACGTACCCTCATCATTACCCAAAAACCATACATCTATAGAGGTAGAAATGCAGCAGCACATTTTGTAGAATGTTTAAAAAGAATAGCTGTAGAGATATTAAGATTGTATTCACTTCCAAATGCTGCCATGGATATAAGAGAAGAAGAGGAATTGTCTTTTCAAAGCGCGCGCACCTGTCATCTGTGCAATCAGCAAATAGAGGAAGGGCAAACAAAGGTGAGGGATCATTGTCATATAACTTGTAAATATAGAGGTGTTGCGCATGATTATTGCAATTTAAGGATTCGAAATCTCACATTTATACCCGTCCTGCTGCATAATTTAAGCGGTTATGATAGTCACATTATTGTTAAATAGTTGGAGTTGACGAGGAGACAATTGACTCCAAGTATAGTGAAAAGTATATTTCCTTCTCTAAAAGTATCAACGGTGGTAGAATAAAACTGCGGTTTTTGGACACTTTTCGCTTCATTCTCTAGTGAGAAATATCTGTGTTGGAAGAAGTGAATAGATTTTTTCCCCTCAAAACATGCAGATTTACTGACTAGAAAAGGTGTATTTCCCTATGAATATATCTCCGATTGGAACAAACTTGAAGAGACCTCACTTCCGCCTAAAGAAAATTTCTATAGCAGGCTTTATCAAAGTGGCATTAGCCAAGAGGATTATGAACATTCAGTTAATGTGTGGAATACATACCAGTTTAAAACTTTGGGACAATATGCAGATCACTACCTTCTCTTAGACAATCTTCAATTAGTTCTGTTTTTGAAAATTTTCGCACAATTACGTTGAAAAATCACAAACTTGATCCATGTCATTACTATACAGCTCCTGGATAAACATTTGATGCAATGCTAAAATTTACAAACGTTCGTCTACAACTGTTGACCGACTACGATATGATGCTGCTACTCGAGAGGGGTGATCAGTGGAGGCATCTGTCAGGTTTCCCATGGGTACGCTCTCGCCAACAACCATTACATGACTGATTATGATGCGAATAAGGAGAGTACATTTATATCTTACCAAGACTGTACGAATTTGTATGGAAAAGCTATGACAATGTCTCTTCCTAAGCGAGGATTTCAATTGGTGCCCCCAGAGACTTTCTCCTTAGAGTCTGCACAAGATGATGATGCTGTTGGATATATCCTGGACGTTGATCTGGTATATCCAAGCCAACTACACAAGTTACACAACAATCTGCCCTTTCTACCAGAAACTATTACAATTAATAAACACAAGAAGCTAGTTCCACATTTAGGTGCGCGTAGTAATTATGTTGTTCATTACGTTACTCTACGTCAAGCGTTAGGGCATGGTTTGAAATTGGGGAAAATTAATCGTTTACCAAAGTTTAATCAATCTAAATGGTTAAGTCCGTATGTGGAATTTAATGCCGAGCTTAGAAAGGTGGCTAGTAATGATTTTGAAAAAGACTTTTTCAAATTGATGAATAATGCAATTTTTGGTAAAACAATGGAGAACATACGTAAACGGGTGAACATTCAATTGGTGTCTAGTGCGAGGAAAATTGAACGTTTAGTAGCTAGACCGGATTTCATTGATTGTACAAAAATTGGCGAGAACTTGGCCGCAATTCACATGGCTGAAAGGTGTATTGTATTCAACAAACCAATTTATGTGGAAATGCGCATTTAAACCTATCAAAAACTGAAATGTATAATTATCACTATAACATAATGTTACCTAAATATGGTATAGAGAGTTTAAAACTCTGTTATGTCGATTCCGACTCTTTCAAATATTTCCTAAAAATACAGGATTTGTTATAAAGAAATGACAAGTTTATTAGATTATATGGACACATCTGATTATCCCGCCAACCATCCCTGTTATTCTACAATATGTTTCTAAGATTATGTAGAAAAGTTATGGGGACATTTAAAGATGACATGGCGGGAAAGATAACCAGAGGTTTTGTAGGGCTTAGAGCCAAAAAATATTCCATCGATGTAGAGGGGGGGAAATATTAAAAAAGTGAAAGGTATTAAAAGTAGTTCTGTGCAAAAGATAATATGTTTCTAAGATTATGTAGACTGTTTGTTCTCTAAAAATGAACATAAAACTTTGATGAGTGTAATCCTGTCAAAAAAACGTGTAGTGTATACTAGTGAAATAAACAAGGTATCTTTATCACCATTTGTTGATAAACGAAAGATCCTTGCAGACAATGTTCAAACATTAGCCATAGGCTGTAAGTCATCTATGTAATCACTAAGGAACGGATTCGTATGTATTTACACATTTTTTTTTAGGCAATTTACAAACGTTTTTCAACTAGAAGTATTCATACTGACACTTTTTAAGCCGTTTGAGTCTACTTTTATTTCACATATTTCCACATATTTGGATGTTATCGCATATTTATACATATTTGATTAAAATAAATAAATATTTCTACATTTTTAATTAAAATTTGTACATATTTTTCATTTTGGGCATATTTTCATAATTGGGAGGTGGTTGACAGGACCTGTGAACCACAGACTGTAGGGCTGTGAATCACAGTGGGTACAATGGTTATTGTAATTTACAAAGAATGCTGCTAAACAGTGACGGGCACCTGTTAGTTCTTTGAAGTTGTCTGACGTTGTCTGTTCTTTCAGCTCGTTCGTTGAAGTATCCAATTCATTTCGTTTGGTCACTTAGTGTATTATTTTTTGGGTGAAATGCCACGAACATCGGTCTCAAACAAACAATTGGTTGCTAAATATCATCGCGAGTTTCCAGAACTTTTTCGAAGTGATGGAGACATTTTGCACTGCACAGCTTCTGACAAGCGCTTTTCTTGCTCTCAACGTTCCCAAGTCACCCAACATATTGCCACCGGATCGCACATAGAGAATAAAAACAGAAAGAAATTGAGGACGCCTTATCAAGCCTGTCTTACATCTCCATCATCAATTAAGTCTACTCTGAGTACAGATCTGTGTCGGGCTTTGGTTAGATCAGATATCCCTTTCCACAAACTTAAAAATCCTCATTTCAAAGGAGAGAAAAAAATGCCTGACGAGAGCACTCTGCGGAAAAACTACCTGGAAGATATCTATAAAGATACACTAACCAAAATTCGAGAACATATCAAAGATGGACCGATTTGGGTGTCAATTGATGAAACCACTGACGTTGAGGGCAGGTATATTGCCAATGCAGTTATTGGAAAACTTGACAGTGATGCTGATGTGGATTCAAAGCCATTCCTTTTGAACTGTGAGGTTCTCGAAAAATGCAATCATTCCACCATTTCACGATTCTTCGATGCCTCAATGCATATCCTACGGCCCAGTGGAGTTTTGAACGAAAAAGTTCTTTTGTTTCTCTCTGATGCTGCCCCCAATATGGTCAAGGCTGGGCAATCTATTCAGGTATTTTATCCTAAGATAATTCATGTGACGTGTATTGCTCATGCCTTGCATCGAGTAGCAGAAACTGTCCGATCTTTGTTCAGTGACGTAGATTCCTTAATCTCCTCGGTTAAAAAGTGTTCTTAAAAGCACCAAGTCGCATTAAAATGCTAAAAGATCTCTATCCAGACTTGTGCCTTCCACCAGAACCAATATTGACAAGATGGGGTACTTGGCTGGAAGCAGCTCAGTATTACTATGAAAACTACAATAAAATCGTGAATGTCCTTTCACATCTCGAAGACGAAGCAGTAGCGATAAATACAGCCAAGTCTTTATTCGAGAAACCTAATTTAAGGAACGACCTTGCATTCATTTCTGACAATTGCGTATTTCTTGCACAAGCCATTACCCAACTTGAGTCCCAAAATCTTCGACTGACAGAAAACGTGTCCAACGTTAAAAAAGTCATCGAAAAGGTGGAAGGAATACCTGGGAGTAAGGGAGATCTGATCAGATCAAAACTGGTAGAAGTACTGAGCAAGAACAAAGGGTGGGAGACCATCTGCCAGATTTCTGATATTATCAGTGGAACAGAAGTCACCTCAGAACAACGTGTACCTTTTACAGCCAACGAGATAACTTCTTTCAGCAAGGCACCTATAACATCTGTAGATGTTGAACGATCTTTTAGTCGTTACAAGTCCATTTTACGCCCAGATCGTCGTCACTTTACGTTCCAACATTTGAAATTTCATGTGGTTGCAAACAATTTCGAAGAGTAAAGTTTTCAAAATTGAAAATTTAACACATCTTTTTATAAATAGTAAAAATGTTCTTTGTTGTATAAATCATTATAACTTGTTAAAACAAATTATTTTGTTCCTAATAAATTAATATAAATTGTAAAAATGTTCTTTTCTTGTATAAATAATTATAACTTGCCCAAAAAAAAAGCGAGCAATACTGCGTTCTATAGGAATGAGTATCCTCGCATATTTCAAACATTGTGGCCCCTGGCAGTTTCTGCAACGACGGACATCCAAATTCACCCAAGTCCAGGACATCTCTTCCAAGGATATTTCCCAAGTGTTTACACTTTTCATTTCCTTTTCCGAATAATGCTCTGAAATCTTGTGTTGCCTCCTGAATTAGTGATTTAAAGTTTTCGTACCTTATGTCCCCTTTCGTCCATTCTATTGCATGGAGATTGCTCTCCAGTTATTTGTTGGTGTAACTTCTTCCTTCTTCATACTTTTCCTCAGGAGGCGTGAGCAGCCAATGTGCAATTACGGTGTAATTGAGGAGATCTATAAGTGTAATTTCCTTGACGATGTACCTTTTCTTGAAAAGAAAAGCCTGGAAGTCAAATACTACACCGTTCATTGTTGTAACTGAACTGACTGACTGACTGACTGACTCTCTCTCGAAGCAGCCGCATTATATAACCATCAATCCCCCCCCCCCCCCAAAAAAACTGGTTTTATATACGTCTGAATTGACCTTGAAGAGGTGAGTATTCCACCAGTGTATCATGTAGAATTAATGCGTACGCTGTGGTGTTGGCCTTGAAGGCTTCACTACATTCCATCTCAATTCTTATATTTATTTTATTTATTTACAAAACGGGCAATCACCCAGTTACGAAGAAATATAATTTAAAGTAACATTTAAAAATAACTCAATATTTATACATATACATATACATATATATATATATATATATATATATCGGAGTTGTTATCTGGCAGTTGAACTGTACGCACGCTTGATTTGTGCTCCGTATTTAAATGCTTTTTTCACTGGTTTAATGTGGAAGGTTTTTTTCAATAATTGGCCAACAATATTAATAAGAGGCGTTCTTTTAGAAAATTCAGTTGTTTCGACTGGTTAGATTGATTTAATTAAAGTATTTGCGAATATTATATTTAATTTATTAAGAATTAGAGAAATATTCAAGAGGAAGTTTGTGGAGTGGGGATAGAATATTTACTAGTGGTGTATAATCTTTCTACAGAGGTGGGGAACGATATTTATGTTATAGACAAAAATATGTAAGTATGGAACAAAATATTCTATAGCAATTGTTTTGAAGATATCTTTCACTTTTGCTGTTTGAACTTTATTGAGAACTTTCAGTTTATTATTAATATTATTATTATTAAACGAATAATTTATATCAGCTCCCTATTTGTTTTGCATGATGTATAATTCATATACTTCAGTTTAATTTATTTCAAGTTTAATGATTCCAAAATTTTTGTATTCCGCGTGTTATTTATGAATATCTCTGGATGAGAAAGTTTTTTATTGTTTTTGATGAGCAAAAAAGGCGGTAAGTTAGAGGACTATTTCTCGCCAAACTCAAGTACAACACCCAAAAGAAGACGATCCAAAAGTTTGCCAGAATTACATCTTGAAAAGGTAAAAAATAGAAAATTTACAAAAAAGGGAAATATGGAACTTAATGTTGAAACTATGAGTGCTTTATTAGACTCTAAATTTGAATTATTTAGGTCGTCATTGCCTTCCAAAGAAGATTTCAAGACGCTAGAAAGTAAATTAGATGTACTAGTTTTGGAAAATCAAGTATTAAAAAAGGAAATTCAAGAAATGAAGGAGAGAGAAAATAAAATGAACGATACTATTGAATATCTGATCAACAAAAGTAAAATAAGAAATTTAGTATTCAGAGGTGTGGTGACAACCAGGCATGGGAACGCAGTGGATACAGTTGGTGAAATTTGTCATGAAATACTTGGAGTTGAAAATGCGCAAATAAATAAAGCTTTTGAAATAAAGAAGAAAAATGTAAACAATATTATAGTAGCTGAATTTACTAGAGAAGAAACAACTTACGATATTTTGAAGAATGCGAGTAAATTGAAGGGTAGTGGTATTATTATACATAGAGATGACGTCCGTCAAGTTGGTATGGCCACCACCGAGTTTTTTAACCAAATTTCGCACATCGTTTGTGCCGCGTTTGTGCCGGCGATTCACCAAGTTTCATCGTTTGTGCCGCTAAATTACGGAAGATATTAGCAAAACAAAGTGGCCATACCAACTTGACGTCAAGTTAGTATGGCCACCTCTTTATTTTCAACTTTTTAAAATTTTCTCTGCACCAATCGTTTGTGCCGCGTTTGTGCCGGCGATTCACCAAGTTTCATCGTTTGTGCCGCTAAATTACGGAAGATATTAGCAAAACAAAGTGGCCATACCAACTTGACGTCAAGTTAGTATGGCCACCTCTTTATTTTCAACTTTTTAAAATTTTCTCTGCACCAATCGTTTGTGCCGCGTTTGTGCCGGCGATTCACCAAATTTTGTCGTTTGTGCCGCTAAATTACGGAAGTTATTAGCAAAACAAAGTGGCCGTACCAACTTGACGTCAAGTTGGTATGGCCACTTTTTATTTTTGAGTTTTTCGAAAATTTCTTCTTACCATTCGTTTGTGCCGCGTTTGTGCCGGCGATTCACCAAATTTGGTCGTTTGTGCCGCAAAATTAAGGAAGTTATTAGCAAAACAAAGTGGCCGTACCAACTTGACGTCAAGTTGGTATGGCCACTTTTTATTTTTTGAGTTTTTTCAAAATTTCTTTTTACCATTCGTTTGTGCCGCGTTTGTGCCGGCGATTTACCAAATTTCAGCATTATAGCTTAAAAATTAAAAAAGATATTAAAGAAAACTTTTCCTCGCACTGAGCGCACCACAGCGGCAACTTACCTTACTAACACTTATTTACGAATTTCATCAAAAAAACATATCAAACACAGCAAATAATAGTACTTTTCTTTTACCTACAACTTTACAAATAACTATTTTAGTAATATAAAAAGTTTTTTTCGTTTTTACCGCCATACCAAGCGAGATATTAGCGTGTCAAGTAAATATGAGAAAAATTGATATAACTTTTCATATTTTGAACTTCTTCAAAATTTCTTTTTGCAAATCTCTTTGGCCTCGTTTCTGCTAGCGATTCGCCGAGTTTCATCGTTTGTGCCGCATTATTACGCGAGATATTCGCATGTCAAGTTGGTATGGCCACTTTTTATTTTTGAGTTTTTTCAAAATTTCTTTTTACCATTCTTTTAGGCTTCGTTTGTGCCGGCGATTCACCAAGTTTCATCGTTTGTGCCGCATTTTTAGGCGAGATATTCGCATGTCAATTAATTATGACAAAAACTGATACAACTTTTTATTTTATGAACTTTTCCAAAATTTCTTTTTGCCAATCTCTTTGGCCTCGTTTGTGCCGCTGATTCGCCAAATTTCATCGTTTGTGCCGCATTATTACGCGAGATATTCGCATGTCAAGTTGGTATGGCCACTTTTTATTTTTGAGTTTTTTAAAAATTTCTTTTTACCATTCTTTTAGGCTTCGTTTGTGCCGGCGATTCACCAAGTTTCATCGTTTGTGCCGCATTTTTAGGCGAGATATTCGCATGTCAAGTTGGAATGGCCACTTTTTATTTTTTGAGTTTTTTCAAAATTTCTTTTTACCATTCGTTTGTGCCGCGTTTGTGCCGTCCTTTCCCAAAATTTCAGCCATTTAGCTCAAAAATTGAAAAAGTTATTAAGGATTTAAAGTGGCCATAGCAACTTGACGGAAGTTGGACATGCGATTTCGCTGGTCTTTGAGATTTTTCAAAATTTTTTTTTGCCATTCCTTTAGGCCTCGTTTGTGCCGGCGATTCATCAAGTTTCATCGTTTGTGCCGCAATATTAAAGAAGTTATTAAAGAAAAACTGTTACTGAAATACTGACGCCAGCAGCGCATCTCTACGTCAACTAAAGTAACTAACTGCCAGCATACACCAGCGGTTGATGGGTTGATAATTTATCTATAAATACATATCTATTACAGCAAATAATAGTATTTTTCTTTTACCTACAACTTTACAAATAACTATTTTAGTAATATAAAAAGTTTTTTCGTTTTTACCGCCATACCAAGCGAGATATTAGCGTGTCAAGTAAATATGAGAAAAATTGATATAACTTTTCATATTTTGAACTTTTTCAAAATTTCTTTTTGCCAATCTCTTTGGCATCGTTTCTGCTAGCGATTCGCCAAATTTCATCGTTTGTGCCGCATTATTACGCGAGATATTCGCATGTCAAGTTGGTATGGCCACTTTTTATTATTGAGTTTTTTCAAAATTTCTTTTTACCATTCTTTTAGGCTTCGTTTGTGCCGGCGATTCACCAAGTTTCATCGTTTGTGCCGCATTTCTAGGCGAGATATTCGCATGTCAATTTAATATGACAAAAATTGATATAACTTTTTATTTTTTGAACTTTTTCAAAATTTCTTTTTGCCAATCTCTTTGGCCTCGTTTGTGCCGCTGATTCGCCAAATTTCATCGTTTGTGCCGCATTATTACGCGAGATATTCGCATGTCAAGTTGGTATGGCCACTTTTTATTTTTGAGTTTTTTCAAAATTTCTTTTTACCATTATTTTAGGCTTCGTTTGTGCCGGCGATTCACCAAGTTTCATCGTTTGTGCCGCATTTTTAGGCGAGATATTCTCATGTCAACTTATTATGAGAAAAATTGACATAACTATTTAATTTTTGAATTTTTCCAAAATTTCTTTTTGCCAATCTCTTTGGCCTCGTTTGTGCCGCTGATTCGCCAAATTTCATCGTTTGTGCCGCATTATTACGCGAGATATTCGCATGTCAAGTTGGTATGGCCACTTTTTATTTTTGAGTTTTTTCAAAATTTCTTTTTACCATTCTTTTAGGCTTCGTTTGTGCCGGCGATTCACCAAGTTTCATCGTTTGTGCCGCATTTTTAGGCGAGATATTCGCATGTCAACTTATGAGAAAAATTGACATAACTATTTAATTTTTGAATTTTTCCAAAATTTCTTTTTGCCAATCTCTTTGGCCTCGTTTGTGCCGCTGATTCGCCAAATTTCATCGTTTGTGCCGCATTATTACGCGAGATATTTGCATGTCAAGTTGGTATGGCCACTTTTTATTTTTGAGTTTTTTCAAAATTTCTTTTTACCATTTTTTTAGGCTTCGTTTGTGCCGGCGATTCACCAAGTTTCATCGTTTGTGCCGCAATATTAAAGAAGTTATTAAAGAAAAACTGTTACTGACATACTGACGCCAGCAGCGCATCTCTACGTCAACTAAAGTAACTAACTGCCAGCATACACCAGCGGTTGATGGGTTGATAATTTATCTATAAATACATATCTATTACAGCAATAATAGTATTTTTCTTTTACCTACAACTTTACAAATAACTATTTTAGTAATATAAAAAGTTTTTTTCGTTTTTGCCGCCATACCAAGCGAGATCTTAGCGTGTCAAGTAAATATGAGAAAAATTGATATAACTTTTCATATTTTGAATTTTTTCAAAATTTCTTTTTGCCAATCTCTTTGGCCTCGTTTCTGCTAGCGATTCGCTAAATTTCATCGTTTGTGTCGCATTATTACGCGCGATATTCGCATATCAAGTTGGTATGGCCACTTTTTATTTTTGAGTTTTTTCAAAATTTCTATTTACCATTCTTTTAGGCTTCGTTTGTGCCGGCGATTCACCAAGTTTCAGCGTTTGTGCCGCAATATTAAAGAAGCTATTAAATAAAAGTTTTGCCTATGTATGAATTTAAAACCGTCGACTTGCGCGCACTGCTACGGTAAGTAAACTAAGTGCTATCGTATATGAGAAGACGATTGTTTTATATTTAGTCTCCAATACTGCAAATATTTTTATTTTTTCCTCCCTACAACTTTGGAAATAACTATTTTTTATTTTTCAAAAGTTTTTTCGTTTTGTGCCGCTATACTAAGCGAAATATTCGCGTGCCACGTTGGTCTTGCGACTTTTTATTTTTTGAATTTTTTTGCTTTTTATTATTTGTTTTTGTCGGCTATTTGCCAAATTTACGCTTTGCTGTTGAAAAGTTAATTTAAAATATGTACTTTAAAAAATAATTTCTTTTACCATCAATTTCTATGTTTCCATTGCCAGATGAAAGTAACTGTATTCCTAACATGATGTGGTCTTTATATTCATTCATTGTTACTTTTTTATCTTTAGAATGCATTCTTGGTTTCCGTAAGAGAAAGTTTTTCTTATGCTCTTTATTCTGAGTAATCACATACAGATGCAATGAAAATGGTGGAATACTTACTTAGTTACTGCAGGTTACAGTTGAATTTTGAATTAAGAAGTTAAAACCAAATTTGAATATTGTGTTGGTCTTACAGAAGTATTCGAGAGCACAAATTACAATAAATTATCAAATAAATTAGTAAGCAATTATTATTCATTCTTAAATTAAAATTGAATGCATTCCCTTTAATTACTTGTACTAATATAATTTACTAAAAATATGCGTATCTTTACCTATTTTATATTACGTGTATAAAACATTATTTCTGGGAAGAACACTTACATTAATATTGAAGAAAACTATCTTATTTAATATTAACCCAGATTAATTATTACATATTTTTAATGATGGTCTACTACCTAATAAAATAAAGTAAAAAAAAAATTTCGTCGGAGAATGAACTTCAACCGATAATTTTTATTTACAAAATAAATAAAATAAATAATACAAAAACAAAGATTTTTTTCTTTCTCCCGAATGTTGACGAATGGAAGACAATTTTTATTAATTAACATCATTTTATACATATTCTTCCTAATGTTTTACAAACATTTTGAAAACCAAAAACAATAACAATATCAACTTTTTTAAGAATCTGAGGAAAGAAATAATATTTGTGTGATAAGGTCTTTAAAATAGAAGTGCGACATGTTTTCACATAGGGATTACCAGTTTCTTTAATAATTATGACCTTTATTTAATAACAACATCTCACCAATGTTACCCATCTCCTCTATTGGCCTAATTCTCAAAATTATACATAAGATGGAAGGAAGAAATCCACTATTTATCACAAAATAATAACAAAAGAAAACAGTAAGTAAGATGTTAATTTTTTCTTACAATACAAGGTATTAATATTAATAATTTTTAGAAGATAAAATTAAGCTATACATTCTGCATTCAACATAAAACGCTTTATACAACAACAGTTGATTAAACAAAAACGAACAGCTTATGTACAGTTTCATATCAACAAAAAACTGTCATGCTGTCTAAGAAATATTTATTAAAAGTACACCTATTTTCGCCACCTTGTTGTTATCACATACAAAATTATCAATAATTGACGGTTACACATTAGGGTGAAGGGACTAGTAATTGACTACTTAAGAAAAAATTCGAATTTAAGATAGAATATCTTCCGTTACTTTGGCTCCAAGTGTAGGTTGTGTAATTGTACCGCTCCAGTAGGATGTATTCTATTTTATTAATATTTTAAAAGCAGTAAATTCGATCTTTATGTCAACCAAAAATGACTTTATTTGTAAGTATGTCAATGACCCAGTAATTGACATACCGAATTTTCGGTGGTACCAGTGTTTGACATGGGGTGGGACCAGTAATTGACATACAAGTAAATTCATGAAACGATATAAGGTATGTATTCAAAATCACATTTAGATCTAAATAAATCACCTAAATCACTTTTTCAATTGGATTTACAACAAAAATCGGTCTTATTCATAATTAAGTACAATCAGTTTTGAATAGGCATATTATTTATTTATTTATTATTTATTTTTATCCATCTAAAGATACAAAATCTTGTTGGACAGAGCTCACAGTACATAATTAACAAACAAACTTACACAATTATGAACAAACTTAATAAGTTAATAACTAGTAAACAAAAGAGAAGAAAAAAAAAAAAATAAAATAATTTCCTTCAAGTGAAAACATAAATTTAGCCTTTGTACATTAACAGACTGAATACTATTTCTCATTTACACTTATGTATGACACAATTATAGATAAATTTGTGGAAGAATTAAATTTAATCAATGAATTAAAATACAATAACAATTACAACAGTAAAATGAAACTAATTTAATAAGTAAATAAAAAATGTTATGAGTAAAAGAGAAATACTTAGAAGCAAGGACTAGTAAAGTAAGGTGCTAGATTAAATATAAAAGTGTATTACAGTTACTGGAACAGTGTGCGAAATAGAAATCAGAAACTTACAGAGAAACAGCACTAAATACTACACTTACAAATTTTATGGAAATAATAAAAAGTAATGTAACTTACTGCGTAAAAACGTATCTCACTTCTAGAGATGAGAATTTTACTAACAAATAAATATATAATATTTTAAACTTGTAATGAAAGAATTTTTAACTTGTTAGCAAGAAATTAAGCTATGCAAGACAGCAAAGTTCAGATAGAACTGACCCTTCTTTCCATTTTTTTTCTTTTCTTTTGGGGAAGGATAGAGTGGGTGAGTGGTTAGTAACTATCATTTTCTTAAGAGACATGCGCACTGAAGGGCTTAACAAAATATGTAATAAATAGTTCAACTACTGAAAATTTTGCTAAATTTTTACTTTTAATTATTCATTAAAATGAAACAATAAATATAATATTCAAACTTATTAAAATCAATTCTTTTCTTCCATATTTAAGTGGAAATCAATTTTGAGTTCCTCTCAGTCAAACTAATTGGTTTTATGAAAATGGCCTGTACATATGTATGTGACCCTTGTGTGTCAAGTGTCTAAACAAAATATCTCCAAAACTAATAAACTAATAACTGCATGCATGTAGTACTGCAGTTTAGCAATCAAAATTCCTCCATCGGAAAAACCCCTATAACGGAAGAATTCATTTCTCTCTTTTTTGAAATTTTATCTAACACCGCTCCAACGACTTTCTTTAAACTTCGCAATACATTAAACTCAAGTTGGTCTACTGCAATCGTTAATCAAATTTTTGTGTGTGTGTTTTTGAAAGTGCTGAAACAAATTTGAGATTCATTGCAAAAAATATGTTAATTGCATTTCTGTTAGAGACAATTTCCATCTATAATAAAGTAACGTTCATTATACGGGACGATATTGACGAATTAACTAATTCTATAAGAACGGTTAAATGAGTTGTTAAATTTTCACGAGTGAGAACATTGCTAAAAACTAAAGTACCATTTTACAGCATGACTTTTTTTGTGTTCATGGGAATTCAGTAAATGCATTCTATGATTCTTTTTCTCATCAGTTAGTATTCCTTACCACTATCTCGTTAGACCTTCTCCTTTCCTTGTTACTGCTTTTGTAGAAAATTTATGTAGAAAACGGGGTATGATAACTTCCATGATTTTCTCTTTCAATATTTCCCCAACTTCCAAAGTATACATTAAAAAGTTACAGAACTTTTGGCTGACGCTGTTCACACTAACATTACACTATTGAAAAATCACAGCAATAAATGGGATTAATGAGTATAAATAAATGAGTTCATTAAGTGACAATCCAGCCTTTTTACAAGATTTTAAACTGTTAATAATATTAAAAAGCATTAAATATGTTTTAGAATTACTTACTTACAAAATACTCCCTGCAAAATTTAGCAGGTAGCTGGGAAGGAACCTTGCAGGCCTGTTTTTTTGGATAGGCCTGCTGTAAACTTTCCACAACTGTCCTTAATTCTTAACAACTGCGCACAATTTTTTCAACTGCGCACAATTTTTTGCTCTTCAACTTACCCACGTACATATATTCCTTTCCTTGGCACTACTTTCCTTCTTCCTAACATTTATAATATTGAATCCGACTTGATTTTTATTACTGAACTTCTGTGAGGCCTCACACGACTATTGGTTAAGGACGATTTTAATTCTAAAACCTAACTTTAACTCCTACACGAGGGAGTATGCACTAAATAACTAAATATCAGTTGTGGAAACTCACACGACTATCTCCTATACCTAGATTCGAACCCGGGATCTCCGCATCGTTTTGCAGTATACGCTAATGCTGTCATTTCCAAAAAAAGTCAATTGAAAAATATTTGTATGTGTTTATCTTTCGTTCCTTGTAAGTAAGTTTGCACGTAAGTAATTCTAAAACATATTTAATGCTTTTTAATATTATTAACAGTTTAAAATCTTGTAAAAAGGCTGGATTGTCACTTAATGAACTCATTTATTTATACTCATTAATCCCATTTATTGCTGTGATTTTTCAATAGTGTAATGTTAGTGTGAACAGCGTCAGCCAAAAGTTCTGTAACTTTTTAATGTATACTTTGGAAGTTGGGGAAATATTGAAAGAGAAATCTCAAATTTGTTTCAGCACCTTCAAAAACACACACACAAAAATTTGATTAACGATTGCAGTAGACCAACTTGAGTTTAATGTATTGCGAGGTTTAAAGAAAGTCGTTGGAGCGGTGTTAGATAAAATTTCAAAAAAGAGAGAAATGAATTCTTCCGTTATAGGGGTTTTTCCGATGGAGGAATTTTGATTGCTAAACTGCAGTACTACATGCATGCAGTTATTAGTTTATTAGTTTTGGAGATATTTTGTTTAGACACTTGACACACAAGGGTCACATACATATGTACAGGCCATTTTCATAAAACCAATTAGTTTGACTGAGAGGAACTCAAAATTGATTTCCACTTAAATATGGAAGAAAAGAATTGATTTTAATAAGTTTGAATATTATATTTATTGTTTCATTTTAATGAATAATTAAAAGTAAAAATTTAGCAAAATTTTCAGTAGTTGAACTATTTATTACATATTTTGTTAAGCCCTTCAGTGCGCATGTCTCTTAAGAAAATGATAGTTACTAACCACTCACCCACTCTATCCTTCCCCAAAAGAAAAGAAAAAAAATGGAAAGAAGGGTCAGTTCTATCTGAACTTTGCTGTCTTGCATAGCTTAATTTCTTGCTAACAAGTTAAAAATTCTTTCATTACAAGTTTAAAATATTATATATTTATTTGTTAGTAAAATTCTCATCTCTAGAAGTGAGATACGTTTTTACGCAGTAAGTTACATTACTTTTTATTATTTCCATAAAATTTGTAAGTGTAGTATTTAGTGCTGTTTCTCTGTAAGTTTCTGATTTCTATTTCGCACACTGTTCCAGTAACTGTAATACACTTTTATATTTAATCTAGCACCTTACTTTACTAGTCCTTGCTTCTAAGTATTTCTCTTTTACTCATAACATTTTTTATTTACTTATTAAATTAGTTTCATTTTACTGTTGTAATTGTTATTGTATTTTAATTCATTGATTAAATTTAATTCTTCCACAAATTTATCTATAATTGTGTCATACATAAGTGTAAATGAGAAATAGTATTCAGTCTGTTAATGTACAAAGGCTAAATTTATGTTTTCACTTGAAGGAAATTATTTTATTTTTTTTTTTTTCTTCTCTTTTGTTTACTAGTTATTAACTTATTAAGTTTGTTCATAATTGTGTAAGTTTGTTTGTTAATTATGTACTGTGAGCTCTGTCCAACAAGATTTTGTATCTTTAGATGGATAAAAATAAATAATAAATAAATAAATAATATGCCTATTCAAAACTGATTGTACTTAATTATGAATAAGACCGATTTTTGTTGTAAATCCAATTGAAAAAGTGATTTAGGTGATTTATTTAGATCTAAATGTGATTTTGAATACATACCTTATATCGTTTCATGAATTTACTTGTATGTCAATTACTGGTCCCACCCCATGTCAAACACTGGTACCACCGAAAATTCGGTATGTCAATTACTGGGTCATTGACATACTTACAAATAAAGTCATTTTTGGTTGACATAAAGATCGAATTTACTGCTTTTAAAATATTAATAAAATAGAATACATCCTACTGGAGCGGTACAATTACACAACCTACACTTGGAGCCAAAGTAACGGAAGATATTCTATCTTAAATTCGAATTTTTTCTTAAGTAGTCAATTACTAGTCCCTTCACCCTAATGTGTAACCGTCAATTATTGATAATTTTGTATGTGATAACAACAAGGTGGCGAAAATAGGTGTACTTTTAATAAATATTTCTTAGACAGCATGACAGTTTTTTGTTGATATGAAACTGTACATAAGCTGTTCGTTTTTGTTTAATCAACTGTTGTTGTATAAAGCGTTTTATGTTGAATGCAGAATGTATAGCTTAATTTTATCTTCTAAAAATTATTAATATTAATACCTTGTATTGTAAGAAAAAATTAACATCTTACTTACTGTTTTCTTTTGTTATTATTTTGTGATAAATAGTGGATTTCTTCCTTCCATCTTATGTATAATTTTGAGAATTAGGCCAATAGAGGAGATGGGTAACATTGGTGAGATGTTGTTATTAAATAAAGGTCATAATTATTAAAGAAACTGGTAATCCCTATGTGAAAACATGTCGCACTTCTATTTTAAAGACCTTATCACACAAATATTATTTCTTTCCTCAGATTCTTAAAAAAGTTGATATTGTTATTGTTTTTGGTTTTCAAAATGTTTGTAAAACATTAGGAAGAATATGTATAAAATGATGTTAATTAATAAAAATTGTCTTCCATTCGTCAACATTCGGGAGAAAGAAAAAAATCTTTGTTTTTGTATTATTTATTTTATTTATTTTGTAAATAAAAATTATCGGTTGAAGTTCATTCTCCGACGAAATTTTTTTTTTACTTTATTTTATTAGGTAGTAGACCATCATTAAAAATATGTAATAATTAATCTGGGTTAATATTAAATAAGATAGTTTTCTTCAATATTAATGTAAGTGTTCTTCCCAGAAATAATGTTTTATACACGTAATATAAAATAGGTAAAGATACGCATATTTTTAGTAAATTATATTAGTACAAGTAATTAAAGGGAATGCATTCAATTTTAATTTAAGAATGAATAATAATTGCTTACTAATTTATTTGATAATTTATTGTAATTTGTGCTCTCGAATACTTCTGTAAGACCAACACAATATTCAAATTTGGTTTTAACTTCTTAATTCAAAATTCAACTGTAACCTGCAGTAACTAAGTAAGTATTCCACCATTTTCATTGCATCTGTATGTGATTACTCAGAATAAAGAGCATAAGAAAAACTTTCTCTTACGGAAACCAAGAATGCATTCTAAAGATAAAAAAGTAACAATGAATGAATATAAAGACCACATCATGTTAGGAATACAGTTACTTTCATCTGGCAATGGAAACATAGAAATTGATGGTAAAAGAAATTATTTTTTAAAGTACATATTTTAAATTAACTTTTCAACAGCAAAGCGTAAATTTGGCAAATAGCCGACAAAAACAAATAATAAAAAGCAAAAAAATTCAAAAAATAAAAAGTCGCAAGACCAACGTGGCACGCGAATATTTCGCTTAGTATAGCGGCACAAAACGAAAAAACTTTTGAAAAATAAAAAATAGTTATTTCCAAAGTTGTAGGGAGGAAAAAATAAAAATATTTGCAGTATTGGAGACTAAATATAAAACAATCGTCTTCTCATATACGATAGCACTTAGTTTACTTACCGTAGCAGTGCGCGCAAGTCGACGGTTTTAAATTCATACATAGGCAAAACTTTTATTTAATAGCTTCTTTAATATTGCGGCACAAACGCTGAAACTTGGTGAATCGCCGGCACAAACGAAGCCTAAAAGAATGGTAAATAGAAATTTTGAAAAAACTCAAAAATAAAAAGTGGCCATACCAACTTGATATGCGAATATCGCGCGTAATAATGCGACACAAACGATGAAATTTAGCGAATCGCTAGCAGAAACGAGGCCAAAGAGATTGGCAAAAAGAAATTTTGAAAAAATTCAAAATATGAAAAGTTATATCAATTTTTCTCATATTTACTTGACACGCTAAGATCTCGCTTGGTATGGCGGCAAAAACGAAAAAAACTTTTTATATTACTAAAATAGTTATTTGTAAAGTTGTAGGTAAAAGAAAAATACTATTATTGCTGTAATAGATATGTATTTATAGATAAATTATCAACCCATCAACCGCTGGTGTATGCTGGCAGTTAGTTACTTTAGTTGACGTAGAGATGCGCTGCTGGCGTCAGTATGTCAGTAACAGTTTTTCTTTAATAACTTCTTTAATATTGCGGCACAAACGATGAAACTTGGTGAATCGCCGGCACAAACGAAGCCTAAAAAAATGGTAAAAAGAAATTTTGAAAAAACTCAAAAATAAAAAGTGGCCATACCAACTTGACATGCAAATATCTCGCGTAATAATGCGGCACAAACGATGAAATTTGGCGAATCAGCGGCACAAACGAGGCCAAAGAGATTGGCAAAAAGAAATTTTGGAAAAATTCAAAAATTAAATAGTTATGTCAATTTTTCTCATAAGTTGACATGCGAATATCTCGCCTAAAAATGCGGCACAAACGATGAAACTTGGTGAATCGCCGGCACAAACGAAGCCTAAAAGAATGGTAAAAAGAAATTTTGAAAAAACTCAAAAATAAAAAGTGGCCATACCAACTTGACATGCGAATATCTCGCGTAATAATGCGGCACAAACGATGAAATTTGGCGAATCAGCGGCACAAACGAGGCCAAAGAGATTGGCAAAAAGAAATTTTGGAAAAATTCAAAAATTAAATAGTTATGTCAATTTTTCTCATAATAAGTTGACATGAGAATATCTCGCCTAAAAATGCGGCACAAACGATGAAACTTGGTGAATCGCCGGCACAAACGAAGCCTAAAATAATGGTAAAAAGAAATTTTGAAAAAACTCAAAAATAAAAAGTGGCCATACCAACTTGACATGCGAATATCTCGCGTAATAATGCGGCACAAACGATGAAATTTGGCGAATCAGCGGCACAAACGAGGCCAAAGAGATTGGCAAAAAGAAATTTTGAAAAAGTTCAAAAAATAAAAAGTTATATCAATTTTTGTCATATTAAATTGACATGCGAATATCTCGCCTAGAAATGCGGCACAAACGATGAAACTTGGTGAATCGCCGGCACAAACGAAGCCTAAAAGAATGGTAAAAAGAAATTTTGAAAAAACTCAATAATAACAAGTGGCCATACCAACTTGACATGCGAATATCTCGCGTAATAATGCGGCACAAACGATGAAATTTGGCGAATCGCTAGCAGAAACGATGCCAAAGAGATTGGCAAAAAGAAATTTTGAAAAAGTTCAAAATATGAAAAGTTATATCAATTTTTCTCATATTTACTTGACACGCTAATATCTCGCTTGGTATGGCGGTAAAAACGAAAAAACTTTTTATATTACTAAAATAGTTATTTGTAAAGTTGTAGGTAAAAGAAAAATACTATTATTTGCTGTAATAGATATGTATTTATAGATAAATTATCAACCCATCAACCGCTGGTGTATGCTGGCAGTTAGTTACTTTAGTTGACGTAGAGATGCGCTGCTGGCGTCAGTATTTCAGTAACAGTTTTTCTTTAATAACTTCTTTAATATTGCGGCACAAACGATGAAACTTGATGAATCGCCGGCACAAACGAGGCCTAAAGGAATGGCAAAAAAAAATTTTGAAAAATCTCAAAGACCAGCGAAATCGCATGTCCAACTTCCGTCAAGTTGCTATGGCCACTTTAAATCCTTAATAACTTTTTCAATTTTTGAGCTAAATGGCTGAAATTTTGGGAAAGGACGGCACAAACGCGGCACAAACGAATGGTAAAAAGAAATTTTGAAAAAACTCAAAAAATAAAAAGTGGCCATTCCAACTTGACATGCGAATATCTCGCCTAAAAATGCGGCACAAACGATGAAACTTGGTGAATCGCCGGCACAAACGAAGCCTAAAAGAATGGTAAAAAGAAATTTTTAAAAAACTCAAAAATAAAAAGTGGCCATACCAACTTGACATGCGAATATCTCGCGTAATAATGCGGCACAAACGATGAAATTTGGCGAATCAGCGGCACAAACGAGGCCAAAGAGATTGGCAAAAAGAAATTTTGGAAAAGTTCATAAAATAAAAAGTTGTATCAGTTTTTGTCATAATTAATTGACATGCGAATATCTCGCCTAAAAATGCGGCACAAACGATGAAACTTGGTGAATCGCCGGCACAAACGAAGCCTAAAAGAATGGTAAAAAGAAATTTTGAAAAAACTCAAAAATAAAAAGTGGCCATACCAACTTGACATGCGAATATCTCGCGTAATAATGCGGCACAAACGATGAAACTCGGCGAATCGCTAGCAGAAACGAGGCCAAAGAGATTTGCAAAAAGAAATTTTGAAAAAGTTCAAAATATGAAAAGTTATATCAATTTTTCTCATATTTACTTGACACGCTAATATCTCGCTTGGTATGGCGGTAAAAACGAAAAAAACTTTTTATATTACTAAAATAGTTATTTGTAAAGTTGTAGGTAAAAGAAAAATACTATTATTTGCTGTAATAGATATGTATTTATAGATAAATTATCAACCCATCAACCGCTGGTGTATGCTGGCAGTTAGTTACTTTAGTTGACGTAGAGATGCGCTGCTGGCGTCAGTATGTCAGTAACAGTTTTTCTTTAATAACTTTTTTAATATTGCGGCACAAACGATGAAACTTGGTGAATCGCCGGCACAAACGAGGCCAAAAGGAATGGCAAAAAAAAATTTTGAAAAATCTCAAAGACAAGCGAAATCGCATGTCCAACTTCCGTCAAGTTGGTATGGCCACTTTAAATCCTTAATAACTTTTTCAATTTTTGAACTAAATGGCTGAAATTTTGGGAAAGGACGGCACAAACGCGGCACAAACGAATGGTAAAAAGAAATTTTGAAAAAACTCAAAAAATAAAAAGTGGCCATTCCAACTTGACATGCGAATATCTCGCGTAATAATGCGGCACAAACGATGAAACTTGGTGAATCGCCGGCACAAACGAAGCCTAAAAGAATGGTAAAAAGAAATTTTTAAAAAACTCAAAAATAAAAAGTGGCCATACCAACTTGACATGCGAATATCTCGCGTAATAATGCGGCACAAACGATGAAACTCGGCGAATCGCTAGCAGAAACGAGGCCAAAGAGATTGGCAAAAAGAAATTTTGAAAAAGTTCAAAAAATAAAAAGTTATATCAATTTTTGTCATATTAAATTGACATGCGAATATCTCGCCTAGAAATGCGGCACAAACGATGAAACTTGGTGAATCGCCGGCACAAACGAAGCCTAAAAGAATGGTAAAAAGAAAAAACTCAATAATAAAAAGTGGCCATACCAACTTGACATGCGAATATCTCGCGTAATAATGCGGCACAAATGATGAAACTCGGCGAATCGCTAGCAGAAACGAGGCCAAAGAGATTTGCAAAAAGAAATTTTGAAAAAGTTCAAAATATGAAAAGTTATATCAATTTTTCTCATATTTACTTGACACGCTAATATCTCGCTTGGTATGGCGGTAAAAACGAAAAAAACTTTTTATATTACTAAAATAGTTATTTGTAAAGTTGTAGGTAAAAGAAAAATACTATTATTTGCTGTAATAGATATGTATTTATAGATAAATTATCAACCCATCAACCGCTGGTGTATGCTGGCAGTTAGTTACTTTAGTTGACGTAGAGATGCGCTGCTGGCGTCAGTATGTCAGTAACAGTTTTTCTTTAATAACTTCTTTAATATTGCGGCACAAACGATGAAACTTGGTGAATCGCCGGCACAAACGAGGCCAAAAGGAATGGCAAAAAAAAATTTTGAAAAATCTCAAAGACAAGCGAAATCGCATGTCCAACTTCCGTCAAGTTGGTATGGCCACTTTAAATCCTTAATAACTTTTTCAATTTTTGAACTAAATGGCTGAAATTTTGGGAAAGGACGGCACAAACGCGGCACAAACGAATGGTAAAAAGAAATTTTGAAAAACTCAAAAAATAAAAAGTGGCCATTCCAACTTGACATGCGAATATCTCGCCTAAAAATGCGGCACAAACGATGAAACTTGGTGAATCGCCGGCACAAACGAAGCCTAAAAGAATGGTAAAAAGAAATTTTTAAAAACTCAAAAATAAAAAGTGGCCATACCAACTTGACATGCGAATATCTCGCGTAATAATGCGGCACAAACGATGAAATTTGGCGAATCAGCGGCACAAACGAGGCCAAAGAGATTGGCAAAAAGAAATTTTGGAAAAGTTCATAAAATATAAAGTTGTATGAATTTTTGTCATAATTAATTGACATGCGAATATCTCGCCTAAAAATGCGGCACAAACGATGAAACTTGGTGAATCGCCGGCACAAACGAAGCCTAAAAGAATGGTAAAAAGAAATTTTGAAAAAACTCAAAAATAAAAAGTGGCCATACCAACTTGACATGCGAATATCTCGCGTAATAATGCGGCACAAACGATGAAACTCGGCGAATCGCTAGCAGAAACGAGGCCAAAGAGATTTGCAAAAAGAAATTTTGAAAAAGTTCAAAATATGAAAAGTTATATCAATTTTTCTCATATTTACTTGACACGCTAATATCTCGCTTGGTATGGCGGTAAAAACGAAAAAAACTTTTTATATTACTAAAATAGTTATTTGTAAAGTTGTAGGTAAAAGAAAAATACTATTATTTGCTGTAATAGATATGTATTTATAGATAAATTATCAACCCATCAACCGCTGGTGTATGCTGGCAGTTAGTTACTTTAGTTGACGTAGAGATGCGCTGCTGGCGTCAGTATGTCAGTAACAGTTTTTCTTTAATAACTTCTTTAATATTGCGGCACAAACGATGAAACTTGATGAATCGCCGGCACAAACGAGGCCTAAAGGAATGGCAAAAAAAAATTTTGAAAAATCTCAAAGACAAGCGAAATCGCATGTCCAACTTCCGTCAAGTTGGTATGGCCACTTTAAATCCTTAATAACTTTTTCAATTTTTGAACTAAATGGCTGAAATTTTGGGAAAGGACGGCACAAACGCGGCACAAACGAATGGTAAAAAGAAATTTTGAAAAAACTCAAAAAATAAAAAGTGGCCATTCCAACTTGACATGCGAATATCTCGCGTAATAATGCGGCACAAACGATGAAACTTGGTGAATCGCCGGCACAAACGAAGCCTAAAAGAATGGTAAAAAGAAATTTTTAAAAAACTCAAAAATAAAAAGTGGCCATACCAACTTGACATGCGAATATCTCGCGTAATAATGCGGCACAAACGATGAAATTTGGCGAATCAGCGGCACAAACGAGGCCAAAGAGATTGGCAAAAAGAAATTTTGAAAAAGTTCAAAAAATAAAAAGTTATATCAATTTTTGTCATATTAAATTGACATGCAAATATCTCGCCTAGAAATGCGGCACAAACGATGAAACTTGGTGAATCGCCGGCACAAACGAAGCCTAAAAGAATGGTAAAAAGAAATTTTGAAAAATCTCAATAATAAAAAGTGGCCATACCAACTTGACATGCGAATATCTCGCGTAATAATGCGGCACAAACGATGAAATTTGGCGAATCGCTAGCAGAAACGATGCCAAAGAGATTGGCAAAAAGAAATTTTGAAAAAGTTCAAAATATGAAAAGTTATATCAATTTTTCTCATATTTACTTGACTTGCTAATATCTCGCTTGGTATGGCGGTAAAAACGAAAAAAACTTTTTATATTACTAAAATAGTTATTTGTAAAATTGTAGGTAAAAGAAAAATACTATTATTTGCTGTAGTAGATATGTATTTATAGATAAATTATCAACCCATCAACCGCTGGTGTATGCTGGCAGTTAGTTACTTTAGTTGACGTAGAGATGCGCTGCTGGCGTCAGTATGTCAGTAACAGTTTTTCTTTAATAACTTCTTTAATATTGCGGCACAAACGATGAAACTTGGTGAATCGCCGGCACAAACGAGGCCAAAAGGAATGGCAAAAAAAAATTTTGAAAAATCTCAAAGACAAGCGAAATCGCATGTCCAACTTCCGTCAAGTTGGTATGGCCACTTTAAATCCTTAATAACTTTTTCAATTTTTGAACTAAATGGCTGAAATTTTGGGAAAGGACGGCACAAACGCGGCACAAACGAATGGTAAAAAGAAATTTTGAAAAAACTCAAAAAATAAAAAGTGGCCATTCCAACTTGACATGCGAATATCTCGCGTAATAATGCGGCACAAACGATGAAACTTGGTGAATCGCCGGCACAAACGAAGCCTAAAAGAATGGTAAAAAGAAATTTTTAAAAAACTCAAAAATAAAAAGTGGCCATACCAACTTGACATGCGAATATCTCGCGTAATAATGCGGCACAAACGATGAAATTTGGCGAATCAGCGGCACAAACGAGGCCAAAGAGATTGGCAAAAAGAAATTTTGAAAAAGTTCAAAAAATAAAAAGTTATATCAATTTTTGTCATATTAAATTGACATGCGAATATCTCGCCTAGAAATGCGGCACAAACGATGAAACTTGGTGAATCGCCGGCACAAACGAAGCCTAAAAGAATGGTAAAAAGAAAAAACTCAATAATAAAAAGTGGCCATACCAACTTGACATGCGAATATCTCGCGTAATAATGCGGCACAAATGATGAAACTCGGCGAATCGCTAGCAGAAACGAGGCCAAAGAGATTTGCAAAAAGAAATTTTGAAAAAGTTCAAAATATGAAAAGTTATATCAATTTTTCTCATATTTACTTGACACGCTAATATCTCGCTTGGTATGGCGGTAAAAACGAAAAAAACTTTTTATATTACTAAAATAGTTATTTGTAAAGTTGTAGGTAAAAGAAAAATACTATTATTTGCTGTAATAGATATGTATTTATAGATAAATTATCAACCCATCAACCGCTGGTGTATGCTGGCAGTTAGTTACTTTAGTTGACGTAGAGATGCGCTGCTGGCGTCAGTATGTCAGTAACAGTTTTTCTTTAATAACTTCTTTAATATTGCGGCACAAACGATGAAACTTGGTGAATCGCCGGCACAAACGAGGCCAAAAGGAATGGCAAAAAAAAATTTTGAAAAATCTCAAAGACAAGCGAAATCGCATGTCCAACTTCCGTCAAGTTGGTATGGCCACTTTAAATCCTTAATAACTTTTTCAATTTTTGAACTAAATGGCTGAAATTTTGGGAAAGGACGGCACAAACGCGGCACAAACGAATGGTAAAAAGAAATTTTGAAAAACTCAAAAAATAAAAAGTGGCCATTCCAACTTGACATGCGAATATCTCGCCTAAAAATGCGGCACAAACGATGAAACTTGGTGAATCGCCGGCACAAACGAAGCCTAAAAGAATGGTAAAAAGAAATTTTTAAAAACTCAAAAATAAAAAGTGGCCATACCAACTTGACATGCGAATATCTCGCGTAATAATGCGGCACAAACGATGAAATTTGGCGAATCAGCGGCACAAACGAGGCCAAAGAGATTGGCAAAAAGAAATTTTGGAAAAGTTCATAAAATAAAAAGTTGTATCAATTTTTGTCATAATTAATTGACATGCGAATATCTCGCCTAAAAATGCGGCACAAACGATGAAACTTGGTGAATCGCCGGCACAAACGATGCCTAAAAGAATGGTAAAAAGAAATTTTGAAAAAACTCAAAAATAAAAAGTGGCCATACCAACTTGACATGCGAATATCTCGCGTAATAATGCGGCACAAACGATGAAACTCGGCGAATCGCTAGCAGAAACGAGGCCAAAGAGATTGGGAAAAAGAAATTTTGAAAAAATTTAAAATTTAAATAGTTATGTCAATTTTTCTCATAATAAGTTGACACGCGAATATCTCGCTAAATAACGCGGCACAAACGAAAAAATCTTTTGATTTTATTAAATAGATGTATCGGATAGAACTAAAAGGAAGAAGAGATGCCTGCTACAACTTAGAAGGAAAATAATAGAAGTGGAGAGTCAAGCTAAAATAAAAATGAGAGATAGCTTTTTCATGTATAATGATAGAAGATTTGTTTGGGATCTGGAAGAGGGTCTAAAATGTGCGGGAGTCAATGGTGCAGTGGTACTTAAACAAATTATGGGAAATGGGTTTAAAAAAGAATTAGAAGATAGTATTAAAGAAATTCAGGGAGCAGAAAGACAATACGAACAAAAAGCGGGTGAAGGGCCTTTAAATAAGCCAAGATGAGAAAAAACTGTCTGCCGAGGTGAAAAGGAGAACAACAACAAGCATCCGCGGAAACGACGTGAGGAAAATAAAAAATTATGTAGTGAAAATGATAATTTTAAGGTTAATATTTTATCGTATAATATAGCAGGTTTGAAAAATAAAAAAGATATGTTTATGTTTTTTGAGTTTATAAATAAGTTTGATATTATTTTGTTACTAGAAATGCATTTGGAAAGAAGTGAAATTGGTTCATTGGAGCATTACTTCAAAGAATTTAAAATTCATTGTATACCGGCATTACGTCAATCTAAATTTGGTAGAGCTGTGGGAGGCTCAATTTTTGGTTTTAAAAAATCGTGTTTTGTATCTAATATCTGTAATTTTATTTATGTAAACAATAATGTAGTAATGGAAATTAATCAAAACAATTTTAAAATACTTTTAATACCTGTTTATATTAATGTAAACCACTGGAATAACGACTTTGACCAATTAAATAGTTTATTAAATGATGTTAACAGTAGAAAGCTCATAGTAATAGGGGACTGTAATGTGAGAATTTCAGACGAACAAATTATTTCGTCGAACCTCGTATATCACAATAGCAACATTAGGGAAGTACGTATATCTAAAGACAATTGTTTAAATGCAAGAGGGAAACAATGGTTAGAGCTTTGTGACGATTATGATATGGTGGTCTTAAATGGCTTTTGTCTCTCGATACCAGAGCAATCTTAGGAATCTCCTTTGAAGTGATTCAAGTTTGTTGACGTAAGTTTTCTGATAAGGAGACCATAAAGCAGAGCATTACTCAAGAATAGGTCGCACCATTACTTTGTAAAGGATAATTACGGTTCTGATATCTTTAAAGTTTCGAGTAGATCTAGATATAAAGCCAAGCATTTTATTTGCCTTTGTGTCTATGGAGTTCATGTGGAGGTTGAATGAAAGGTTAGCACTGAACGTAACACCAAGGTCCTTCACTACATTAGATCTACTTAGAGTTGAAGCATGAAGAGAATAATCGAAGTTTGTATACGTCCGACTACGATGATAGGACACTACCTTACATTTAGAGATGTTTAGGCTCATATCATTTTCATCACACCAAACACTCAGTCTATGAAGAGAGTTTTGGAGAAGGAGAAAGTCATCCGCAGAGTTAATGGCAGTATAAATCTTTAAGACGTCCGCAAAAAGCAGAAAGTTTACTGAATAAAGTATCATTGAATAAATGATAATTTATAATTTGAATATAAATTTTGAATAAAAAAGAGCCAAGAATAGAACCTTGAGGTACACCAGATGATACAAGAAATTCTTCTGACATTAGTGATTTGTATTTAACAGATTGAAGCCTTGCGATGAGGTAGGAGTAAAACCAGTCAAGTAGTGATCCATGAATTCCACAATGGGATAGTTTCTGAATTAGTTTGAAATGATTGACACGATCGAAAGCTTTGGCGAAATTGAGATATACAGCATCGACCTGCTTGGCAGTACTTAAGGCTCTCCGCAGATAGTCCTCAAATAGTATCAAATTAGTGAGCGCCGATCTACCAGAATGGAAGCCATGCTGTTCACTGAGGATGAGGTTGTCGAGTAAAGGCCGAAGAATGTCAATTACAGACTTTTCAAAAATTTTCGCAATTGCTGATTGAATGCAAATTGGTCTATAATTTGTAAAATCCCTCTTATCACCAGATTTGTAAACCGGAACTACAAAACTTGTTTTTAGCATGTCCGGATAAATCCCATGTTTTATGGATTTGGTAAATAATGGGGCCAGAGCAAGTTGACAATTTTTTAATACTGCAGAGGGTATTCCATCAGGTCCTATAACTTTCCTGATGTTGACATTAGACAGTTGTCTTAGTACATCTTCAGTGCTGAATTCTATCATTGAGATGTTCACTGAATTCAAAGATATCACATCTTTGAATCACACTAAATCACATCTTTATTGGTCGCGGTATCTAGAACAGACTTATTATATACACTTGAGAAATACTCAGCAAACAGGTTTACCGTATCTTGCTTACTCGAAGAATAAGTGTTATTGAAGTGGACAGTATCTGGAATTGCATTATTGTTTTTTTACCTGTTGATATAGTTCCAGAAATCCTTTATATCACAACTTTCATTTATTGCTGATTCCACATAATGTATATAAATAGAATGAATGCATAATCCCGTTTAGTTAATTTTTTACATTGCACACGTACCTTAGAGAAGTGTTCATAGTCCTCACGAAGTAGAGAGATTCTATATTGTTGTGCTGCTTTCTTTTTTTTAGTTAAAGTTATTAACTCCTTTGAAAACCAATTCGGGTAGTCTGACTCGAAAATTTTCTTGCGCGGAGTAAATTCAGAGATTAATTCCGTCACAACACGTCCAAACAAATCAAAGGCAGTATTTACATCAGCTGTACCTAGCACGTAATCCCAGTCTTAGTTGACTAGATAACTCGAAATTGTCTTGAAGTCGCAATTTCTATAATAAAAGACTAGATAAGGTTCTTTAAACACATTTTTCTCACAAATGATACCCTTCCTTTTTAAAGATGCTGTCATGAGCCAAATTAACTGCTGTTGTTATCAGTAGAAAACACTAAATCAAAGAATTCACCTAGACAGTTTGTTATGCCATTTATTTGATGCATTTGAGCGTAAACATAAGTATCCACAACAAGTTGTCCCGAAGGAGGCAGAGATTCACAGGTGTTATCAGCTACATTTAACCAATCAACAGAAGGAATATTGTAGTCACCTACAATGGACGCTTTGTTGAAATTAGTTGACTGAAGCATATGTTCGATCGTCATGCAATGTTGTTGATAATCTTGCAGAGGTGAAGCAGGTCTACCACACCAATCAGTATGAGTAGTAGGAAGTTGTACGTTCTAGGCCTCTTTTCAAAAACTAAGTCCAACTCTTTGGTTCAATTAGTTAAACACTTATAAAAATATTAGTAGCGTACACAGGTTCTATAGTGGTTGACCTTGCAGACTTAGAAAAATTTTAGTTGGACGTAAACTGCTAGAGAGCAAGTCCTTTTAGTAGTGTAGGCCAGCCGCTACCTCATACGAACTACACTTCTATAGAGAGCCACTTACACACACTCAAGCACACACTCACACACACGTACATACACTCACAGATAGATAGGACAACTAAACTACTTGAACAAAGCTATGATAACAATAAGTCCGATGAATTTACTTAACGGATTAACTTAACAAAATATTTGATACAGGAATAAACATACATACGCCGCATGGGCCGCATACAAGAAAAGTCGCAGGTCAGCAAGAGGGAAACTTGGCTTTTCTACAATCTCTCAATCCTCGTCTGTATTCCAGCAAGTCCCAACTCAGAATGACCCAAAGTCAATAAAATACTTTTTTTATCAAATAAAAACCCCAGCTGTGAACATAAACCTAGCAGCTAGTGCCCAGTTATATTATCCCCCCTTTGAAGAAAAGTGGACTCCACTTTTCAAGCTCAGGGGAGGTAGTTGACTCCGCAGCTTCTGGTTCACTCCTAGTGCCCCTCCACATGGGCAGCTGAACCTGGAATCTTCCTGGTCGCTCTCTTCGCAGTTGATGCGATGTAGGAGTATCCCGTTGGCGAGAATATTGCCACTTCTCGAACTCTAACATCTGGAAAGCTATCGCTCCATGTCTTAAAATAATATTATGAACAAGTGCCCGAGCAGTCTCTTTAGCCGTTTGCGTTCTCATGGGGATAACCTCTGCATATCTTGTGAAATGGTCAACCATAGTAAGGAGGTAGCGGTTTCCCCTACTACTTAGCGGGCACTCCACCACGTCGAGGGAGACCAGTTCGAAAGGATAAGTGGCTTCATTTACCCGGCCCAATGGTACTGCTAATCCACTCGGTGATTTACGTTCGTTACACGACTGGCAGCTCTTGACGTACAGTTCCACATCTCGGGCCAAAAAAAGTTTTCTTTAATACGAGTTAACGTCCTCTCTATACCGGGATGGCCGGACCAGGGAGTGTCATGATGGGCTTTGATTAAACGAATTCTCTGTTTAGCTGGTACCATTATTCGCCACTGGTCTTTCTGGGCTTTACCATCCGTTCAGTACAAGAGCCCGGATTCGTGAACATAGGTTTTCTCCGGCCAGGACTTCCTGGTTTGGCTACACCAGCGATCATTAGACTGCTCTTGCCCGAACTGGTCGCTTTTCCCCGTGGCCCACTGCACTTCACTGAACAACTCTGGCTTGGAAGCTGAAGCGACCCTCCGACTTAACCCGTCAGCGTTAAGGTGTTTAATCCCTGGTCTATGTTCCACATCATACACGAATTCGGAAAATCATAGGGACCGACGTGTCAATTTCGCGGAGGGGTCTTTCAGGCTTAGCATCCATTTCAAAGCAGCATGGTCTGTGACGAGTTTAAATTTCCGACCTAAAATATAGCAACGGAATTGGGTTGTGGCCCAGACCACTGCTAGCAATTCTCTTTCAGTGGTGGAATACCTTTGCTCAGCCGGTGTTAGTTGACGGCTAGCGTAAGCCACTGGTCTTTCTTTCCCCGCACACATTTGGGAGAGTACTGCTCCTAGCGCTATCCCCGAAGCGTCGGTCGCTAATATAAAACTGTCCCGAAAATCTGGGTACACTAACACTGATGATGAACACAGTGCTCCCTTTAAAGACTCGAACGCAGACTGTTCCTCCTTGCCCCAAGTGAATGCCACATCTTTCTTTAGTAACGAGGTAAGTGGTTGCGCAAGGTCAGCAAACCCCTTTATGAAGCGGCGGTAATACCCCGCAAGACCCAAGAAACTCTTTACTTCTTTCGCAGAAATTGGGGCGGGATACGAGTTGATGGCGACCAATTTATTCGGATCTGGCTTTACGCCTTCCGAAGATAGAATATGCCCCAAGTACTGCACCTCTCGCTGTGCAAAAGCACACTTCCCAAGATTTGCTTTCAACCCCGCCCGCTCCAAGCGATGTAGTACATTAATTAATCGTCGGCAATGTTCTTCGAGAGTAGGACTATAGATAATTATATCATCCATGTAAACCAGGCACTCCTCCCCTTTGATTTCCGACAATAATTGGTCCATTAATCGTTGAAACGTAGCCGGCGTATTAACCAGACCAAAAGCCATCCGTTTGTACTCAAAATGGCCCCCTATAGTTGAAAAAGCAGTTTTTTTCGCAATCCTCTGGGTGGATGGAGATTTGGTGGTAACCACTGGCCAAATCGATAGTGGAAAAGTACCGACTTCTACCCAAGTTCTCCAACGTTTCCGTTATCAGTGGTAAAGGATAGGGGTCTACTTTCGTGATTTTATTAAGCCCTCTAAAATACTGATTTTACTGTACTGACAGAAACGGTGCCATCCCTACTCTTCTTTGGTACTAACACGATCGGGGCGGACCATGGGCTGCTTGAAGGTGCAATTACCCCCTTATCTAGCATTTCGCGGAGATGTTCTTCTACAATTGGTCTTTGATTATAGGGTACCCGGTAGGGACGTTTGATAACGGGGCCTTCCTCTGTTGTCTTAATTCTATGATACACAGGTAACTTGCACCCTTCTGGTCCTGGCTCCACAAAGACTTGTAGATACGTTCGTAGCACTTTCATCAATTTACCGCGATCACCCTCGGCCAAGTGGCTTAACTTCCCAATACATTCGACTTCCACTTCTCCCTCTGGGACCACTTCCTGACCCACGGCACCCACCACCTTCGAGTGAGACGATTCGCTTCCTATGTTCACCCTCTCCGCTGTTGCTACCCACTGACCCTTCCCAACATTCACTTCTGACTCCGTTAGGTTTATCACTTTCACCCAAACCCGGCGGTCTTCAGCCCGGTTTAAACTCCTCGCTATCCTCAAGCCCCCTTCAATCGGCATCAGGGGTTCTAAAAGAATGTCCCCTTCCAGGTCACGGACTATCTTCCCCTCCACTAAGCATTCGCTGTGACCTGTTATCTTCTGACAGCGTGCTACCTTCACGCCGATCTCGCTTGCACTGCCTTCCCGAGGCCTGTTAGGGTTCCTTTCCCTGTTCTCTTGATTGTCCGTCCTATAGGACACTGCTTTCTCCTTGCAGCTATTCTCCACCAGTGCTACTGACGGGTTTCTGGGTTTAATTGTGACCTGACCTCGGCCAGCGTCTAAGCAACCAACCCTATTAGGTCCCAACCCATGAGACCATCCCCGAGAGTGGCTACCGCAGCCATCACAAAGGTGTGGTTCACCCGGCTCCCCTCTACAAAGAACTCCAGTTCCTGTTCACCTCTAATGAGTACCGAACTCCCCGTAACTCCTGTTGCTTTAATACGGGACTGCTTGACTACCACTCCAGGAATTGCTTGTTTTAAAATGGAAATTTCTGACCCGCAGTCAACAAGTAATTCCAACCGACTCTTTCCTGTAAACACAGGTATTGTTAAACCCTTAGACTTCCCCGTTGCTACACTTGGCACCAGGGCAGGGGCCCTCGGTTTTAACGGGCATTCGACGTCGGGCCATCGGTCGAGCCCACCGCTTTTGGGTACGGGCCTTCGCCCTCATACCAAGTCCTGACTTTTGCTAAGGTAGCTCGTCGAGCGCAATCTCGTGCATAGTGTCCCATTTGGCCACAAACAAAACAGGCTGACTCCCTTTTTGAGGGAGCAGCCTCACTGCGTTGGTTACCCCACCCAAGGCTCTTCCTCATTCTCAGATCACATGTCTTTGCAAAATGTCCCGGTCGCCCACAACGAAAGCACATGCCCCTGATCGTTGGGGCTCCACTGTTGTCTTCCCTTCTAGACTGGAACTTCCTTGCACAGCCCATATTTCCCGTGGAGAGGTTGACTTCACTCTCACTTGCTCAATACGCGAAGCCCATGCCACCGCTTCGTGAAACGTTTTCGGGGGATCGTATTGTAGTTGCCGGCTTGGTTCTCCTTTGAGCCCTTTTATACAGGCAGCCATAAGAATTCTTTCAAACTGAGCCCTAGCCCACCCTGCTTCAGCTACTGATGCCGAGATAGGCAATGTTTTCTCCCCGACTTGCCGACACCGATCTGCAAACTGACGCGCATCTTCACCCGACAGTTGTTCAAGAGAGTTAAGCTCCAACAGCTTTTGCTCAGGCGTAGCCTCCTCCGCAAAGCGAGTTCTAATCACATCAACCATATCCGCAAATGTCGCCGTGGGTAGCAATAGCTCCGGTCGACAAGCCACACAATCTGCTGCAGCCTCTTTTATTTTAAGACGACATATCATAATTTTATCCGCATCTGACCACCCGCCTCTTTCGGCCACTAAGGAAAAATTTTGCAGAAATTGGTCAATAGGCCTATCAGGTATGTCCCCACTCCAAGGCATGATTAACGATTGAAGGGAAAGATCTCGCTTAACCCCCCCTTCATTAGAGGATAAGCTTGCTGCTTTCCTTTGGGAGTTCATCCAGCGCACCTCCTCTTTCAACCTGTCTACCTCCTCCTTTAGTGCCTTCACCTCTTCCATAATTCCAGAGCACTAATGGTAAGGATGGGGAAACGTTAAGGGTTTCCGACTATACCCCACACCTGACACCAATGTAGGCCAGCCGCTACCGCGTACGAACTACACTTCTATAGAGAGCCACTTACACACACTCAAGCACACACTCACACACACGTACATACACTCACAGATAGATAGGACAACTAAACTACTTGAACAAAGCTATGATAACAATAAGTCTGATGAATTTACTTAACGGATTTACTTAACAAAATATTTGATACAGGAATAAACATACATACGCCGCATGGGCCGCAGACAAGAAAAGTCGCAGGTCAGCAAGAGGGAAACTTGGCTTTTCTACAATCTCTCAATCCTCGTCTGTATTCCAGCAAGTCCCAACTCAGAATGACCCAAAGTCAATAAAATACTTTTTTTATCAAATAAAAACCCCAGCTGTGAACATAAACCTAGCAACTAATTCTAGTGCCCAGTTACAGTAGGATCATTTAGTTACTTGGGGGGGGGGGGGAGAATTTTCGTAGCGATACAATTAGTATTGTGGTGGTCAACTTTGGACGCAGAATATTCTTACTCACCTAGGAAACGTCAGAGACTAAGTCTACTCTGTCACTGATATAAGTCTACTCTGTCACTGATATAAGTCTACTCTGTCACTGATATAAGTCTACCCAACTTATTGTCTACTTCATATTGTTATAAAACCCCTTTTCATCAAACAATGTAGTTATTGATAAACCCATATTATTTTTATAATATATTATTATTATACATATATACTATAATATATATATGTATTATAAAATTATAATATACACTTTGGAGGGCTAATTTTGTTTTCAATTTGAAACTTATGATTTTTTTTATTTATGGTTTTTAGGATAATAATATTTAAACAGATGACACTATTACATCAAAGGACATTTATCTAGAATTAAAACAATTTCTTAAACATTTATTTAAAAAAATGTTTCTTTATATTTAAATTAGGATAGGTATTCTGACTATTTCTCATGTCCATCACCAAAACATAAATCACGACCTGTTGTTTTTTGAAATCCATTTTCCACATTCTCCTCTACACCTGGGTCTGATATGGATCTTGTTTGCCACATTGCCACATTTATAGATGCGGTTTGTTATGCGTAGAAAATGTTGAATAATAATGAATGAATGAATGAATGAATTTTTTATTGCTTATAGAGTTTTACACAACTCATAGCAATGAGTTGACCAATACAAACTTCTTTACAATAAAATAGAATTTAATATGAAACTAATATAAGGTAGGTAGCTTATCTAATAGAAATTAAATTGACAAATACTGAATAAATTTGTAACAGAATAACCGAAAAAAATAAAAATAAATAAATGAAAAACAGAAAAAATAACAGAAAATAAAATAAATAAATAAATGAAATCAATATTCTCTAATACAATAAGATACATTAATACTAAATACAAATTAAGAGAAAACGCGGACGTGATGTTAAACAAATGAAACAAGAATTTTCTTTTAAATAAATAAAACGGAGAGCTTTACATGAATCAAACTA
Organism: Rhodnius prolixus; assembly: GCF_049639745.1. Taxonomy (NCBI): domain Eukaryota; kingdom Metazoa; phylum Arthropoda; class Insecta; order Hemiptera; family Reduviidae; genus Rhodnius; species Rhodnius prolixus. The sequence goes on from NW_027411619.1 coordinate 414,128, forward strand.
ATTTTCTGATAAACAGTATTAAACAGGCTCGATAAGGCAGGCAAGTGGCTAGCTAATTAAAAATAGGCTATCAATGAAAAATTAAAACTCTAATAATAGTTTTCTAAGTTTTAAGCTTTTCGTTTTTCAAAAAAATAAATATTATTCATTTTATTATTGTCATTCTCAGCTGACAGTAGATCCAGAAAATTTTCTCTGTCTGAACTTTGAATGACTATGTATTTCCCGATATACGTGTCCCTAAAAGAGGAAAGAATTGGACGTGATAATAGGGTATGAATTAGACTATCCCGACTGTTCCTGCAAAGAGGGCATTCGGATTCCTCAGAAAAGGTTATTGTGAAATTTCTATGCCAGACCCGGGCGCGATGTTTCCCAGACAACCTTAGCTGAGCAAATATCCTAATTTTATTGATTTGATTTTTTTTACTAAGGTAACTTTGGGTGGTTCCGAAGGAACACATATCCCTGTAAAAAACATTGAAACTACTATTTATACAGAGTCAATGTCTTTAGAGATCAAATGGTTTAAATATCTTTGCGCTAAATTATTATAATTTTCTTTGATAAGATAGGGGTCTTGGGCAATCCAAATTTCCTCTGAACCTATGATGGAAAGATGTTTTCTTAACTCCAGCACCCAGTTAAAGGGCAAGTTAAATGCATCGGAGAGTTCAACAAGGCGATTGTAACATATCTTTGGTAAGTGATCTTCTGGCATATTCAGTATGGAGATCCACCAGTTCACCATTCTTTTAAAGAGCTTATACTTCATGTGAACTTGACCTGTCTCTAATCTTACAAGATAGTTGGGAGTACCATTGTTTTATTAATATTAACCGTTAGGCTACTATGTGAGGAATATTCTTCTAATATGCGTAACTTGTTTTGAGCGTCCCTCCAACTACTTGCCATGATGTCTAAATCATTGGCATAAAGTAAGCAAAGCAGGTTTCTATAACGATTGATGGGGATACCCTCAACATTTCTATTTATGAAGAACTCTTCGATATCAGAAATAAATAATATGAAGATTTGGGGGCTCAGAATGTCCCCTTGCAAGTCACCCTAGGATATGGATATAGAATCAGAGGTTTGGGAACTATCTTGCAAAACAAAAGACGCCGACTCGTATAATTTTATCAAAATACGTAGCAGTTTACCTTGAATACCTAGGTTATACAGTCGATGCCAGAGTTTTTGATGATTTACCGTGTCAAAGGCACGTTTAAAGTCAACAAATATTGCCAAGATCTTACTTTTCTTAAGCCTCAAGGAGATGTTTACAACTGAGGACAATATAAACACACTATCTCTGCAACCTTTACCCGCCCTGAATCCCGTTTGTGTTTCAGGAATTAATTGTTTTACTTCTGACCAGTTTTTTAGTCTATTGTACAAAATTGCAGTGAAGAGTTTAACAATGGTGTTTAATATTCCCCTGTAATTTTGAGGGTCATCTGTAGGGACTTTTTTTGTAACATTACCATCCTTACTTTGACCCAGTTTAAAGGAACGTTTTCCTCTCGCCAGATTTTGTTATATATATTTAAAACTTGTTGAACCCAGTGGTCATTCATACACTTATAACATTCATTTGCTATTAAATCTAATCCGGTAGATTTATTGTTTTTACTAGAGTTTATAACTGCCAACAATTCATCTAAGGCAGGGCTTCTTAAACTATGGGTCGCGAGAAATTTTAATGTCAAATATTTATATATACCATTTTATAACATCACTAGAGTTGGCGGAATACAGTGGACTTGCAGCGTCTAGACACGCGCATTTGTTGAAGGTTTTGAGCTATCTCCACCGACAGCAGTAAACGTTCGATGATCGCTATTATTATACTGTGGCTATACATTGTTAGTGCGTTTGTCGGTATCATACATGTTGAATAAACCGCGCGCCGCTGACTTCCCACTCTGACCGCCACCTCTAAATATCACACACAATCAAAGGGAGGAATGCGCGCGCGTACACACGTGCAACCTGCAGCTAAACAATGATTCAATAACACTGACTGTAATGTGAATTAGTGGAGTGTTGACGCTCTTCTAGTGTGGTCAATTGTCAGTGTTCCGCCGTAACAAGATTTTAGTTTGTTTGTTTTTTTTTTTTATTCGGTAATTAATAAATAAATTATTATGTGCAATATGTTATTTTTATATATTTATTGTATTTTAGGATCAAAATCTCTAAAAATGAACATTAAAACTTTGATGAGTGAATTGAATATATATAGAATAGAAACATACTGTATTTTATGTAAGCTACATGATACAGGGGGTCTGGCCCAACATTTCAAAGTAAACAAAAAACAAAAACAAACACAATTAGCACTCAAAACCATCAATCAAGTCTCATACAAGTCCAAAATAAAATTTCTCATTTTAATAGCACACTCAACAAATTTAAACATATTCTTCAACTGATTCCCATCGATTATATTTAGTAATCTCACGAGTGAGTCCTCTTCATTGCCGCTGCGATCTATATACTGAGCAAGGAATTCCTTCCTGTATGACCTGTAGATTGGACATTTCAGCAAAAAATGTACCAATGTTAAAGGCTCTTTTGTATTGCAGAGATCACATATTGTGCTTGCATTGATGGAAACCCTTTCTCCATTTAGAAATATCCTTATTAGATTTATATTGGACAATCTCAACTGGCATAAGACTCTTTGCTGTTTAATCGGCATTCTTTCCGTGATGTAACGTTCACCTTCTCCAAACGCTGTTAATTGTCTAAAAAACGGATTGTATTTGGAGTTCAGTATACAATTAACATCTTGACTTCTCAGATGATTTGTCCACCTTTCAATAATGTCTGCTTTGAAATGATGCAAAACCTCGACACTATTGAAATTATATATAGCCGGGAGCCCTATTATCCCAAGTGTGTTGTTGAGATGCAGGAACCAATGGTTTTTGGGCTGCGATAGCAGGTTGATGGTTGTTAGATACTTTACCATAACATCAAAGCATTTGTTTAAATGTTCATTTGGAGACATACGAAGAACTTGTATCCATAGATTCAATGTTCTCTCTAATACTGTAACCCGTATATCTTTACACCCTGTTTCAGTACGAATGAAATGGTAAATGATACAGTTGTTTGAAAAAACAAATTTGCAACCTTTCCAATGATTCCAAATATCCAAGGGCCCAAAGTTCCGAAGAGTAAAGAGCTGTAGCTGCTACCACAGATTCAAACAACCTGATCTTCACCTCCCAACTATCAGATTTACCTCGCGCCAATACCTCCCTCACCTTGCCCAGAGCTTTCAGTCCTTTCTTATAAAAGCTTTCGGACGCACCCCGGAAAACTCCTATGCAACTAAATGGCACACCCAAATACGTGACGTTGTTGACATATTTGATTTCTTTGTCCTCATACGTTAACGGAATATATCTGTTAAATTTGGGTGATGACCTAAATACCATCACATTAGTCTTCTGAGTGTTCACAGATAAGCCGTTTACCTTGTAATACTCCAGGAGTACATCCAGTTTTATCTGGGCATCATGATGAGAGTCTGCAAATATTAAAATATCGTCTGCAAATAATAGGCATAATAGATCATTTTTATCATCATATTTGGGTCCCCTCAGTCCTTTATTCCTGAAAAAGGATGAGTGTAATCCAGTCAAAGAAACATGTAGTGCATACTAGTGAAATAAACAAGGTATCTTTATCACCATTTGATGATAAAAGAGAGATCCTTTCAGACAATGTTCAAACATTAGCCATAGGTTATAAGGCATCTATGTAATCACCATAATTATTTGTAAAAATAAAATATTTTTTAAAAAAATGTGTTTTTCTTTCTCCTCCTCCAAAAAAAAAAAGACAAGTTTTTAAATAATCATTTTTTATTTTTTAAAAACATATTTACATATTAAAAAAATATTTACATAAAAAAAAAAATATTATAAACAGGTCTTCTTCCACTCGCAGTCTTGCACATCCTCTTTCTCACCCTCTAGATGTTTACTTCACTGCCACAAAAGAAGCATGTAACTGTTTTCCGATAGTGATAATAGCTGTGGATTGCGAGTAGATTTCATAGTCATATCACAATTAGAGGTAATTGCCTTAAGGCTTACAATTTTCAATGAAGCTGAGTTATCAACAACTTTTACTACAGGAATTAAATATTCATTGTGCATTATACAACAAACATTATTATTTATTCTCAAGGAATATTCAAAGTTACTCAGCGTTAAAGCGCCTCTGGGTTGAAATCTAAAGATAGAAACAGTTGAACTGTTTCTAAAAGCCATATATGGAACACTGTTCACTGGGGATCTTCCTACAAATTTTAAAGAGTCAATTGATGATATGGCTGGTATAAATACCCCCGAATAAAAATTCTTGTTATTAACAAAAACGTGATATTCACTGGCTTCCTTTTCTATGATCAGTGCTGCAATACTAGCATTATTAAATATTTGTAAAATTTGTTTAACTGTTCTGATGTTTTCGATCATGGGATGAAAGAAAATTCTTTCAATTATCTGAAAAAAAAAACCAAAATTATTAGTTTGCTTATTTTTTTGTCACTATTTTTACTACTTCCATTTTTTTTTACTCCTTACTTACTTGAAATTTTTCATTGATGTTCATAGAATCAGACATCATTGAATCCATAGCCTTAGACTTTTCTTTGATTACTTCTTCTTTTCTTGGATTATTATATATATTACTAATTATTAATATTATATATCAGTGCAAGAGTGAATTAATTTTTATTACATTAATGATTAAGAAAAACTATAAGAATACAAATGTTTTTATATTTAAATATAAGTCTAATAACAAAAAACTATTCACGTAAGGGTTTCATTGCAAAAACCATAGGCTTTAGTATGAATAAAATCTTGTGAGATGATCCGTTTGTCATCATTTGCGGAGAGAGAGATTAACTTCATTAACTTCAAGGGAGAAAACATTATGCTCCTTCGATCTAATAGATCTCATTATGGATAACATGGAAATTGGTGCGGAATACGCACTACACTTAATTTGTCAAGCTTCACTAAGACATTGCAAAGCTAACAATAGATACATGCATAATTACGATCCGTCTCAAGAATCCGTATTTATCATGTACTATAATGCTAACAACTTATATGGTGCCCAGAGCAGGTTTCTACCATACGGTGGTTTCAGATGGGTAGAACGACCAGAAGAAATAAGAGTTCAGGACATTCCAGGTGATTCCGAATGTGGATACATATTGGAAGTGGATGTGGACTATCCTAAACATCTTCATTTGCTTCACGATGATCTACCATTCCTTGTGGAATCAATTGTACCTCCTAGCAGCAAAGCAAATATAAAAAAATTAATTCCTCATCTTGGTAAATGGGAGAGATATGTTGTCCATTACACTGCTCTCAAATAAGCTCTCGATTATGGATTAAAATTAGTGAAAGTTCACAGAGTCATACAATTTAAACAATCTCCATGGCTTCTCCCATACAATAAGTTAAATACTGATATGAGAAAGAAGGCGGCTAACAATTTTGAAAAAAATCAATATAAATTGTATAATAATACCAACTTTGGTAAGACCATGGAGAATGTTCGCAAGCGAATGAACTTCGAGCTAGTAAATAATGAAAAGAGATTATCAAAATTAATTGCAAAACCGAATTTTCTTGATAGAAAAATATACGACGAAAATTTAATTGGAGTACAGATGGCTAAAACAAAACTATACTTCAACAAACCCATTTGCGTTGGATTATCTGTACTTGAAATTAACAGTTCTTTATGGATTCCACTATGAAGTCATGCTCAACATATATGGAACTGAGCGTTTAGGCCTTATCTATACGCCTAAGTCTTATATAAAATAAGTACAGAAGATGTGTTCAAAGATATGAGGGAGTTGGAATATCATTTTGACACCTCAGACTATCCTCACGAACACCCTAACTATTCTACCAAGAATAAAAAAGTGTTGGGGAAATTTAAAGATGAAGTGAATGGACAAATAATTAACGAAGTGATTGCCTTAAGACCGAAAATGTATGCCATCAATGTTGATGGTAATATAAAAAAACGTGCCAAAGGAGTTCAGAAAACCACTCTCAAACGGATAAGTTTTGAAGATTACAGACGTGTTTTATTTGAAAATATTTCCATGTTATCCATAATGAGATCTATTAGATCGAAGGAGCATAATGTTTTCTCCCTTGAAGTTAATGAAGTTAATCTCTCTCTCCGCAAATGATGACAAACGGATCATCTCACAAGATTTTATTCATACTAAAGCCTATGGTTTTTGCAATGAAACCCTTACGTGAATAGTTTTTTGTTATTAGACTTATATTTAAATATAAAAACATTTGTATTCTTATAGTTTTTCTTAATCATTAATGTAATAAAAATTAATTCACTCTTGCACTGATATATAATATTAATAATTAGTAATATATATAATAATCCAAGAAAAGAAGAAGTAATCAAAGAAAAGTCTAAGGCTATGGATTCAATGATGTCTGATTCTATGAACATCAATGAAAAATTTCAAGTAAGTAAGGAGTAAAAAAAAATGGAAGTAGTAAAAATAGTGACAAAAAAATAAGCAAACTAATAATTTTGGTTTTTTTTTTCAGATAATTGAAAGAATTTTCTTTCATCCCATGATCGAAAACATCAGAACAGTTAAACAAATTTTACAAATATTTAATAATGCTAGTATTGCAGCACTGATCATAGAAAAGGAAGCCAGTGAATATCACGTTTTTGTTAATAACAAGAATTTTTATTCGGGGGTATTTATACCAGCCATATCATCAATTGACTCTTTAAAATTTGTAGGAAGATCCCCAGTGAACAGTGTTCCATATATGGCTTTTAGAAACAGTTCAACTGTTTCTATCTTTAGATTTCAACCCAGAGGCGCTTTAATTTAATCAATAAAGGAAAAACCATTCACATGGCATTTAGATCATGGGACCTCGTAGAGAACCCCTCTCTGCCTACTAATACTAACAAGCAAACTTGGTCTGTGAAGACGTCAACAAATCTAGAAAAGCCCCGTTATATCACAATTGCATTTCAAACAAATAAAAAGAATAATGCAGAATGTGATATGTCTCAGTTTAATCACTGTAGTATATCAAATGTAAAGTTACATCTAAATTCTGAAGTTTATCCTTATGATGATCTCAACATAGATTTTTCCAAGAATCATTTTACGGTTCTTTATTATATGTATCGAAATTTTCAACATAGCTACTACGCTAAAAAAAATCAGCCTCTTTTAAGCAAAGAAGAATTTAGGGATGAAGGGCCTATTATAGTTATAGATTGTTCTCATCAATCAGAGGCAATTAGATCATCTTCAGCTGATATTAGAATAGATCTAGAAACGACGGAAAATTTTAAAGCCAATACAACAGTCTATGCATTAATTTTTGATGATGCTTTAGTTGAATATAATCCGTTATCCGGTTTAGTTAGGAGAATATAAGTGGAAGTGGGGGTTAGTATTTAATTGAGGAAGATTTTGTAGAAGAAATTTAGTTTTCACAATGCGTGCGGCTGTGATTGACTTCCAGGGTTACCTTACTCCTCAAAACTGTTATATCGCCAAGGAAGTGACTATCATAGATTTGGACTACCCTTCAGTGTTTTGGCACTGGTTATTCAAACCCCCATCTCAAGAAGATGCTCAAAATTTATCTGCAAATAAATGGATATTTCATAACCTTCATGGATTAAATAGGTATGATGGAGATGTGAATATTCCGAATTAAGAAGCTTATGTCAGAAATCAACTGAAAATTTTACCATTCTTTTTGCTAAAGGACTTGAAAAATCTATATTTCTTGAAGAACTTATAGGAAAAGAAGTCTTTGACCTCCAAGATTTTGGCTGTCCATCACTGAAATGTCTAACTTCAACGTTGGAATTCACTAAATGCATCTACCATTGCGGAAGGAAATCCAACTGGTCATTAAAATTTGCAAAAATATTGGTTGATTGGATTTCAAGGAACAGATCAAAGGTGGATCTCTACGATGCAAAAATAAGGGAAAAAACATTTAGTCATTGGACTTATCCTCTTTCCTCAGAATTTTTAGCATATCATGGCTTTTTCAAAACAAGAAATCATAGTGTAAAATGTATTTTTTGTGGACTCGAATTAGAAAGTAATATTAAGAAGTGTCCCTGTGAAATTCATAAACTCTATAATCCAGAATGTATATGGTTTGTGAAAAATAGTTTGATTAAATAAAAGATTTTTTCTTAACTGCTTTTATTTATTTACCTCATAGTCATATCACAATTAGAGGTAATTGCCTTAAGGCTTACAATTTTCAATGAAGCTGAGTTATCAACAACTTTTACTACAGGAATTAAATATTCATTGTGCATTATACAACAAACATTATTATTTATTCTCAAGGAATATTCAAAGTTACTCAGCGTTAAAGCGCCTCTGGGTTGAAATCTAAAGATAGAAACAGTTGAACTGTTTCTAAAAGCCATATATGGAACACTGTTCACTGGGGATCTTCCTACAAATTTTAAAGAGTCAATTGATGATATGGCTGGTATAAATACCCCCGAATAAAAATTCTTGTTATTAACAAAAACGTGATATTCACTGGCTTCCTTTTCTATGATCAGTGCTGCAATACTAGCATTATTAAATATTTGTAAAATTTGTTTAACTGTTCTGATGTTTTCGATCATGGGATGAAAGAAAATTCTTTCAATTATCTGAAAAAAAAAACCAAAATTATTAGTTTGCTTATTTTTTTGTCACTATTTTTACTACTTCCATTTTTTTTTACTCCTTACTTACTTGAAATTTTTCATTGATGTTCATAGAATCAGACATCATTGAATCCATAGCCTTAGACTTTTCTTTGATTACTTCTTCTTTTCTTGGATTATTATATATATTACTAATTATTAATATTATATATCAGTGCAAGAGTGAATTAATTTTTATTACATTAATGATTAAGAAAAACTATAAGAATACAAATGTTTTTATATTTAAATATAAGTCTAATAACAAAAAACTATTCACGTAAGGGTTTCATTGCAAAAACCATAGGCTTTAGTATGAATAAAATCTTGTGAGATGATCCGTTTGTCATCATTTGCGGAGAGAGAGATTAACTTCATTAACTTCAAGGGAGAAAACATTATGCTCCTTCGATCTAATAGATCTCATTATGGATAACATGGAAATATTTTCAAATAAAACACGTCTGTAATCTTCAAAACTTATCCGTTTGAGAGTGGTTTTCTGAACTCCTTTGGCACGTTTTTTTATATTACCATCAACATTGATGGCATACATTTTCGGTCTTAAGGCAATCACTTCGTTAATTATTTGTCCATTCACTTCATCTTTAAATTTCCCCAACACTTTTTTATTCTTGGTAGAATAGTTAGGGTGTTCGTGAGGATAGTCTGAGGTGTCAAAATGATATTCCAACTCCCTCATATCTTTGAACACATCTTCTGTACTTATTTTATATAAGACTTAGGCGTATAGATAAGGCCTAAACGCTCAGTTCCATATATGTTGAGCATGACTTCATAGTGGAATCCATAAAGAACTGTTAATTTCAAGTACAGATAATCCAACGCAAATGGGTTTGTTGAAGTATAGTTTTGTTTTAGCCATCTGTACTCCAATTAAATTTTCGTCGTATATTTTTCTATCAAGAAAATTCGGTTTTGCAATTAATTTTGATAATCTCTTTTCATTATTTACTAGCTCGAAGTTCATTCGCTTGCGAACATTCTCCATGGTCTTACCAAAGTTGGTATTATTATACAATTTATATTGATTTTTTTCAAAATTGTTAGCCGCCTTCTTTCTCATATCAGTATTTAACTTATTGTATGGGAGAAGCCATGGAGATTGTTTAAATTGTATGACTCTGTGAACTTTCACTAATTTTAATCCATAATCGAGAGCTTATTTGAGAGCAGTGTAATGGACAACATATCTCTCCCATTTACCAAGATGAGGAATTAATTTTTTTATATTTGCTTTGCTGCTAGGAGGTACAATTGATTCCACAAGGAATGGTAGATCATCGTGAAGCAAATGAAGATGTTTAGGATAGTCCACATCCACTTCCAATATGTATCCACATTCGGAATCACCTGGAATGTCCTGAACTCTTATTTCTTCTGGTCGTTCTACCCATCTGAAACCACCGTATGGTAGAAACCTGCTCTGGGCACCATATAAGTTGTTAGCATTATAGTACATGATAAATACGGATTCTTGAGACGGATCGTAATTATGCATGTATCTATTGTTAGCTTTGCAATGTCTTAGTGAAGCTTGACAAATTAAGTGTAGTGCGTATTCCGCACCAAAGTGTTATAAAGGACACATACACTGTGGTGTTCAGATCCATTATTATTTCACTAGTTGTGTATTATTTTGTCTGTATCTCCTCGGAGACATTTTAATTGTGAATAAAGATTTATGGTTAATTTGCTCTTATTCCACGTTCAACCATTAAAATCATATCATAATCTAGTAAAAGTTCTAATTTGACAGCGGTTGAACGTAACATCGCATCCCATGCCGTTCCTGGTGTTGTGAAATAATGTGCAGGATCAATTTTATGTGTCTCCACTGTTACATTTCTGAAGTTTTGGAAGACATCAGCCAGTAACAAAACATCTGTTTTTAAATAGTTATCACTGTTGACTCTCCTAAGGTAGAGCATTTGAAATGATTCCATACCTTCATAGCGTGGTTGTAGTCTTCTTCATCAATGTTACTGTCCATTAATGTGCTGTAAAATGCCTCTTTCGGTGGTAAATTGTTTTCCTCTAACCTCTCCCAAGAGTTAACGTAGTCATATGGGAAAACTCCTTTTCTTAATACAAGCGGTAACTGAGTTTCATTGAAAAATTTAGTTGTATCTGTAAAACTGTTTTTAGGGAGATATAAAACTAATTGACTTAGACTCTCAGACATAAATCTAAATGAGTCAATGAAACGAAATTTTATTCCATTTGAAAAATTGTCAAAAGGGAGGGGGTGGATATAGACGCAATTAAAATTAAGGCTGGAATAGTGGGGGACGCCACCAGTCTTCAGAACACTTTTTGCAAATTAACCATAAATCTTTATTCACAATTAAAATGTCTCCGAGGAGATACAGACAAAATAATACACAACTAGTGAAATAATAATGGATCTGAACACCACAGTGTATGTGTCCTTTATAACACTTTGGTGCGGAATACGCACTACACTCAATGAATAAGTATTGGTACAAAACAATATACAACGGGGAAATTAATTAGACTAATTAATTGTACAAGACAATATATTTCAGGGAAGACTTAATTGTAATAATTATTGTACAAGGCAATATACAACGGGGAAATTAATTAGACTAATTATTTGTACAAGACAAAATATATCAGGGAAGACTTAATTGTAATAATTATTGTACAAGGCAATATACAACAGGGAAAACTTAGAACAATTGTTTGTACTAGGCGACATACAACAGGGAAAGTGATTAGAATAGTTATTTGTCCAAGATAATATACGTATATCAGGGAGGAATTAATTGTAATAATTATTGTACTTATGTGAGTCTCTATCCATAAAGTCCAAAAGTTTGAGCTCATTAACTAATAAACTAAGACACAGTTTTCTCATAACCTTTTGAACACAAACCACAGTTTTTAATAATAATACGCACACATGAAAAAGCTGATGCTAACATGGCCGACATTCCTTCTCAGTGACGCTTGGCTTCACATCCTACCAGCACATCCCCCTCTCTCTTCGTGCTCACCCAATTGCGCCAACTGACGCGGAGCACACTCTGGGAAAAAACAAGTCTGGGGGCCGCCACTATTGGGGAACCAAACAAGCAGCTTGAAAAAATGATTTAAAACCAATATTTTTGCCCGTCATCGCTCTTGCACCATCTGTGCATATTCCACAGCAATTTTTCCATTCTAAACCTTCTGCTTTTAAAAATTCGTCAACTTTACAATATATGTCTTTCCCTGTAGTATGGTCTTCCATAGGACGACAAAATAACAATTCTTCCTCCACACTTTCTTAATAAACGTACCTGACATATACTAACAACTGAGCCAATTTAGTAATATCAGTTGTTTCGTCCAACTGAATTGAAAATTTTGGGCTTTCATTAATTCTTGTAATAAGTTGTACTAAGTGATCCTTCTTAATATCAGAAATTCTATTCGAGACAGTGTCGTTCGACAAAGCAATTTTTCGAATATCATCGCCATATTTTCTTCCATGTTGGTTTCCACCATTTTAATAGCAGCAGGTAACACAAGATCTTCTCCAATGGTGAACGGCTTTTTATTTTTAGCAATACAGTATGAAACTTCATATGACGCTAGTAAATATTTTTCATTAACGGTTATAAATTTTTCAAAGATTTTCTCTTCTTTATTTAAAGATTTAAACAGTCTTTCAAAATATTCTTTTGGTTTATTGACATACGAAACATGCTTTGATTCAAGATGTCTTTTTAATTTTGATGGTTTCATACTCTCCGAAGCCAATAATTCATTGCAGATCAAACAAAGAGGTTGTTCATTACCCTTACAATTTTGAAATGTAAAGCCAAATTGAAGAAAAGACTCATCATATTTTCTTTTTCGCACATTAGATGCCTGTTTTCCAATACTTTGTCCTGCCTGAGAAGAGTTTGTAGCATTATCATCTGCGTCATTACCATTCTTATTTAAGTTCAGCCATTTATCCATGGCCAAAAATTATTTTGATCCTAAAATACAATAAATATATAAAAATAACATATTGCACATAATAATTTATTTATTAATTACCGAATAAAAAAAAAAAACAAACAAACTAAAATCTTGTTACGGCGGAACACTGACAATTGACCACACTAGAAGAGCGTCAACACTCCACTAATTCACATTACAGTCAGTGTTATTGAATCATTGTTTAGCTGCAGGTTGCACGTGTGTACGCGCGCGCATTCCTCCCTTTGATTGTGTGTGATATTTAGAGGTGGCGGTCAGAGTGGGAAGTCAGCGGCGCGCGGTTTATTCAACATGTATGATACCGACAAACGCACTAACAATGTATAGCCACAGTATAATAATAGCGATCATCGAACGTTTACTGCTGTCGGTGGAGATAGCTCAAAACCTTCAACAAATGCGCGTGTCTAGACGCTGCAAGTCCACTGTATTCCGCCAACTCTAGTGATGTTATAAAATGGTATATATAAATATTTGACATTAAAATTTCTCGCGACCCATAGTTTAAGAAGCCCTGCCTTAGATGAATTGTTGGCAGTTATAAACTCTAGTAAAAACAATAAATCTACCGGATTAGATTTAATAGCAAATGAATGTTATAAGTGTATGAATGACCACTGGGTTCAACAAGTTTTAAATATATATAACAAAATCTGGCGAGAGGAAAACGTTCCTTTAAACTGGGTCAAAGTAAGGATGGTAATGTTACAAAAAAAGTCCCTACAGATGACCCTCAAAATTACAGGGGAATATTAAACACCATTGTTAAACTCTTCACTGCAATTTTGTACAATAGACTAAAAAACTGGTCAGAAGTAAAACAATTAATTCCTGAAACACAAACGGGATTCAGGGCGGGTAAAGGTTGCAGAGATAGTGTGTTTATATTGTCCTCAGTTGTAAACATCTCCTTGAGGCTTAAGAAAAGTAAGATCTTGGCAATATTTGTTGACTTTAAACGTGCCTTTGACACGGTAAATCATCAAAAACTCTGGCATCGACTGTATAACCTAGGTATTCAAGGTAAACTGCTACGTATTTTGATAAAATTATACGAGTCGGCGTCTTTTGTTTTGCAAGATAGTTCCCAAACCTCTGATTCTATATCCATATCCTAGGGTGACTTGCAAGGGGACATTCTGAGCCCCCAAATCTTCATATTATTTATTTCTGATATCGAAGAGTTCTTCATAAATAGAAATGTTGAGGGTATCCCCATCAATCGTTATAGAAACCTGCTTTGCTTACTTTATGCCAATGATTTAGACATCATGGCAAGTAGTTGGAGGGACGCTCAAAACAAGTTACGCATATTAGAAGAATATTCCTCACATAGTAGCCTAACGGTTAATATTAATAAAACAATGGTACTCCCAACTATCTTGTAAGATTAGAGACAGGTCAAGTTCACATGAAGTATAAGCTCTTTAAAAGAATGGTGAACTGGTGGATCTCCATACTGAATATGCCAGAAGATCACTTACCAAAGATATGTTACAATCGCCTTGTTGAACTCTCCGATGCATTTAACTTGCCCTTTAACTGGGTGCTGGAGTTAAGAAAACATCTTTCCATCATAGGTTCAGAGGAAATTTGGATTGCCCAAGACCCCTATCTTATCAAAGAAAATTATAATAATTTAGCGCAAAGATATTTAAACCATTTGATCTCTAAAGACATTGACTCTGTATAAATAGTAGTTTCAATGTTTTTTACAGGGATATGTGTTCCTTCGGAACCACCCAAAGTTACCTTAGTAAAAAAAATCAAATCAATAAAATTAGGATATTTGCTCAGCTAAGGTTGTCTGGGAAACATCGCGCCCGGGTCTGGCATAGAAATTTCACAATAACCTTTTCTGAGGAATCCGAATGCCCTCTTTGCAGGAACAGTCGGGATAGTCTAATTCATACCCTATTATCACGTCCAATTCTTTCCTCTTTTAGGGACACGTATATCGGGAAATACATAGTCATTCAAAGTTCAGACAGAGAAAATTTTCTGGATCTACTGTCAGCTGAGAATGACAATAATAAAATGAATAATATTTATTTTTTTGAAAAACGAAAAGCTTAAAACTTAGAAAACTATTATTAGAGTTTTAATTTTTCATTGATAGCCTATTTTTAATTAGCTAGCCACTTGCCTGCCTTATCGAGCCTGTTTAATACTGTTTATCAGAAAATTAGTTTGATTCATGTAAAGCTCTCCGTTTTATTTATTTAAAAGAAAATTCTTGTTTCATTTGTTTAACATCACGTCCGCGTTTTCTCTTAATTTGTATTTAGTATTAATGTATCTTATTGTATTAGAGAATATTGATTTCATTTATTTATTTATTTTATTTTCTGTTATTTTTTCTGTTTTTCATTTATTTATTTTTATTTTTTTCGGTTATTCTGTTACAAATTTATTCAGTATTTGTCAATTTAATTTCTATTAGATAAGCTACCTACCTTATATTAGTTTCATATTAAATTCTATTTTATTGTAAAGAAGTTTGTATTGGTCAACTCATTGCTATGAGTTGTGTAAAACTCTATAAGCAATAAAAAATTCATTCATTCATTCATTCATTATTATTCAACATTTTCTACGCATAACAAACCGCATCTATAAATGTGGCAATGTGGCAAACAAGATCCATATCAGACCCAGGTGTAGAGGAGAATGTGGAAAATGGATTTCAAAAAACAACAGGTCGTGATTTATGTTTTGGTGATGGACATGAGAAATAGTCAGAATACCTATCCTAATTTAAATATAAAGAAACATTTTTTTAAATAAATGTTTAAGAAATTGTTTTAATTCTAGATAAATGTCCTTTGATGTAATAGTGTCATCTGTTTAAATATTATTATCCTAAAAACCATAAATAAAAAAAATCATAAGTTTCAAATTGAAAACAAAATTAGCCCTCCAAAGTGTATATTATAATTTTATAATACATATATATATTATAGTATATATGTATAATAATAATATATTATAAAAATAATATGGGTTTATCAATAACTACATTGTTTGATGAAAAGGGGTTTTATAACAATATGAAGTAGACAATAAGTTGGGTAGACTTATATCAGTGACAGAGTAGACTTATATCAGTGACAGAGTAGACTTATATCAGTGACAGAGTAGACTTAGTCTCTGACGTTTCCTAGGTGAGTAAGAATATTCTGCGTCCAAAGTTGACCACCACAATACTAATTGTATCGCTACGAAAATTCTCCCCCCCCCCCCAAGTAACTAAATGATCCTACTGTAACTGGGCACTAGAATTAGTTGCTAGGTTTATGTTCACAGCTGGGGTTTTTATTTGATAAAAAAAGTATTTTATTGACTTTGGGTCATTCTGAGTTGGGACTTGCTGGAATACAGACGAGGATTGAGAGATTGTAGAAAAGCCAAGTTTCCCTCTTGCTGACCTGCGACTTTTCTTGTCTGCGGCCCATGCGGCGTATGTATGTTTATTCCTGTATCAAATATTTTGTTAAGTAAATCCGTTAAGTAAATTCATCAGACTTATTGTTATCATAGCTTTGTTCAAGTAGTTTAGTTGTCCTATCTATCTGTGAGTGTATGTACGTGTGTGTGAGTGTGTGCTTGAGTGTGTGTAAGTGGCTCTCTATAGAAGTGTAGTTCGTACGCGGTAGCGGCTGGCCTACATTGGTGTCAGGTGTGGGGTATAGTCGGAAACCCTTAACGTTTCCCCATCCTTACCATTAGTGCTCTGGAATTATGGAAGAGGTGAAGGCACTAAAGGAGGAGGTAGACAGGTTGAAAGAGGAGGTGCGCTGGATGAACTCCCAAAGGAAAGCAGCAAGCTTATCCTCTAATGAAGGGGGGGTTAAGCGAGATCTTTCCCTTCAATCGTTAATCATGCCTTGGAGTGGGGACATACCTGATAGGCCTATTGACCAATTTCTGCAAAATTTTTCCTTAGTGGCCGAAAGAGGCGGGTGGTCAGATGCGGATAAAATTATGATATGTCGTCTTAAAATAAAAGAGGCTGCAGCAGATTGTGTGGCTTGTCGACCGGAGCTATTGCTACCCACGGCGACATTTGCGGATATGGTTGATGTGATTAGAACTCGCTTTGCGGAGGAGGCTACGCCTGAGCAAAAGCTGTTGGAGCTTAACTCTCTTGAACAACTGTCGGGTGAAGATGCGCGTCAGTTTGCAGATCGGTGTCGGCAAGTCGGGGAGAAAACATTGCCTATCTCGGCATCAGTAGCTGAAGCAGGGTGGGCTAGGGCTCAGTTTGAAAGAATTCTTATGGCTGCCTGTATAAAAGGGCTCAAAGGAGAACCAAGCCGGCAACTACAATACGATCCCCCGAAAACGTTTCACGAAGCGGTGGCATGGGCTTCGCGTATTGAGCAAGTGAGAGTGAAGTCAACCTCTCCACGGGAAATATGGGCTGTGCAAGGAAGTTCCAGTCTAGAAGGGAAGACAACAGTGGAGCCCCAACGATCAGGGGCATGTGCTTTCGTTGTGGGCGACCGGGACATTTTGCAAAGACATGTGATCTGAGAATGAGGAAGAGCCTTGGGTGGGGTAACCAACGCAGTGAGGCTGCTCCCTCAAAAAGGGAGTCAGCCTGTTTTGTTTGTGGCCAAATGGGACACTATGCACGAGATTGCGCTCGACGAGCTACCTTAGCAAAAGTCAGGACTTGGTATGAGGGGGAAGGCCCGTACCCAAAAGCGGTGGGCTCGACCGATGGCCCGACGTCGAATGCCCGTTAAAACCGAGGGCCCCTGCCCTGGTGCCAAGTGTAGCAACGGGGAAGTCTAAGGGTTTAACAATACCTGTGTTTACAGGAAAGAGTCGGTTGGAATTACTTGTTGACTGCGGGTCAGAAATTTCCATTTTAAAACAAGCAATTCCTGGAGTGGTAGTCAAGCAGTCCCGTATTAAAGATTCAAGAAGTGGGACCACTTCCTGACCCACGGCACCCACCACCTTCGAGTGAGACGATTCGCTTCCTATGTTCACCCTCTCCGCTGTTGCTACCCACTGACCCTTCCCAACATTCACTTCTGACTCCGTTAGGTTTATCACTTTCACCCAAACCCGGCGGTCTTCAGCCCGGTTTAAACTCCTCGCTATCCTCAAGCCCCCTTCAATCGGCATCAGGGATTCTAAAAGAATGTCCCCTTCCAGGTCACGGACTATCTTCCCCTCCACTAAGCATTCGCTGTGACCTGTTATCTTCTGACAGCGTGCTACCTTCACGCCGATCTCGCTTGCACTGCCTTCCCGAGGCCTGTTAGGGTTCCTTTCCCTGTTCTCTTGATTGTCCGTCCTATAGGACACTGCTTTCTCCTTGCAGCTATTCTCCACCAGTGCTACTGACGGGTTTCTGGGTTTAATTGTGACCTGACCTCGGCCAGCGTCTAAGCAACCAACCCTATTAGGTCCCAACCCATGAGACCATCCCCGAGAGTGGCTACCGCAGCCATCACAAAGGTGTGGTTCACCCGGCTCCCCTCTACAAAGAACTCCAGTTCCTGTTCACCTCTAATGAGTACCGAACTCCCCGTAACTCCTGTTGCTTTAATACGGGACTGCTTGACTACCACTCCAGGAATTGCTTGTTTTAAAATGGAAATTTCTGACCCGCAGTCAACAAGTAATTCCAACCGACTCTTTCCTGTAAACACAGGTATTGTTAAACCCTTAGACTTCCCCGTTGCTACACTTGGCACCAGGGCAGGGGCCCTCGGTTTTAACGGGCATTCGACGTCGGGCCATCGGTCGAGCCCACCGCTTTTGGGTACGGGCCTTCGCCCTCATACCAAGTCCTGACTTTTGCTAAGGTAGCTCGTCGAGCGCAATCTCGTGCATAGTGTCCCATTTGGCCACAAACAAAACAGGCTGACTCCCTTTTTGAGGGAGCAGCCTCACTGCGTTGGTTACCCCACCCAAGGCTCTTCCTCATTCTCAGATCACATGTCTTTGCAAAATGTCCCGGTCGCCCACAACGAAAGCACATGCCCCTGATCGTTGGGGCTCCACTGTTGTCTTCCCTTCTAGACTGGAACTTCCTTGCACAGCCCATATTTCCCGTGGAGAGGTTGACTTCACTCTCACTTGCTCAATACGCGAAGCCCATGCCACCGCTTCGTGAAACGTTTTCGGGGGATCGTATTGTAGTTGCCGGCTTGGTTCTCCTTTGAGCCCTTTTATACAGGCAGCCATAAGAATTCTTTCAAACTGAGCCCTAGCCCACCCTGCTTCAGCTACTGATGCCGAGATAGGCAATGTTTTCTCCCCGACTTGCCGACACCGATCTGCAAACTGACGCGCATCTTCACCCGACAGTTGTTCAAGAGAGTTAAGCTCCAACAGCTTTTGCTCAGGCGTAGCCTCCTCCGCAAAGCGAGTTCTAATCACATCAACCATATCCGCAAATGTCGCCGTGGGTAGCAATAGCTCCGGTCGACAAGCCACACAATCTGCTGCAGCCTCTTTTATTTTAAGACGACATATCATAATTTTATCCGCATCTGACCACCCGCCTCTTTCGGCCACTAAGGAAAAATTTTGCAGAAATTGGTCAATAGGCCTATCAGGTATGTCCCCACTCCAAGGCATGATTAACGATTGAAGGGAAAGATCTCGCTTAACCCCCCCTTCATTAGAGGATAAGCTTGCTGCTTTCCTTTGGGAGTTCATCCAGCGCACCTCCTCTTTCAACCTGTCTACCTCCTCCTTTAGTGCCTTCACCTCTTCCATAATTCCAGAGCACTAATGGTAAGGATGGGGAAACGTTAAGGGTTTCCGACTATACCCCACACCTGACACCAATGTAGGCCAGCCGCTACCGCGTACGAACTACACTTCTATAGAGAGCCACTTACACACACTCAAGCACACACTCACACACACGTACATACACTCACAGATAGATAGGACAACTAAACTACTTGAACAAAGCTATGATAACAATAAGTCTGATGAATTTACTTAACGGATTTACTTAACAAAATATTTGATACAGGAATAAACATACATACGCCGCATGGGCCGCAGACAAGAAAAGTCGCAGGTCAGCAAGAGGGAAACTTGGCTTTTCTACAATCTCTCAATCCTCGTCTGTATTCCAGCAAGTCCCAACTCAGAATGACCCAAAGTCAATAAAATACTTTTTTTATCAAATAAAAACCCCAGCTGTGAACATAAACCTAGCAACTAATTCTAGTGCCCAGTTACAGTAGGATCATTTAGTTACTTGGGGGGGGGGGGAGAATTTTCGTAGCGATACAATTAGTATTGTGGTGGTCAACTTTGGACGCAGAATATTCTTACTCACCTAGGAAACGTCAGAGACTAAGTCTACTCTGTCACTGATATAAGTCTACTCTGTCACTGATATAAGTCTACTCTGTCACTGATATAAGTCTACCCAACTTATTGTCTACTTCATATTGTTATAAAACCCCTTTTCATCAAACAATGTAGTTATTGATAAACCCATATTATTTTTATAATATATTATTATTATACATATATACTATAATATATATATGTATTATAAAATTATAATATACACTTTGGAGGGCTAATTTTGTTTTCAATTTGAAACTTATGATTTTTTTTATTTATGGTTTTTAGGATAATAATATTTAAACAGATGACACTATTACATCAAAGGACATTTATCTAGAATTAAAACAATTTCTTAAACATTTATTTAAAAAAATGTTTCTTTATATTTAAATTAGGATAGGTATTCTGACTATTTCTCATGTCCATCACCAAAACATAAATCACGACCTGTTGTTTTTTGAAATCCATTTTCCACATTCTCCTCTACACCTGGGTCTGATATGGATCTTGTTTGCCACATTGCCACATTTATAGATGCGGTTTGTTATGCGTAGAAAATGTTGAATAATAATGAATGAATGAATGAATGAATTTTTTATTGCTTATAGAGTTTTACACAACTCATAGCAATGAGTTGACCAATACAAACTTCTTTACAATAAAATAGAATTTAATATGAAACTAATATAAGGTAGGTAGCTTATCTAATAGAAATTAAATTGACAAATACTGAATAAATTTGTAACAGAATAACCGAAAAAAATAAAAATAAATAAATGAAAAACAGAAAAAATAACAGAAAATAAAATAAATAAATAAATGAAATCAATATTCTCTAATACAATAAGATACATTAATACTAAATACAAATTAAGAGAAAACGCGGACGTGATGTTAAACAAATGAAACAAGAATTTTCTTTTAAATAAATAAAACGGAGAGCTTTACATGAATCAAACTAATTTTCTGATAAACAGTATTAAACAGGCTCGATAAGGCAGGCAAGTGGCTAGCTAATTAAAAATAGGCTATCAATGAAAAATTAAAACTCTAATAATAGTTTTCTAAGTTTTAAGCTTTTCGTTTTTCAAAAAAATAAATATTATTCATTTTATTATTGTCATTCTCAGCTGACAGTAGATCCAGAAAATTTTCTCTGTCTGAACTTTGAATGACTATGTATTTCCCGATATACGTGTCCCTAAAAGAGGAAAGAATTGGACGTGATAATAGGGTATGAATTAGACTATCCCGACTGTTCCTGCAAAGAGGGCATTCGGATTCCTCAGAAAAGGTTATTGTGAAATTTCTATGCCAGACCCGGGCGCGATGTTTCCCAGACAACCTTAGCTGAGCAAATATCCTAATTTTATTGATTTGATTTTTTTTACTAAGGTAACTTTGGGTGGTTCCGAAGGAACACATATCCCTGTAAAAAACATTGAAACTACTATTTATACAGAGTCAATGTCTTTAGAGATCAAATGGTTTAAATATCTTTGCGCTAAATTATTATAATTTTCTTTGATAAGATAGGGGTCTTGGGCAATCCAAATTTCCTCTGAACCTATGATGGAAAGATGTTTTCTTAACTCCAGCACCCAGTTAAAGGGCAAGTTAAATGCATCGGAGAGTTCAACAAGGCGATTGTAACATATCTTTGGTAAGTGATCTTCTGGCATATTCAGTATGGAGATCCACCAGTTCACCATTCTTTTAAAGAGCTTATACTTCATGTGAACTTGACCTGTCTCTAATCTTACAAGATAGTTGGGAGTACCATTGTTTTATTAATATTAACCGTTAGGCTACTATGTGAGGAATATTCTTCTAATATGCGTAACTTGTTTTGAGCGTCCCTCCAACTACTTGCCATGATGTCTAAATCATTGGCATAAAGTAAGCAAAGCAGGTTTCTATAACGATTGATGGGGATACCCTCAACATTTCTATTTATGAAGAACTCTTCGATATCAGAAATAAATAATATGAAGATTTGGGGGCTCAGAATGTCCCCTTGCAAGTCACCCTAGGATATGGATATAGAATCAGAGGTTTGGGAACTATCTTGCAAAACAAAAGACGCCGACTCGTATAATTTTATCAAAATACGTAGCAGTTTACCTTGAATACCTAGGTTATACAGTCGATGCCAGAGTTTTTGATGATTTACCGTGTCAAAGGCACGTTTAAAGTCAACAAATATTGCCAAGATCTTACTTTTCTTAAGCCTCAAGGAGATGTTTACAACTGAGGACAATATAAACACACTATCTCTGCAACCTTTACCCGCCCTGAATCCCGTTTGTGTTTCAGGAATTAATTGTTTTACTTCTGACCAGTTTTTTAGTCTATTGTACAAAATTGCAGTGAAGAGTTTAACAATGGTGTTTAATATTCCCCTGTAATTTTGAGGGTCATCTGTAGGGACTTTTTTTGTAACATTACCATCCTTACTTTGACCCAGTTTAAAGGAACGTTTTCCTCTCGCCAGATTTTGTTATATATATTTAAAACTTGTTGAACCCAGTGGTCATTCATACACTTATAACATTCATTTGCTATTAAATCTAATCCGGTAGATTTATTGTTTTTACTAGAGTTTATAACTGCCAACAATTCATCTAAGGCAGGGCTTCTTAAACTATGGGTCGCGAGAAATTTTAATGTCAAATATTTATATATACCATTTTATAACATCACTAGAGTTGGCGGAATACAGTGGACTTGCAGCGTCTAGACACGCGCATTTGTTGAAGGTTTTGAGCTATCTCCACCGACAGCAGTAAACGTTCGATGATCGCTATTATTATACTGTGGCTATACATTGTTAGTGCGTTTGTCGGTATCATACATGTTGAATAAACCGCGCGCCGCTGACTTCCCACTCTGACCGCCACCTCTAAATATCACACACAATCAAAGGGAGGAATGCGCGCGCGTACACACGTGCAACCTGCAGCTAAACAATGATTCAATAACACTGACTGTAATGTGAATTAGTGGAGTGTTGACGCTCTTCTAGTGTGGTCAATTGTCAGTGTTCCGCCGTAACAAGATTTTAGTTTGTTTGTTTTTTTTTTTTATTCGGTAATTAATAAATAAATTATTATGTGCAATATGTTATTTTTATATATTTATTGTATTTTAGGATCAAAATCTCTAAAAATGAACATTAAAACTTTGATGAGTGAATTGAATATATATAGAATAGAAACATACTGTATTTTATGTAAGCTACATGATACAGGGGGTCTGGCCCAACATTTCAAAGTAAACAAAAAACAAAAACAAACACAATTAGCACTCAAAACCATCAATCAAGTCTCATACAAGTCCAAAATAAAATTTCTCATTTTAATAGCACACTCAACAAATTTAAACATATTCTTCAACTGATTCCCATCGATTATATTTAGTAATCTCACGAGTGAGTCCTCTTCATTGCCGCTGCGATCTATATACTGAGCAAGGAATTCCTTCCTGTATGACCTGTAGATTGGACATTTCAGCAAAAAATGTACCAATGTTAAAGGCTCTTTTGTATTGCAGAGATCACATATTGTGCTTGCATTGATGGAAACCCTTTCTCCATTTAGAAATATCCTTATTAGATTTATATTGGACAATCTCAACTGGCATAAGACTCTTTGCTGTTTAATCGGCATTCTTTCCGTGATGTAACGTTCACCTTCTCCAAACGCTGTTAATTGTCTAAAAAACGGATTGTATTTGGAGTTCAGTATACAATTAACATCTTGACTTCTCAGATGATTTGTCCACCTTTCAATAATGTCTGCTTTGAAATGATGCAAAACCTCGACACTATTGAAATTATATATAGCCGGGAGCCCTATTATCCCAAGTGTGTTGTTGAGATGCAGGAACCAATGGTTTTTGGGCTGCGATAGCAGGTTGATGGTTGTTAGATACTTTACCATAACATCAAAGCATTTGTTTAAATGTTCATTTGGAGACATACGAAGAACTTGTATCCATAGATTCAATGTTCTCTCTAATACTGTAACCCGTATATCTTTACACCCTGTTTCAGTACGAATGAAATGGTAAATGATACAGTTGTTTGAAAAAACAAATTTGCAACCTTTCCAATGATTCCAAATATCCAAGGGCCCAAAGTTCCGAAGAGTAAAGAGCTGTAGCTGCTACCACAGATTCAAACAACCTGATCTTCACCTCCCAACTATCAGATTTACCTCGCGCCAATACCTCCCTCACCTTGCCCAGAGCTTTCAGTCCTTTCTTATAAAAGCTTTCGGACGCACCCCGGAAAACTCCTATGCAACTAAATGGCACACCCAAATACGTGACGTTGTTGACATATTTGATTTCTTTGTCCTCATACGTTAACGGAATATATCTGTTAAATTTGGGTGATGACCTAAATACCATCACATTAGTCTTCTGAGTGTTCACAGATAAGCCGTTTACCTTGTAATACTCCAGGAGTACATCCAGTTTTATCTGGGCATCATGATGAGAGTCTGCAAATATTAAAATATCGTCTGCAAATAATAGGCATAATAGATCATTTTTATCATCATATTTGGGTCCCCTCAGTCCTTTATTCCTGAAAAAGGATGAGTGTAATCCAGTCAAAGAAACATGTAGTGCATACTAGTGAAATAAACAAGGTATCTTTATCACCATTTGATGATAAAAGAGAGATCCTTTCAGACAATGTTCAAACATTAGCCATAGGTTATAAGGCATCTATGTAATCACCATAATTATTTGTAAAAATAAAATATTTTTTAAAAAAATGTGTTTTTCTTTCTCCTCCTCCAAAAAAAAAAAGACAAGTTTTTAAATAATCATTTTTTATTTTTTAAAAACATATTTACATATTAAAAAAATATTTACATAAAAAAAAAAATATTATAAACAGGTCTTCTTCCACTCGCAGTCTTGCACATCCTCTTTCTCACCCTCTAGATGTTTACTTCACTGCCACAAAAGAAGCATGTAACTGTTTTCCGATAGTGATAATAGCTGTGGATTGCGAGTAGATTTCCATCCAGTTCACCATCTTAATGGATGAAGGTTTTAAGTCTTGTATCCATTTGCTCCAAATTCACCTTGTCCAGATTTGCATTTATCCAAAAGGCCAACTGTTTTGCTTGCTTTAACGAGCAATACTGTGTTCTATAGGAATGAGTATCCTCGCATATTTCAAACAATGTGGCCCCTGGCAGTTTCTGTAAGGAAGGATATCCAAATTCGCCCAAGTCTAGAACAACTCTTCCGAGGATAGTCCCAAGTGTTTACACTTTTCGTATCCTTTTGCGAATATTGCTCTGAAATCTTGGGTCGCCTCCTGGATTAAAGTATTAAATTTTTCATACCTTATTTCACCTTTAGACTATTCTATGGCATGGAGATTGCTCTCCAGCCATTTGTTTGGGTAACATCCTCCTTCTTCGAAATTTTCTTTTGGTGGCGTGAGCAAAAACTGAGTAATTAAGGAGATCGATCAGGGTAACCTCCTTAACTATAAACTTTTTCTTGTAAAGAAAAGCTTGGAAATTTATCATAACTTCGTTCATTGCTGTAACTGATGAACTGACTGACTCTCTCTGGAAGCAGCCGCATTATATATCCAGCAATACCCTACAAAAAAAAAAAAAAACTGGTTTTAAATACGTCTGACTAGTCCTTGTAGAGGGGAGTATTCGACCAATGTGTCGTGCAAAATTAATGCGTACGCTGTGGTGTTGGCCTTGAAGGCTTCACTACATTCCATCTCAATTCTTATATCAACAGAGGATGAGCGAATAGCTTCAGATTGACGTGAACAATCAATCACAATAATGGGTGCAAGATCCTTAAACATATGTTTGCACAATAGAGGATTGTTTTCTCTTCCATAGTAACTATTTTGGAAATCCTGATACATGTAATATATGGAACTGTAGTAGTTTTTGTTATAGTTTACATTTAGGTCGTGATAGGGATATGCTTGTGAATTTAAAAATAGTTTCACATTTGTAATGTTGCATTGATCAAAGATTGTAGGATCTGCAGTGAAATTATGTTTCCTGTTTGTTTGGAATTCTACAATAACATAGCGTGGTTTTTCCTAATTTGTGCTAGTTTTCAAAGCCCATGAATGTTTAGTAGATGCAGGTAGAGTTGGATATTCAATAAGGTCCCAAGATCTAAATGCCATGGGAATGGTCTTTCCCCTATTGACAACGTTTAGAAACTTTTATTTCTGTTGATCAGACACTTTCACATACGGGACCCTCCATTGGATAGACTTGATCTCAATATTAGCCTTTGTAGTCGTATGAGCGCTAAACATTGAGTCATTGTCACTTTTACTTCTGCAGAATAAGAGTTAAAGAAAACTCTTTGATGGAACGGTGAATATGTCCTGCTGTTGAATGGAGATGATGATTTCATCAGAATTGTTCATTTAATTATTAATGGGCATATGATTATGCCATTGGTAGTCGGTGATGCGATCGTCGAAAACTACTTCATCATTCACGTTTAATATCTCTTCCATTGCGCCGCCGCTTTACCACCAATCCTATTCTCTGAAGAAATTTGATATTTGCAGGTGTTAACCTCGTCCTGCGGGTAGCAGTACTGTATGGTTTACTCCTAACGCTACCGCTTTTTATACTTTTTCTCCTTTGGTAATCAAAGCCCATTCTGTTTTAAATGTAAACGTATGGTAATCACTTCTTTACGAAAATCCACTATATTGTTATCTTGATCTGTGAGAGTTAGCGTAATATTGTCAGTTCCTTCTCCAGTGACTGGGAAATAAATGACCGGGCTGGGCTCTTGTACTAGCTTATAACCAGGAGGAACTGTAGGAGAAAATTCATATATTGTATGTCCAGGTTCTCCATTTCTATAGGAACCTTGTTACTAATTTCAAATTAGTATATCACTTAAGGGTAAGTATAGAAGTTGTTCGTGGTTTTGTGAATGTTTTGATAGTGGCTACCTGAGGTTCAGGAAATATTGATTTCATTTTTATAAAAGACTAGGACTTCTAAAGATTATACTTATTTTTATCTATTTTGTTAAATTCAGTGCTTTGTATGGGAATGAATTAAATCATGTGGGAATGTTTTTTTTAAAAAAAGTCACCTGGATAGAAAATATAGAAAATCGACAAAAAAAAAAAAGACAGTTCAGTTTGGTCGTCAGGAGAGACGAGTCGAGAATATTCAAACAGACAATGGCAAGGAATTCTACAATGCTCATTTCAAGCAGCTTATGAAATCATATCAAATTAATCACTACAGTACATTTAGCAAAATTAAATGTGCCATTGTTGAACGATTTAATAGAACATTTAAAGGATTAATGTATCGTTTATTCAGCCTCCAAGGTAGTTACAAATATATTGGTCATTTATCTCATCTAATAGAGAAGTATAACAATACAGTTCACCGTACCATAGGAGTGAAACCTTCAGAAGTGAATCAGATTAACGCGCATGAGATATTGATGATGAAGAGAAGGAGGAGGCAAAGAGGTGAACCACGTTTTAAGGAAGGAGATTATGTTCGCATTTCCAAAAATAGAACCGTATTCTCCAGAGGTTGTTACGTCACCTCTACAAATACCTCTGGACAAGGCAAGCTCAGTGGAGACGGGGTGGGTAAGGAGAAAAGGGGAGACAAGGAAGAGGAAATATGATAACTACTAATAATACTAAGGGAAAAGAAAAATAACAAAATAAGTAAAATTAGAATTAAAAAAAAAAAAAGTAGTTACCTAGTAACCGCTCTTCGGTTAGCGAACCTGCGTTGTGCGACTCTATAGGCCGATACTCTAACTATACGGCTACACTAATGTAGCAATAATTAATTAATGCCAGCTATGCTTATAATGTGATTGCACAGCAAAAAAAATAACAACTGGAATAAATAAAAAAACTTCTGAATTAAGGTTATAATTGAACTAGAAGACGGAAAAGTTCCTTTACAAAAAAACGAATCTACTAATTAATACTAACTTAGAAGAAATTACATCCGCAGCTTGAGCTAATAAAATTAATCCAATAACCAAAATTATATCTAACACTCCTAAAAAGATAGTCCCGATTCAAAATTAAGTTCCACACTTACGTAGTATATTACCAGGCCTGGTCGTCGTTGTCCTTTCTCCAGTCTTCTTCTTAGATGACCATTACTTTCCTTCTGCCCTCCGAGAAACGAATAGTTCTTCACTCGGCAATTTATTCTATAGAGATTGCAGAGGGAAGAGCGAAATCCGCCTGACTACTTCCTTTTATTTAAATTCTTCTCTCCTTTCTCCAAGACAAGGTATACCTATTTTTTCCTCCTTTTTTTCTGAATCCAGATCGCATCAGTCTCTAACCCCATATGATCCTCTCGTCGCTTGTCTTTTTTTCCGCTGCCCTCTTCACACAACCCTGTGCTCTTCTCAATATAATTTATCACCCATACATTCTTCATTTCTCTTGAACAAATTTCCTGGACTCATTTTCTTAATCCTAAATTGTCCCTAACCCTAACTAAATAGATAGAAAAAAATTTAGAAATAACTATAGTCATACTGCCAGAATTGTTTTCGTTTTGAGAAGCTGTTACATCGTAACAAGGTTTTACACCAAATTGGTCAGCTGAAATATATAAAGTTGTAGCTGTACGCAGGACAATACCTTACACTTATCTTTTAGAAGATATGTCCAAACAACCTATACAAGGAGCATTTTATTCGCAGGAATAACAGAAAACTAAATTCAAAGATGTATATCTTGTGGAGAGGATATTGCGTAGAAAACATGATAGGGTGTACGTGAAATGGTGGGGATTCCCCAAACCATCTTGGATAAATGCAAAGGATTTAGTCAACTAATACTAGATTTTTCGCCTTCATTTTCTCGTTACCTTTCGTACAGTTAACATCATCATGGAACACCTGGAGAGTATCATCTCACACCCCTTATACGGCCGATTCAGACAGGATTTGACAGCATCAAAGTAAATCTTGGAGATTTCGATAAGGCTGCTTTACTTGTGAAAGTTGAGTCAGCCATTAAAGACCTGGAGGAAATAGCCAAGGAATGTAATCAAAGGAGTACAACTGAGGGATTTCATTATACAAATTGTGTCTGGGCAAATGAAGATTGTGAAGAGGGGCTTGATACATGCATTTGTATTTACGCAGCTATGTTAGATCATGAAATTTCGCAAGCATTAAACACTTTGTATGGTTAAATAAATATATATTTTTTTCTCTCTCTTAATTGTCTTCTATTTATATCGATCCTTGTGTGTTTCCTCATTCATTTGTAAACCACGCAGAATACAGTCAACATGATAAGGTACTTAATTCTTACGTTTTGTTTACCTTACGCATTATCCTACAACAACTCTACGATTAATTATCTACAAATATATGGTTATTTGAATCAAGATGATAATTCTTTAACAGCAGCTAGCAGCGCTTTAAAACTATTCCAGACTCTACACTCTCTTCCGGCAGGTGGGCAGGAGAATGAAGAAACAATAAGTTTTGTGAATAGATCTAGATGCGGTGTTGAAGATAATTTCACGCCCTTCATGGTCGATAGTAGTAAATATAAATGGAGGGGATAAAATTTAACTTGGACAATTTATCCAGTTAAATATTTTGTAGTAGCAGAGAAAGCCTTTTCTCTCTGGTCAAAACATTCTGGACTAGGTTTTCACCATGATCAACATAAACCAAACATTACAATTTCCTTTGCCAGTAGGAAACATCTTTGCACTACAAATAGATGGAATTTCTGTTTTAAAGATTTTGATGTACTTGGCGGTGTCTTAGCACACGCTGAGTTTCCCAGTGAAGATCGAGAACAAGTGGAAATACATGTAGATGAAAATGAACATTGGAATGGTGCCCTGATGATACCTGCTGATGACGAGCTATCCTTATACTCAGTTTTGATTCATGAGATTGGACACGCTTTAGGCTTACAACATACATCGCATAAGAATTCCATAATGTATCCATACTATTATTTCCCAGATTTTATCAAACACATTGACGACATTGATCTTCAAACTCCAGAAATTGATGCTATACAATTGTTGTATGGTGAGAAGAAGATGACTGTTACAAAACCTACAACGACGACGACAACAACAACAACGACGACGCCTAAACCAATACCTCCTTTTCAACCGCTACTAGCCGATATTTGTCAATTTAAAAATGTAATTGACAATTTTCTGGTAATAAATAAACGAATTTATTTCTTCTACAGACGATTAGTATGGAGTATACCTCTGCTGAAGAATTTAAGAAATATTAGAGACTTTACACGATCATAATCCATAATGAGATGGTTAGATTTTCTACCTAAAAATTTTGTCAAAGTTTCTGCCATTTACCAACGTCTTAACAATGATATAGTTTTAATCGCAAACCGTCAGGTTTACCTTTTAGATCATATGGTATTACGTTTAAAATCACGACCTAGTTATCATTCTTTGCTAAGAGATGGTAATGTAAATGCGGTAATTAATGCGAATAAGGGAAAAACGTATGTTATATATGATATTTTTTTTTGTAAATGAAATAAACGAATGTGATGATTTGAAGGGTGATTATGTGGGAGATATATCAAATGTTTTCCCCGGAATACCACGTAACGTTTCCACCGCTTTTAAGGGTATAGTTGGTTGTTTATATTTTAAAGCAAACGATCTTTTCTATATTTACAATGAATTTCTAGAATCCTCCGTTGGCACTCTAAACAATCCATTATCATTATTCGATATTGAATGTAATGAACGGGATAATATCATAAATGATATACATGGACTTGTCAAGAAATTATGGTATAAGCAAAGTACACAAGTTACCACTGCCACTACCACCACCACCACCACTTCTGTGGACGAAATTTATGACAGCCTAAACATTTAATATATATATGTAGGGGTTAAATAATTCCGGTTCAGTTTTGTCACAACATCTACACCATGAGTTATCTAAACTGTAAGAATTTTTTTTACGATTTTTTTTTTTTTTTTTTTTTATATTAATTGTACTTCTCTTTTAGTAACTAGATGCCCAATTATTTACACACACATTGTCAGGACTGGTTCGTTGGCAGACCATATTAGGGAATGTTCAAAGATGAACCCCGAGATTAAGCAATGTCAAGGATGTAAAGTATTTTGGGCACGATCGCCAATACTTTCATTTCATAAATCCAAATGTGTAATGTATTTATTGTTGAAGAAAGTAATAAAAAACAGATGTAAAAGATTAAGAATATAATTTTTATTTTCAATATTTTTTTTTTATTTCTTTGTCCTTGATGGGGGTTAAGTAGAAATAAAAAAAAAACCATTAATTTCTAATTCTCTTTATTCTCCTCAGGATTATATTCTAGCGTACAAGGCTTATAGATTCTACTTAAATAATTAAACTGATCTTGTAAACAATTATACATTGCCAACAGTTGAAAATATTCATTTCTTAACAGAGATATTTTAGGAGACTCTAAATTCAAAAATGTATCCATCCATGTAGGTTTGGCCGTAAATGTAATCACTTTATGCACACCCTTCTTCTCCAAAGTCAATGTCGAATATTGCAATCTAATTTCCTCCTCCTCTAACTTTTTTTTCTTGAAAAAATCTTCACATATTCCACGCTTGTCGTAGAAAACACACCAATCCTCCTGGCTAATATAAATCACCTCAGCCTTACGTCCTTCAACGCAGCAATAGGAATATCATCTTCAGATAGAACGGAAATGATTCTCTTACTATTACTATTGTTGATGGCAAAACTGGTGCTCAATTGAAGTCCATACTCTTTATTAGACATATTGGTAACTAAAGGTAGATATAATAAAAACTTGAATATATAATCCCCCACCACCACCACCGATTTCTTATCTAACTACCGCCGCACCACATTTAAGGTAGGTAAGTCTTTGGTAGGTAGTAAAAAAAAACTGTAGACATTACTCTTTGCATAATGTACAATACAGCTGTCCAGTTGGTAAATTAGTGGGGGTCGCTGAAATCGCTTTGCTGAATAGCATAGCAAGGTGATTTCTTACCTATATGAATAAATAATCCACCGATTTCTTATCTAACTACCGCCACACCACACGACGGTCGTAAGATTCAATCTTTAAGATAAAATATATATCCTATTAGTACACGCCGGTAAAGGAATTAAGAGTTTGGAGTAAACAAAACTATAAGCGGTGCAATAACCCTGCCAACAGCCTCTGTCGCCTACGTAACCTTGACATTTAAAAACCGGTTCTCAACACCACTGAGCATTAACCCTGCTGTGCTCGAACATGTTCCAGCAGTGCGCCAACCTGCCGCGACACTACTCAGACCACCCCCCTCTAAAGGAATTCACCGGTGCATTAACTCTGCCAGGCACGAACAAGTTCCAGCACCGCGACAACCTGCAATAACCCTGATCAAACACTGTCGTAACCTTGACATTTAAAAACCTGATCCCAACAACGGCCAGGTACGTAAATCCCCCACCACAGAGGACAGCCAGCCTTGACATTTAAAAACCGGATCCCAACACCAGCCCACAAAACTTGAATACCCCACAGAGCACAGACCGCGAAACATAAGATTCACATCTTTCAGAACCATACACAAGACTACCACTTTGGTCAAGGATGGTAAAGCGTCGGCTTTTTGTGCCCAGATTCGTCGGATCGAATACACCAGGTAAAAATAATTTTTTATTTCTCACTGGCTCATTTGCCCTGTCTGGAGGAGGGGGTAGTGGGGGACTAGCTGCACAATGTTTAGGGAGAGGGGTAAGGATATTGTAAACCAGAGGTGGATGGGGGGCCTGGCTCATTTGCCCTGTGCCAGGATCCCCACTTTATATCTACTGTTCTAACGGTGGTCTTCTATTTCCATAAGGATCGTAATAAATTTTTTTATTATTTTTTTTAATATAGGCGACCCAATGAGTACCAATGTTTTTCACTGAATCTAGATTTACAATAGCGCATTCATTAATTTTAGGAATATTTGGCAGTGAATCACGCATATAAACACCTCTAAAATGAGATATGTTTTTTGCAAATTTCTTCAACTCTATATTAGTGAGAGCTCTGTTAGGTAGTAGTCAATCTTGCTTAATATAAAGACCATTTCCTTTTTTTATAAGGTTTAAGGTAGAAATCTTGCCCAATTTTTTGTTCTTCCATCTTCTGATTGTGACGTCTCATTTCTTCTAGACGATCTCTAGCATCTCTCGTATCTTTAACTGCCTTAGCAACCGCAGCTGCTCCACCTGCTAGACTTCCTAGAGCAGACAAACCTGCAAATAATGGTACCAGAATAGGAAGAATACCTCCAATTCTTGGAACTGGCAATATTCTTGGTAATTTGTTTAATTTCAATTTTGATAAAAACGTTTTAGCTTTTTTGAGTGCCGTTTTGGAGGCTCCACTAATTGATGTAGGTGATGTGACGCGAGCTGCACTTATTATATCTTTTATAGTTTTTTTCTTCTTCTTGTCGGCACTACCACCACCTAATTTTACTTTCGCTTTCATCGCGTTTGTAACTGCCCAAGCAGCTGCTTTTTCACCAAAAGATGAGTCACTTGACTTTGTTCTTTGCCAAGCTTTTTCCGCTAAGATGCGATCAGCTTTATGCCTCGATTTCAAATCTTTGTTTTTAAAATAAGCAATGTCATGCTCCTTACAGGCCTCGTCTAAAGGATTAATACCTTTATCACCCCGGGCTAAACTTTCCTGTAATTTAGTTCCGGGTCCACAAAATCTATATCCTGGAATATGCGCTTCAAATGGAAGCTTGTTAATCACTGAATTTATTAGACCTTTCCCTGTCGTTTTCTTTCCCATTATGATGAGTATTTAGGACTGATTCTATTTATATAGGCCGCATATCAAACTCATCATCATCAGTATGAGATTAGAGAAGCAAAGTGAATGCTTACCTATATATAACTTGTTTCCTTCAGGTCGGGAAGCAAATGAGGCTCGCCATGGCCAATTGTTGCCCGATAATATACGTGCACTTATCTGTGGAAGTTCAGGGTCTGGTAAAACCAATTTCATAGCTTGTTTGCTTTAACAACCGAATGGATTAAAATTTGTAAATGTATACTTATGTAGCCGATCTCTAGAACAAGAAATGTATTTATATTTAGAAAGCGTATTTAAACTAGTACCGGAAATAGGATTTCACAAAATCAATGATACGC
Source organism: Rhodnius prolixus (assembly GCF_049639745.1). Taxonomy (NCBI): domain Eukaryota; kingdom Metazoa; phylum Arthropoda; class Insecta; order Hemiptera; family Reduviidae; genus Rhodnius; species Rhodnius prolixus. The sequence goes on from NW_027411619.1 coordinate 448,505, forward strand.
AACAGGTAATCACTCCTGATGATGCTGAAAGGAATTCCATTATTGTATTTGATGATATTTCAATGGACCAACAGGACATAATTAGACAATATTACAGTATGGCTCGTCATAGAGGTATTGACTGTTTCTATTTAACACAGAGTTATGCAAGGATCCCTAAACATCTTATACGCGATAATGCCAATTTTATTATTATTTTCACACAAGATGATTTAAATTTAAGGCATATTTATAACGATCATGTGAGTTCGCCAAGTTTGTCATTTAATAATTTTAAAAAGATGTGTGAAATCTGCTGGAATGAGCCTTATGGTTTTTTAACTATAGATAAAACAAGAGACTTAAATAATGGGAGATTTCGGAAAGGTTTAGATACATTCATCTATATATAGAACAATATTTTCCATTATTCTATCATTTTTCATTATGGATCCTAAAGTTACACAGCATCTAATCAAAACTTCTAAATCTCTGCGAGAAAAATTCAAAACTTTAAAGAGGGGTTTTCAATTATCACAGCAAGATCTGGAAAGAAGTTTAAAGCCCATTACAGAACCGCTTCAAGAGTTAGTTGAACAGAGTAAAAAGCGTTCGAAAAAACCTACTTTAAAATCTGACACTTCAACTTCTACGACTTCGCTTGAAGACGATGTTAAATTACCGCTTAAAGAAGAAGAAGAAGAAGTCAAATTACCGCTTAAAGCTTCAACTCCTATACCACGAAAGGATATTTTAGATATTAAAATGGAAGAAGAGACGTTTGAAGATGATGATTCTCCTCTAGAGCAAATAAAACAAATACATAGTAAAGAGGAATTGGAGAAAATCTTAGAAGAAGTAGAAGAGATAGGATCTTTAATAAAACCATATTTATTGAAACATATGACTTCAGATACTAAAGATCTAGATGATAGATACGGCATTAGAGTGTTACTTACTGGAGGCATGACGATAGGAAATGCACAGGTAGCCATTGATGATAATGATATCAATGTAAATGGAAACTGGTATAAAGGTACTCCTGGGTTATTACAATTATTATTTTTAAAAAAGCCGAACAAATACACTGTAGAAGATTTGGAAAATTATAAGGATATTTTAGAAGTTAGTAACGCACATAAACAACAATTTAGTGATGAAAAACCTCTTAGCTCCAGCAAAGAATTCAAATACAAAAATATTATAGCTCCTTTATTTTATCCTTCTATGGGTGAACAGTTGGCTCAACCCTATTTCACACCACCATCAACTGCGTATCAAGTTACTAGGACACCTCGGACTACAATTGCAACAAAGCCTATTCAAAGAAGATACTGTCTAAGACACATGACGACTACTGGTAAAGGTATGGATGTTGGGCAAAATATTTATGAATACTGGGATGACCGAAATCAATTAGTGGATCGACTTCGGCTCTTATATGCATCAACAAGTGCTGGTCACACTGGACATGGAAATGAAATTCATTCTATAATCGAAGAGTTGAGATAGGCGGATATTATTTATTAGGAATTATATGTGGAATAAATTATCAGTTGTTGTTTGGTTTTCGATATGTCTATAGACAAGTTTGGTAGACCTTTGCATGACTTAAAAACAGTATTTCATGCTAGTGATAATGAAGATGGAGAATTTATCGACTTTGAAAATAAACGATTACTCGGAATAAATAGTCCAGTTGGTAGTTCAGATGCTGTTAATAAGATTTATCTTGAACAATTTGTAACTAAACAATTGGAAAAGTATATAAAAGAGTTAGGTTTAGTAACAAATACATTTTACAAGAACACTTTGTTAGTAAACGTTATCTTTTAGAAACGTACGACGAAGCCCGAAAGAAAGTTACAGATAATTTTGTGCGCGGTTTATTCACTGTTTTTAGTTTATTAAGTTTATTGAAGCCAAATGTTCCTATAACTGCAGCTACGATTAAAACGATTTTTGAACCATAAAGACTTGTCTAGCAAAGAGGCAGTAGTTGTTGAACTTCATAGACCAGCACGTTCCCGCTACCCTCGATGGTGTACAGTGCTCAAAGGTATTGATGATTTATGGCAAGCTGATTTAATGGAAATGATACCATATGCTCGTCAAAATAGCAGTTTCAAATTAAAACTGTCCGGTAGGACAGTTGTCTAAGGGTTGATCATCAAAAACTGCACGAAAAAGCGTTAGGTTTAAAAACACCCAACTTTGACAATTTTTTTCTCTTTTTTTTCTATTAAAACTGTCCGGTAGGACAGTTGTATAAGGGTTGATCGTCAAAAATAAAAGATAAAATTCCCAAATTTTCTTTAAAATATAGGGCAAATCCACCTTTATGACTGTAATTTTTTTGCAACAACCTAGATTTGATAGATATTGAGAAAAAAGATGCTCAAAATGAGCAAAAACGGCATTTTCAAAAAATGTTCTTGTTCTTGTTCTTCTTGTTCTTCTTCTTGTTGTTGTTACCTTTTTTGTAAACAACGTAGCGCCTAAACGCGTGAACCGATTTTCATGAATGAGATGTCATTCGATTCGGAATTTTATGTAGATATGCCTTTTGGGGGTCGCGACGCTGTACATGGAATGGGAGAGGAGTTAGCCCCTTTTATGTAAGGCCCCCTCCAAAATTATTATCATTAATTACTCTGTAAATCTTAGCCCGATTTTGATAAAATTTGGTAGGATGACAGGGTTAGGGCTCCCCTACGTAACATTAAAGCGACGATCTGCTCTTACACTTGTTAAGGGGAAGTATAGCAATTGTTTCAAATCATCGAAACGTAAACCGTTTTTCATGAATAAAGTGTCATTTGAATCGAAATTTTGTACAGATTTGCACTTTAAAAGTCTCGACGCTGTGCCTCATAAGGAGGGGAGTTTGCCCCACCCAAGTAAGGCCCTTTCTAAAACTATTATTACCAATATTAAAACTATCCGGTAGGACAGTTGTATAAGGGTTGATCGTCAAAAACTGCACGAAATAGCGTAACGTTAAAAAACACCCAACTTTGACAATTTTTTTCTCTTTTTCTATAAAAGATAAAATTCCCAAATTTTCTTTAAAATGTAGGGCAAACCCTCCTTTATGACTGTAATTTTTTGCAACAACCCAGATTTAGTAGATTTTGAGAAAAATGTTGCCGAAAATGAGCAAAAACAGCTTTTTCAGAAAATGTTCTTGTTCTTGTTCTTCTTGTTTTTCTTGTTGTTGTTGTTACCTTTTTTGTAAACAACGTAGCACTTAAACGCGCCGACCGATTTTTGAGAATGAGGAGTCATACGATTCGGAATTTTATGTAGATGTGCCTTTTGGGGGTCTCGACGCTATACGTCAGATGGGGGAGGAGTTAGCCCCATATAAGTGAGGCCCCTTCTCAAAATTATTATTACTAATAACACTGTAAATGTTAACCCGATTTTGATAAAATTTGGCAGGATGAAAGGTTTAGGGCTCTCCTACGTAACATTTAAACGACGTTCTGCTCTTACCTTCATTAGGGGGACGTATGGCAATCGTTTCAAATGATCGACGCATGAACTAATTTTCATGAATAAAGCGTCATTCGAATCCTATATCTTGTACAGATTTGCATTATAGAAGTCTCGACGTTGTGCCATTTCAGGAGGGGAGGAAGGGGTAGAGAGGGAATACTATTTTTACTAATATTTCTTTAACGCTTAGTCCGATTTTGATAAAATTAAACACGAAGAAATGGTTAAAGCTTCCCTACTTGACTTTAAAGCGCCATCATGCTCTTACACCCAATAAGAGGAAGCGCTGCAATCGTTAAAATTATTGACGAGTGAACCGATCAATTTACATGAATGAATTGACATTACAAATCGAAATTTTACGTGGATATATGTTAGCTTTTGTGGATCTTAATGTTCAATATTCATCAATTAATCAATATTCAATATTCATCAATTAATAAATATTCAATATTCATCAATTAATCAATATTCAATATTCATCAATTAATCAATATTCAATATTCATCAATTAATCAATATTCAATATTCATCAATTAATCAATATTCAATATTCATCAATTAATCAATATTCATCGCCCGATTTTGATTAAATTCGGCAGAAAGAAGGTTTCAACTTTTACTGCATTACTTTCTATTATTTAATACCCCTTCATGGGATGTATTCATCATTCATCATTTCATCCCATAACATTTCTCTCAATATCCATCTTCTTACCACCAACCACTTGTTACCACTCCCCCATAACTCGTAACATGTTTTTATTTTCATTCTACATCTTCCGACTAGTTGTTCACTAATCCTCCATAACTATTCTCAGTCTGCATTTTCTTCCTGCCAACTTGGCAACATTCCCCCCTAACTTTTCTCTAGTCTTTATCTTCTACTCACTGATTTGATAATGCTACAACTACCTTCCACTAACTTGGTATGAAGTATTAAAGTACAATGTATAAAACTATTGCCTATCCCATATGTTGAAAAAACCTGTAAACCAGAATGGCAACTTTACAGAATAGACTTTTAATGGTTTGGAATATTTTGGAAAATGATAAGGAGATAGTCAAGGAGGGGAGTTTGCCTCACCTAAGTTAACCCACTCTAAAATTATCATTATTAACTCTGAAAATCTTAGCCCAAATTTGATAAAATTGGCGAGGGAACAGGGGTTAAATTATATTGAAGTGCCATTCTGATCTTTCTCCACTAAGGGAAAGTATTGCAATCGTTTTAAATTATCGATGGGTGATCTGATTTTCATGAATGAACAATTAAACACAAAAAAATGTTTAAAATTTAAAAAGAAAACATACGACTTTATTTTTACAACAGGTTTGTTCAAAAATGTTTATTATTAATAAAAATATTATACCAGTGTTTAAAAAAGCACACAGACACACCGTATTATTTATTTTGCATTGTAACCTTCTGTGTCTCTAAACCTTGTTATCTGCTAAGTCAACTAGCGCGCCCCACTGTGAAAACTTCTAAAATTTTAAAAAGAACAACGATATGTCTATACTGATAATATATTTACAACTTAATCCTAACTTAATAAAATATATTTTACTATACTTTATTCTTTTGTCTGAGGTTGTGAACAAAAAAATAGTGTTTTACTTAATAAAGGTTATAGTATTGTGATTCCCCTCTCCTTTATGGTTTGTATACACTGTAAAATAGAAGTAAAGATATAACCTAACCTAAATCAAACGTCTTTTAACAGTTGTTGAAATAAGTGTTAGCAATTTTTGCGATTTTATTATTTATTAAGCAACTTTGTTGAAGACTTCATATTCATACATTCTTCTTAATTTTGTAAGTAGATATTTTGCTATTACTTAGTTTCATATAATTTACTTCAATAATTAGCTGAATATACGTAGAGCTTGTTTTAGTAAGATTGAGTGCACCTTAATTGCTGATGTCTCGTCAAAAAGTGAGCCTAGTTATGATTAATTGTTAAGTTTCAAACAGTTTCTTATTTCGATAAGTTATTATATTACATAGATTGTTTTCGTTGTTTGATCAAAAGAATAAAGTAATTACTTGCTAGATGTAGTTTTCTGATACAAATCCTCTTATTTTATTTATTTTTCTGTCTGTTTTTCGGAATGGATGTCCCCTTTATTGATCAATTCGCAATATTTTTTGTCTGCTTCTGGTGTGGAAAATATTCCAATCGTGTCAAATTTTGACACAAAATAGTACAAGTCGATAATAAACTTTCAACCGAAAGTGTCAACCACTTTATAAAATAGTTTTTCACTTTCACGATTACTAGAGCCCAGTTTACACCTATTTCAATAAATAGGTTTTATTCGAAACATTTTTCGAAGAGCTTTCTTTATCAAATAGGATTACCAGAGTCATAAATTTCCATGTTTGAAGATACTTCCAGTCTTTTCTCAATTCTCTGTCATTGTAAATATTCTTGTTTCAAGTTCAGGTTTTTTATTTTCATAATTTTAATTTCCTTTTGGGTTTTTATTTGGTTTTGTAAGTTGCAATCTGCAACTTAATATTCCATAACTCATATTCAGCTTGGTTAACAAAAATTTTTTTCTTCCATTTCTGTTTGTAGTTATGGTCAACTATTGTTCTGGAGTTCCTTTTTTTTTATTTTTTATTTTTACTAAAATATTTCAAATTACTTTTTGAAGTTCTATTGCAACAAACCAAAATCACTTTTTTTTACGAAGCTAAAAAATAATTTTTTTTTTGTTTTTGTTTTCAGAATCTAAGAAAAATATACGTTAAGTATTTACCTTCTGTATTAATTATTTACTTATATTTATTATATATTTACCAAAATGCCTTCTAAGTACCGAAAAAGAAAGCAAATAATTAAAAATTTAGTAACGGGTATTAGACAGACAATTGACAGCACTGCTGAGCTCGAGAACTACAATTTTATGACTCCCGACGCCACTAAGCAACAACGGTACTACGTTAAAAATCGCGAGGGAATAGTAAGAAAACAGCGACAATATAATTTAAGACAAAAAGAAAAAATCCAAGAGAAACAGGAAGTGTACAATTTAGAACATAAAGAAAATATTAAAGAGAAACAGAAAGAATACAATACAGAACATAAAGAACACATTAAAGAAAAACAGAAAGAATACGATTTATTTCATAGAGAGGAGATAAACAAAAAACAGAGAGAGTACGATTTATCTCATAAAGAGGAGATACAGAAAAAACAGAGAGAGTATAATTTATCTCATAAAGAGGAGATAAACAAAAAACAGAGAGAGTACGATTTATCTCATAAAGAGGAAATAAAGAAAAAACAGGGAGAATATGACATAGCTCATTCAGAACATAAAAGAAAGAAGCAAAGTGTATATAATGTTGTCCATAAAGTTGGCATAGCAAGGAAGCAGAAACAAAAAGACAGAACAAACAGTGAAAAGAAAACTGAAACACAAAGAAAGTACAATGAAAAGAAAAGAAACAAAGTCAGCAGTAGACAAAAACGTTATGATGGAAGAAATCGAGCTGTTATCAACTTAAAAAGAAATATCCGGTACTTTTTGACTCGGCAAAACGTAAATAAGCCCTCGGTGTCATTCGCTAATTTATTGAAAAAACGGATACAGACTCGAAAAAAGATAAATAGGTTTCAAGGTGAATGCGCGTTAATAAACAGATTGTGTGCAAATTTAAAGCTAAATAGTAAAGTTAATAAACATTATATTGTCAAAAATAAAACTAAACGCACAGTGTTTTATTACCTGATAAAACATTCTAATCATTTAGTCGGAATCGCTCGATCATACTTAAGATTTCTAAACAATAAATTAAAAGCCGTTGTTGATGAGGCCGTTAATAAGTTCGAAATCAATAAAATTAAAACCCTAACTCCTAAAAATATCGTGAAAGTATTCGGAGGTAAACAGAAACACACTGCCCATTCTGAACCTTATTTCTTCGAAAGCTCTTATAGCGCGATTCCTCCCGGTCATACATTACTTGCTAATAGCCAGCACGTTTTCGTGAACGCACACAATTTAAAAAAGTACATTACTAAAGGTAATAATATTGTAGAATGGCCTTGCGGTATCACATGTAAATTTTCTAAACAAAGTATGAGCACTACTTTAAATAAATTAGTTGAATTTGTTCACGGCGATATAAATACTGTGTCAATCAAAAAGCTTGCGAACAAATGTCGGTACAGACATCACGAAAAAAAGGTCACACCATACACTGCGCCTCACACAACAGCATTTTTAAATGCAGTACACTTCTACAACTTCTATCGGAATTATCGGTCCACTACACCGCGTTTAGGAACATTAAAAGACAGATTTACATCATTCGTAATCTATTTTTCAAAATTAATCGTGTAACATCGTGTATAAATAGAGCAAATAATGTCGAATCTATTTTACGGTCCGTTAATGATTTAAAAAAGTTTCTCGGAACACTAAAAATCGATATAAACAAATTTAAGAAATATGTACCTTCTACTAGTTGCGACACCAATGAAATAAATATTCTGCATAAATATAAAAAAAACTTATCTTCCTTAAAACGTACAGTTCTTTCCTTTCCGGAGACTTTTTGCGCGTGTTGCAATATGTTAATTTATGACGAGGATTTAAAAGATTTCATAAATTTTCAGATAAACAATAACAAATCATGGCAATCTATAATTCTTTATATTAATAAAAATTATGATAATATTCACCGACGCAGTCTCAAAATTTGTTTATACTGTGCACGAAAATTGAATCAAAATTGTATTCCCGGACGCGCCGCGTATAACTGTTTAGAAGTAGATCCCGTGCCTGCAGAAGTTGGTAAGTTGAATATTTTCGAAACTATGCTGACTCAATTAGTTAAATCGTTTCAATGTGTAATTCGTCTCCAGCCGAAAAAAGGGAAAATTGCGGTCAGTGAAAAACTTAAAGGGTTAAAGGGTCGCGTCACTTATTTACCCCTCCCTTTGCAGAAAAACGTGGACCTACTTCCGAACGAACTGCCCCAAAATCATGAAGTGGTTGTACTGGTTAATGGCGTACCTACACAAAACCGAGTCATATGGCAAGATTTAGTGAGCGCGAATAAAATTTACAAAGCGATTGCCGCTTTAAAAGAAATTAACCCGTTGTACGCGAACGTAAATCTAAATGTAAAATTGTTACCCAATATTAACGAAAATATTGGTAATAAATGTACTTTTAAGGGTATATCCAGGGCTTCCATAAAAAAAGTAGATGGTGCAACTTTTTACAAAACCGGATTTTATACTTTTCACTCCCTTCATCCGATAAATATGAATGCAGTGGAATCGAGTGAAATTGAATCGTATCAAATGCAGCAAATGAAGGGAGATTACGTGTCGGTTTTTGATAAAAATTTAGATTACCTAACATTTCCTCATCTATTTCCTAAAGGCAGGTTCGGAAAATTTGATGTAAATAGAAATATTCCTCTGTCGGACGCTGAGTACCGTAAAACGCGAATATTGAATAAAGACGGGCGGTTTCGGCGGGATCCTTGTTATTTATTTCACTTGTTAAACGATAGTGAATTTAAATACCTAGGCGGGGCGATTGCTCACTTGCTAAACGTTCGCGCTTACAAACCGTACACGGTGAATGATATTTTGACCAAAGTTTCCGTTAACGATGAATTATTAGAACAACAATTAATCAATCTATTTAGTTCGTTGCGAGGTACTAAAGAATATTGGCAACGTCGTCGTCAAGAACTCAATGCCATGACACGCGATTTTGGGGCGCCGACTTTTTTTGTAACATTGTCGTGTGCAGAATATGATCATTCCGAATTATTGCAGTACCTTGTCAAAATTAATAAAGATGTTCCTAACGTGGAGAAAATGTCCGCCGGAGAGTTATGTGCGTTAGATCCGACTAGTGTGTGTAGATATTATCACCGCCTCATCCGTAATATGTTCAAGTTTCTAATAAACGATAAAATAAATCCGGTATTAGGTTTCGTGGAACATTATTTTTGGCGCGTAGAATATCAAGAAAGGGGGGCGCCGCATTACCACATGTTATTGTGGATTCGGGATAGTCCGGAAATTAATAACGATTGCTTTAAAAAGGTTGCCGATTTTATTAATACATATATTTGTGCTCGGTTACCGGATCCTTTAGAGTCACCTGTCTTGCACTCGTTTGTCCGGAAATATCAAATGCATAAATGTAACTCGTACTGTCAACGTAAATATCGCGTTAATCAAAAAATGTATACTAAATGTCGGTTTGGATTTCCGCGTAAAGTTACCGACGAATTGATAATTAATGACATAATTTCCACAATCGCGTCTAGAGTTAAAGGTTTCGGTCCGAAACGTGTTTATGACTTGCCCAGACAGAGAAGTGAGGTACGCATTAACGACTACAACCCTGTCCTTTTATTAGCTTCCGGCGGGTTTAACGTTGACGTGCAATTTGTTAAAGACGGAGATTTGAGATTAGTCATTTACGTAACTAGTTATATATCGAAAAATGAAAAAACGGAATTAGAAGATTTGTGGGCTGATATATGTAAAGAATCGAATAAAAAAGCGTTATGGAGTTTAGGTTTAAAAAAATTAACGCATCGTCAGATCGGGCTATACGAAACAGTGGATCGGTTACTCGGGCATCATTTGTACGGTAAATCGGAAGATATGAGATATATCAGCACCACGTTTCGCGAGAATAGAAAACTATGTTTAAAACCGTTTAACCAATTACAAAATATGCCGGCTAATTCAACGGATGTATATTTGAAGTCATGGCTAAACGATTACTATCCGAATCGACCCGACCATGTAGAAAATTTAAACTTATACGACTTCTGTCGTTATTACGATCTTTCCCGCGATCAATTAGAAGCCGATAACCGAATAAAATTAAAAAGTAATGTTGTTTTAAGAAAGCGTGGAAAACCTTACGTAATTCAACATCCGATGTACAAAACGTTAAATACAGAACAAGACCGAAATAAATATTATCATTCCCTTTTACTTCTTTTTAAACCGTGGCGAAATGAATCGGATATTTTAAAAGGTTTTCGGACGTACCAAGAAGCGTTTGACCATTATTCCGCGGAATTAAAACAGGCCATGACTTATCACGATAAATTAATTATGATTGAAGAAGGAATCAAAGAGCTTCAGAATAAAATTGCGGAATTCAAAGAAGAGAATTTCATTAATTTAGAAGAGGATAATATTATCCGAGAAGTGCAGGATGCAGACGTGGCGATGTTGGAAGTTTGCGCGGCGATGTATATTAGTAATGACGATCGCGATAATAATTTAATTAACTTAAATGAAGATCAAAGCCGGATTTTTAATAAAATAACTAAAACACTTATCGACCAAAGTAATAATAAATGCAACAGTCAAATTAAATTATTCGTTTCTGGTGTAGGCGGTACGGGTAAATCGTATCTCTTAAAAGCGTTAAAAGTTTGGATTAACAACACATTTCCGCCTAAGAAAGACACTGTTTCAGTGGCTATAACGGCTCCGACCGGCCTGGCTGCATATAATGTAAATGGCGTCACCATTTACCGGCTTTTATCGCTCCCGGTTGAGCACCAACAAACCGCCGAATATAATAAATTAAACGTTGAAAGTTGTCGGGCGATTAGGCACGTCCTTAAAGATATGAAATTATTGATAATCGATGAAATTAGTTTAGTTTCGAGTCTCGTTTTTGCTTATATTCATCTTCGGTTGACGGAAATTGCCAAAAATAATGAACCTTTCGGTAATTTTAATATCTTACTTTTCGGAGATTTGTTACAATTGCAGCCCGTCAAAGGTAATCAAGTTTTTAAAAAGTTAACCCGCATCGAATGTAAATCCAAACTCGGATCCATCGGTTCAGTTGATGTTTGGTCGATGTTCGAATATGACGAATTAAAAATTAACGTAAGACAAAAAAATGATAAAAGCGGTTTTATAAATACCTTGCTCAATATTCGGTCGGGTAATGTATGCGAAGAAGACATCTCACTATTAAACTCACGTCTTCTACCAAATAACGATTTAAATAATGTAATTCAAAGGTATAAGGAATTAGTCGATTCCGGTAAAAATCCGTTATGTCTTTTCGCGACTAAAGCTCAATGTATAACTTTTAATAAACTTTATTCGGATAAATTCGCGAAAGAAATAGTTACAATTGATGGTATCGATGAAATTGATTATAATTCCAAATTGTCAAATAAAAAAATAAAAGATTTGAACTTGTTAATTTCTAAAATTTCGGAAGACGTCTCTCGCACAGCTAATCTATCTAAAACTATAAATTTATTTGTGGGCGCTAAAATAATGATTAAAAGAAACATTGATATTGCTAACGGAATTGTAAACGGAACAATTGGTGTAGTGGAACGGTTTGTTTATAAAGGAAATTTCGTTGATTCATTAATTGTCGTCGTAAATAATAAACCCTTTACTTTAGAAAGGGTACAAGCGCGATTTCAATTAATAAAAAATATTTACGTGCATAGGAAACAATTTCCGGTGTCTCTTTCGTACGCGGTAACCATCCACAAATCTCAAGGCTTAACCTTGGATTGTTTGTTCACGAGTTTAGGTAAAGAAGTGTTTGCACCGGGCATGCACTATGTAGCTCTCTCGCGGGTCACTAATTTAAACGGTTTGTATTTAATTGATTTCGATCCGTCAAAAATAAAAGCAGATACGGACGCGATAAGTGAATACCATCGTTTAAATAAAATGATCCAATCACCATGTTTGCATACTGCGAATAATAATATTTGCGTTTCCCCCACCATCAAGTTAACAAAAACAAAATGCCTTCCTCAATCATATGATAATCGCGAAATTTGTTCGAAAACGGAAATATTTGGCTTAACCAATTCTGACGGCGTTTCATGTTACGCGAATGTTGTTGCACAGTGTTTGATTAATATAGATCTCGTTAAATTTAACCTAAAAAATAACCTGTCCAATAATATAAAAATAAGATTTCCGGATCCAAAAACTCGCGAGAACTACCAAACAGTGAGCGTAACTTGCGAATTATTAAATATTTTAACAACCGGAATAACTCTTGGTACTAACAAATCAAATACTAAACGACTCCGCGAATTAATTGCTCACGATAGCGACATAAACTACAACGCTAATATTCAGCAAGACGCGCAAGAATTTCTATCGTTCGTAATAAACGCTTTAGTTACAGAAAATAACATTCCTTGCAGGTTATTTGATTGTACGGTTAAATTCGTTCGAAAATGTTTCAATTGCAATAGTTATTGGGATGACGTTCCCACTAATCCTGAAGTAATGTACTTTCTAGAATTCGGGGTTGTCCAAAATAACGAGCCGGTTACTTTTCACTCGTTATTCGACTATAAATTATCGGATATAACTTGTTCAGAATGCGGGGAAAATAAAATTTATATTCGAAGTAAATTAAATTCGGTATCGGATTATCTCATTGTAATATTAAAGCGTTATCAAGAAAATCGTGTTTTAAATGAAATCCGTTCTTTCGATGAAAATAATGATAAAATTGACGGTTTTAATTTCTCACTGGCGTCCGTGATTTATCACTACGGTTCGGGCCTTAATTCCGGTCACTATGTTTGCGCGATAAAAAGTCAAAATAATTCGTGGACTTTGCTAAATGACGAGATTATTAATTATAATTTTAAATTTAATCCGGGATTAAAAGACGCGTACATTTTAATGTTAAAAACAAAAATAATGTGAAAACAAAAACAAACCCGATGAATTTTAAATTTAAAATCTTTAATTTCGGTCGTTAGAGAGCCAGCAGGTAACGGACATTTGGACTGACTGCATGTGATTTTTATTTAATGATATTATTAATGTGTTTGTGCATGTTTCTGTTAAAAAAATCATTGATATAAAATTTGTTTTTCGCAATGAGTCTTTTTTGTCCCGAAATATTTTTTTTCATCGATGTGAATGAAAATACATTAATGTTATTTTGTTTTTTTGTAAGAAATGGTCCATCCTTTTCAAAGAAGAAATATATTTCATTGTAATTTACATTTATATTTGTGATTAAAACAAATTCTGTCATATTCAACGTTATTTATAAGTTAATTTCTTCATTTTATTAATTTGCATATTTTGAACAATTTTAGTCTATATTTATAAATTTTTGAAATTCTAGGTACCTATAGATGAATCTTTCACAGCTGATGACTATAAACATTAAATTAAAAAGTTCTTGTTCAACTTCTTTTCCGATTTTTTTAAATCTTACGCTCGTTTTTTGTATTTTTTTAATAATGCAGAAAAGTTTAAATTGCCCAACCAAAATTAATTTTCTGTTTGATGCAGTTGTCAGAAGGATTGCATACCTAATTCAGAGGAAGCTAAATACATATTGTTTAATAAATACTCCTCACTGTGAATGGTTTGTTCTATATAATTATTTTTTTACATCAATTGCACTTTTTTGTTATGTGTGACTAAAACTAACTGACGGACTAAGTCCGCCGAAGCCGGTCCCAAGCCCAGGTTGTAAAAGGATGAGGGGTCCGTTACATTATGTTGCAGATTAAAGGCAAACTGTACGCAGAGAGATCTTATTCAGAGATGTCTATGAAGTTTAAATATTGTTCGTCATAGGACTATGAAACTATAATTAACACTTTCTAAAAGGTACAAAAATCTCCTTAACAAAAACTTACAGTTTAAAAAGTTAAGTATAAGGGTTGATTAAACGACAAAAGGTACACAAATCAGCAAGTACCTATCATTTCAATCATACTACAGCTCGTAATAATTTCAGCCATTTAGAAACATTTTCTAAAAGCTTATTTTATTTAAATTGGTTTCTAATTTTTCGCGATTTTTATGAAAGATTTCTCTTACTATTAAGTTTTCCGAGAACATTCCCCTGTGAACAGTGTCTTAATATATCCTTACAGAAGATATTAGAAAAAGAATCCATTGTACTTTCGAAACAATTGATATCATTTAAGTATAACTTTACTGCATTAAATTTTCATTAATATTTTTTACATTCTATTACACGTCACAGACCCTTATGCTGGCCATTTTTTTATCAATAAAATATTTTCTGCTAATATAAAAATGCAGTTTATATTACGGCTTAACAAATGTTAGTAAACAGGCATTTTAATTTAACTCCGTTCCCAATTATTTTTGTTTTATCTTTACTATGCTCTTTATTTTGAATAATCATCACTCGACCTGGCAAACCCTACTCAAATCACACGCACAATGAAATAGAAAAAGATAAAGCTAGAGTTTTTCTATCACTGTTAAAAATTGAATCACGGAGTTAAAAGGAATTCCACTCTTGAATGGCTAATAGCCAATATATACCTATTTGTAATAATAATCCATTCTAAATTATAAACAAATGAAGTCCCTTTAATTAAATACTTATATAGAATTTTAATAATCAAATAATTAGTAAAAGTAACAGTAATGTCCTGATCTAAAAATATACGTTATCTTAATCCATTTTACAGAGGAATTAAAAAGCTGTAGAAGGAGTGACAGGAGAGTAGACGGATAATAGGCAGACCTAAAAGGAGGGGAACTGAGGAACTGAAGGAGCATCTCAGAAAGCTGGGAATCAGGCAATGGAAAAAAAGTTCTGGACAAAAATGCTTTGAGAACCATTACTGTGGAGATTAACGTCCTATGCAGACTGTTGCACTAAAAAACAAATAAGAAAATTCATATGTATAATCAGATGAGGACAGATTTAAAGGAAGCTGTATACATTAATATATTGTATTACTATAAATATTTGTAATTAATTAACTCTTATTTTTAATTAACATTTGACCATTTGGTACATTATAGTGCCAAACCGTTTAATCAAAGGATGAACTTAAACCGACGATGTATAATTTCCTAATTTGCACTTAAATGTAAACAAGTAAAAGTAATAATAACAATAATTGCGTAAATATATGTTGGTAAGGTGAATTTTCTTAAAAACGTTTTATGATTTTTTGAATTGTTTAATAGAATAGCGTCTCATTAAAAACCTATGCATTAATCGTTTAATAACTCCTATTACAATCAATATGAGCTAGAGGGGTGCTACTCTTCCCTGAGCAAAAATATTTTATTGATAAAAAAATGGCCAGCATAAGGGTCTGTGACGTGTAATAGATTGTAAAAAATATTAATGAAAATTTAATGCAGTAAAGTTATACTTAAATGATATCAATTGTTTCGAAAGTACAATGGATTCTTTTTCTAATATCTTCTGTAAGGATATATTAAGACACTGTTCACAGGGGAATGTTCTCGGAAAACAATAGTAAGAGAAATCTTTTATAAAAATCGCGAAAAATTAGAAACCAATTTAAATAAAATAAGCTTTTAGAAAATGTTTCTAAATGGCTGAAATTATTACGAGCTGTAGTATGATTGAAATGATAGGTACTTGCTGATTTGTGTACCTTTTGTCGTTTAATCAACCCTTATACTTAACTTTTTAAACTGTAAGTTTTTGTTAAGTTTCTATAACGGTTAGTCCGATTTTGATAAAATTTAGTAAGAAGAAGTGGTTAAAGCTCCTCTACGTGGCTGTGAAGTGCCATCATGCTCTTTCACCTACTAAGAGGAAGTATTGCAATCGTTAAAATTTTCAATGAGTGAACCGATTTTCATCAATGAATTGTAGTTCGATTCAAAATCTTTGCCTCTTTGCCTTTTAGGGAGAAGTACTGTAATCGCAGTTTATTTTTCTTACTCCTCTTAAAGGGAAGTACTGAAATCGCAGTTTAATTTTGCTATTTACGTACAAATTACCTTCCTATTTTATTCAAAACGCTTTCTCAAAAAAAATTGTTATTTAGGATGGTTTGGGGACCGCAACTATAATCATTCTTTAAAAAGATCTGTCCAGTGGTAGTAACTCCGACTTAACACCTTTTCAGGTTATAATGTTAAAATTAAATTTATTATTCCCAATTTTAATAAAATCTGAAAAGCAGATATAATAATAATAATAATATATTTATTGCTTATAAGGTTACAAAACCCTTTAGCAAGGAGTTTGCGTTTGACATTTTTTTTTTTTTTTTTTTATATAAACAGAAAAATTTGTAAATTAAATAACCACTTTACTATAAAGGAAGAAAAACAGAAATAACTACTTTTAAATTTAAAATTATAAAAATAAAAAATAAATAGCCATTTAATTCTTTAATTAATTTAATTTAATATTCTAAATTTCTTTAAAGATTTTCGGGTTTCATACTTTAGTTTTTTGCAATCTTGATCAAACCATTTAGCGTTATAATTTACTCTAGATCGAGGTACAAAGTTTTTGGTTTGCCTCATATTGCAAGCCTCTACAGAACTATAAATGGTATTTACAATGTTATTATAGAAATAATGTTCACTATTGTCACTATTATAATATATATTACGGTTTTCACTCATATATTTTTGGAAATCTTGCAACTGATTCTGATTCCATTTAATTGATTTAATAATACAACTTTTATTCGTACAATACTTATCACTATTATTATTTCTATTTATTTTACTACCACTATAATTGGCTATTTTATTGTGCAGAATCGTACGTGATTGGCAAGATTTGTGATCATGTAAATTATAATTCATATCATATATATGTAAGACAAAGATTCTATATTAATCCAAATTAGATCAACCGTACTTTTCATGCCCGATGAAGAAATAAATAAATTCCCCCACTGGCTCTTCCCAATGATTTTCCTTAACTGCGCTACTATATTCATAATTATACCTATCTTTTTAACAAAATTTGGCAATTTCAAAATATCTCCTACAACCCATGTTTCAGTAAAGCATAATATATCATTTTAAATCTGATCGGATTGCAAGTTAAACAAAATATTAAGGCCTGAAATGTTCCGATATAAAATAGAAAGCTTATTACCTTCAAATTTTGTAGAACTATTATTTAGGTGGCTTACATTATATGTACTAGCGATCGTCTCTGTGCGAGGAGATTTGTTGACTTTCTTGGTATTTAATGATAAATAGAGTGCGCTGGTTCCAGGAGTACTCAACAGTTCCATAACTTTCTTTCCCTTGTAATACAGCATTTTCCGTTCCATTTCCACTGTGCTCTCTTCTCGTTTTTGGGGTAATATCAAACACACGAAGTCTCTGGAGCCTTGGCGGTGCCCTTATTAATTTCTTCTTTCTTTTTTAGCAAATTATTGGTACAAACTGTCAAATCGAGCTGGAAAGTCTCTTTCAACCTCAAAACGCCATCCTCATTACCATCATAAATGACCCTCAATCAACAAGCCATCAGTTCGCCACGACGTCCTTAAGTTTGGATTTAACCGCTTAATTTCTTTTTTAATAACAGCTAAACACTTTCTTTTGATCCTAGTTCTGAAGGCCAGATCTCTATGTACCACAAATGGAGTCTCTTTCAGTTTATTTGTTTTTCTAAGAATACAGGTTGTTAAGTTGAAATTTGAAAAACTCGCCAAGATCGGTTGAACGCCACTATTTGGGCGGCCCATGGGATACGCATCATTTATAAATAAATCTTCTTTAGCAATATTTAATTGATCAATACAAAAAGTTTCGATTTTAAGTTTATAGTCATCCCCAGTTTTATGTTCCACACCTCTAAAAATTAAATTTTTACTTTTCGCTTTATTCTCTAAGTTATCCAATTGAGCTTCTTGTAATTTATCATGCATTTTCAAATTCTCAATTTCCTTTTTCAGCACTTTATTTTCATCTTGCAGCTCATTTATTTTTGCTTCCATCCCGTAAAAATCTTCTCTCGTAACGTAGTTTTTTGAATCCAATAATGCGCTGAAAGAGGCCATCAACTTTTCCATAGAGACATTCACAATTTCTGACTTAGTAGGTGTTGCCATTTCCAAATTAGACTCTGACTTTAAAAGTTTTCTATTAACTTCACCAATATATTCTGGGGAGCTACGAGACCTTTTTAATTTCTTTCCACTTGATTGTGTGTTTTCCTTTGGACTGACATAATTTTTTAAACTATTAGGCATGAATAAGCTGTAGATTACAATGTCACCGACGATCAATTGTATAAATTTAAAGTCAGTCTCCAATAATAAATATTCTACCCAATGTTAGTAGGTCAGAACATACACTATTGTGAAGTTTTGTGGTTTATATAATATATTCCAAACAAATAAATAAACAAACCAACAGTTCAGCCGCTATAGCTCTTAGATTATATCCCCACCACTCCACTATATTCTACTCACTTCAAAGTCTTAAAAAAATATGCAATTTTCTTTCATTAATTACGCATTAACGGTAAGTGCAATCGACACCAAATTTTCACATAAAGTTTATTAATGCTTAATCTAACATTTTGCACAATTTCAATGAAAAAAAAACACTTATAACTCTCAAAATCCAACACAATTTAAGAGAGCAATGTGACCCCTGCTAATACAAACAGCAAACTCGAAAAGCAGATATGTAACTTTGCAAATCATACAAAAAAGAAAATCTATCCAAAAGGTACAAAAATCTCTTTAACAAAAACTTACAGTTTAAAAAGTTAAGTATAAGGGTTTATTAAATGCCAAAAGGTACACAAATCAGCTAGTACCCAACATTTCATTAATACTTCATTGATATTATTTTAAGTAATTTTACTACATTAATTTTCATTAATATTTTTTTGAATTTATTAGATGTTTCACAGACCCTTATGCTGGCCAGTTCATTCATTTTCTTTTTATTTTCTTTTATGATTTAAGTCGCGTCAACATCAAGGTTATTGGCACCCGGAGCTTTTTTCAGTGCACTGCCGGCCTCCGGACAGTGTTCTCTCGTTACAGACAACTCTGTCCATCACCCGGACAGTGTGCTGTAAGAAGCTCTTAGAAAGAGAAAATCTAAGGGTCAGCAGCTGGATTCGAACCCGGAACCTCCACGTGGGAATCCAATATGCTAACCGCATAGCTAATCCCTTCCCTTTGTTCATTCATATTTTATTTTTTTGTTATAATTATGATAAAATGTATATTATATTTTCGTAATTAAATAGGTACTTTATTTTAGCTTTATTCCAAATTATTCTTCTGATTTATCTTTATTATGCTCTTTATTCTGAATAGTCACATATATCGTATGTATGTACATGCACGTTAAAGTAAAAAAAGACAAAGGCAGAGTCGGCTACTATTTAAATTTGAATCACGGATTTAAAACAATATTTCAGTCTAGAATTCGTCTTTCCGAAGTATTTGTGAGCACAAATAACGCGTAGGTAATATCAAGTAAATTATTCAACAATAATTATTCATTTCTCAATTGTAATTTAATGTAGTCCCTCTAATTTTACTTATAGTAAAATACTGGAATAATTATGTTAGCTGTCATAAAAATATGCATATCTTATTTATCTTATTACAGTCAATCTAAGTTAAATGGTGTTCTACTTGAACAAATATTTTGTAGATTAAAATGGCCAGCATAAGGGCCTGTGAAACATCTAATAAATTCAAAAAAATATTAATGAAAATTAATGTAGTAAAATTACTTAAAATAATATCAATGAAGTATTAATGAAATGTTGGGTACTAGCTGATTTGTGTACCTTTTGGCATTTAATAAACCCTTATACTTAACTTTTTAAACTGTAAGTTTTTGTTAAAGAGATATATATTAGCAGTGATTGATTGTTTTTCAAAGTACGCCTGGGTGGAACCTGTTAAATCCAAAGGCGCTCAAGATATCACTCAAGCAATGGATTATATTTTTAATTCGAGTGGAATGAAACTCAGTTTGTGGGTGAAAATGTTTATTAATTTTCTTTATAATATGGAAATAATGTATTAGGAACACAAAGTTTTGATAAATAATCAAATTGAACATTTACATCTTTAAACAAGCTTTGAAATTTTAAGTATTCACTTCTTAGCAGGTTGATTTTCGTAGGTTGAAAACTTAGAAGGTTCTCCAACCAATGGAAATCATCTTGTGCGTAAACTTAATAAAATATATTGTTGCTTTGTTAAGGTTGATTTCACTTGGAGAAACTGCTTCTTTCCCATTAAAGAAGTCATTGAAAGTCTGCATGCTTGACTTCAAAGTTGTCCAGTCTTCAACATCTAGATAAATAACATCTTTTCTCGATCTCACCGCTATTAGAGGCACTTAATCTTGGGAGAGACCAGTAATCAATACCTTGGAGTTGTTTTTGTTGAGTGGAAAACATGTAGTCAGCTGCAGGCCCATTTCACTCGTAGCCATGTTTGCGTAAAACTGATGTTGTAAAAGTAGAAATCACTGAAAGCCTTGTAGATCCCCCACCACTCTTAGCCAAAACCGTTTAAAAAAAATCTGAAAAAATAAAACTAAGAGAAGAGGTGGTATAACGGAAGTTACTTGAGGAATACAATAGAGGTGGAAGTGAGAAAGATGGAGACAGTTATATAACCTCTTATAAAAGCTAGGGACATCTGAGGGAAGGCGGAAGAACATCCTCCTACCCATCGAATGGAGGAGGGGGTCTACCCGTGAACAGAGATGAAGCTATGGAGAATGCAATACATTGCCCCCACACATACACCTCAGCTCCATCGGCACAGCTACGGCGAGGAAAGGCGGAGTGACCACCCCAACTTGATAGACCTTAAATAATACATACTGTAAAGTTTTTCTACCTTTTATCTAGAAACATTACCTATAACTACTGCCTGCCACTAGTTACGTTAAATATGTGGGTTTGATTAAATAATAAAACTCGCTAAATTGGTAAGTAATAAGCTGATTTATTAACACATTACCTTTACTCACATTAACATTTACTAGCAACTAACGCTATTCATTACAGTCACCATTTACCACAGTCACAACAGTTTACTGTTACTTACTCACTACGTAACGCCACAAAACTGTTCCCCGACTGACCACTGGTCCGCACTGCACCGAATTGCACTAGTCTCTGCTACACAAAAAAGGCTCTACTCACTAACTGACTAACCGCCTGACTAGCTAACTTTGAAGCACTCCGCAACACTGACTCTCTCAAAACTAACTCATAAACTTGACTAATAACTCTAAACACTAATAACTTGACTAAAAACTGTAAAACTAGAAAACTGATTAACAACTGACTTCTCCAGCTGTGTCTGCCTCCTTTTAACTGCGACTGCCCCACTCCGTCTGTGTCACGCCTACCGCCGTTCACTGGCTGAGGAAAACATATGCTGCCATCACCCCAACTGGGGCCGCCTCCTCCAAATCTCTGTCACACTCCAACTCCGCATGTCTTGCTCCCACCTGCCGCTCATTGGCTGGAAAACACATATGCCACCACCCCAACTGAGGCCTTTCTCTTAGCTGGCTTTTACACAGCGGTGGACCATTACAGGCTACGGTCACTAAACTCCTTGAACAATCTAGCCCCTTTCCTTTCTAGTTCAGGTAGAGACCGGCCCTTTTGTCTACTCAGCGGTGGACCATTACAGGCTACGGTCGCTTAACCCCTAGAACAATCTAGGCCTTTCTTTTCTCCTCAGGTGGAGACCGCCCTTTTGTTCACACTGTGGTGGCCTGTTACCGACTTTGGTCGCTAAACCCCTAGAACAATCTAGGCCTTTCTTCTCTGCCCAGGTCAACTTCGTTACACTGCCCCCCTCTTAGAACTGTTCGTCCCGAACAGAAGTCTCTTTCGTGACCTAGGGGAGTAATCGGTCTAAGTGTACTACCTTCATTTTGGATGTGGGCGTGCGTTGAATTCGGTACACCAGGTCGATGAGTCGTGAGACAATGATGTAAGGTCCTTCCCAGTTGTTCTGTAATTTAGGGGATCTTCCCTTCTTGCGGTCTGGGTTATACAACCAAACTTTCTCGCCTTCCTGGAACGTTCTTCCGGTGACTCGCATGTCATACCGTGTCTTCAACCGGTCACTTTCCAGTTTTATCCTGTCGCGCACCTTTCCATGTATATCTCTCAACTTACGGCGAAGTTCCACAGCATAACTATCCTTGTCCGATTCTTCCGTCTCCGGGCCGCCAAAAAAAAGGTCACTGGGTAGCCGCAGCTACCTACCGAACACACGCTCGCAGGTGTTCGGCCAGTGGTCTCGTGAACGGCTGATCGGTATGCCATCATTATGAGGGGTATATGTTCGTCCCAATCATCCTGATGTTCATTTACCAACATCCTCAGATGGCCTCCTAAGGTCTTGATAAATCGCTCCACCATGCCGTCGAACTGAGGGTGCAGCGGTGTTGTCCTCGTCTTCCTAACACCGAGGATCTCGCAGACCGTCTTGAACAGATTGGACTCGAAATTCCTTCCCTGATCGGAGTGCAATTCCAGTGGTATTTCAAAACGGCTGAACATGTTGTTTACTAAGGCTTCAGCTACCGTGGACGCGTCCTGATTTGGTAAAGCGTAAGCCTCTGTCCACTTGCTGAAGTAGTCCGCTGCGACCAGAATATAGCGATTTCCTCTCTTGGATTCAGGAAAAGGTCCCGCTATATCAATGGCTATCCTTTCGAACGGTGCTCCAACATTGTACTGTCTCATTGCACCGCGGGTTCTTCGGCTGGACCATTTACTCGCTACGCACTTAGTACAACGTCGACTCCAGTCTAGAACATCCTCGTGGTACCCTACCCAGTAGAACCTCTGCCTCAGCTTGTCCAAATGTCTTCCTTACTCCAAAGTGGTTCCCGGTAGAACCTCCGTGAATTTCTGTTAGTACCTCTTCCTTTCTTGATGCTGGCAGGATCACTTGATTTTTCTTTTCCCTTCCGTCTGCGCTTTCCCACGTTCGCAGCAATACCCCATCTTTGATGGTGAGCGAATCCCACTGGGCCCAGTAGCACTTCACGTCCCGACTGCTGGGCGCAATTTCCTCCCAGTCCGGCCTTGACCCTTCTTCCTTGAACTTGAGCGCCAATCTAATGTCCTCATCCTTGAGTAGCTCCTCCCTGATCGCTCCACTCCTGGAAGAACGATGGTTCGTTTACATTGGCCCTGCTCCTTCTGCTCCTTCCTGCAACAGTGCTTGCACTCATGGTTACTTGGCCGTCTTGAAAGGGCGTCGGCATTACCATGGAGTCTTCCCTTCCGGTGGGCTATCCTGAATTGATACTCTTGAAGTCTCTCTATCCAGCGTGCTACCTGACCCTCCGGGCTCTTGAAATTCAATAGCCAAGTCAGAGATGCATGGTCAGTCCGTAACAGGAACGGTTGTCCTTAGAGATACTTATGGGAATGTTCCAGCATCTTCACGATAGCCAGAAGCTCTTTCCTAGAGACGCAGTAGTTCTTTTCAGCCTTAGAGAGGGTTTTGGAGAAGTGCGCGATGACTCGTTCTTCGCCATCCTGTACCTGCGATAGTACACCCTCTATCCCAACCATGCTGGCATCTGTGTCCACGATGAACTCACAACCAGCTCTTGGGTACGCCAAGGCTGGGGCCGCTAATAAGGCATTCTTGATTCTTTCGTACGCTTCATGGCATTTCAGAGTCCATTCGAAAGGTTGCTCGTTTTCAGTCAACCGATGGTGGGGCCTGGCTATATCCGCAAATCTCTGAACGAATCTCCTGTAGTAGGTACACAACCCCAGGAAGCTTCTCACTTCACGTTTGTCCTTTGGAACCAGCCACGCACTCACAGCTTCGGTCTTCTCGGGATCCATTCTCACACCTTCCGAGGAAACAATATGTCCTAGGTATTTCACCTCCCTTCTGAATAGATGGCATTTTTTCAGGCTAAGCTTTAAGCCAACGCTGGACAATTTTTCCAACACCTCTCCCAGGTGCTTGAGGTGTTCCTACAAGGTTTTGCTGAAGATGATCACGTCGTCCAGGTATATTAAGCAGGTCCTCCAATGTAGCCCTCTTAGAGTGGTTTCCATCAGCCTCTCAAAAGTTGCTGGTGCATTGCAGAGTCCAAATGGCATTACGCTGAACTGCCACAACCCGGTACCCGTTGAGAATGCCGTTTTCTCTTGATCTTCTGGATGTATCTCTACTTGCCAATAGCCACTCTTTAGGTCTAGAGTCGAGAACCAATTGACCTCCGCTAAGGTATCCAGAGTGTCGCCTATCCATGGCAATGGATAGCTGTCCTTCTTCGTGATGTCATTGAGCTTGCGGTAGTCAACACAAAATCTGGTAGAGCCGTCCTTCTTCTTGACCAACACCACGGGAGAAGCCCAAGGACTGCTGGAAGGTTGAATTACCTCTCGTACCTTCATGTCCTCTATCATTTGGTCGACCTCCTGTTGTTTGGCCAACGGAATCCTCCGTGGCGCCTGCTTAATGGGCTGGTGATCGCCGGTGTTAATGCGGTGATGTACTGTCTTCGTCCTTCCAAGGTCGTTGTCACCGTAGGAAAACACATGATGGTATTTGTGTAATAGCTGCTTAGCTGCTTCCTTGTTTTGAGGTCTCAGATCAACAACTGCACTTTCTATGAATTCGTCTACGGCCCTAGGCCTTGGCGTAGATTGCTCCCTAACTAGATTTGCATTGTGTACCTCAATGCCGGTTATCGTATGGACCTCCTCGCATCTACCAATTATTGTTCTCTTCTCAGTTTTTGGTCGAAGTCCTTGGTGTTCAAAAGTCTAGCCGGTATTGTATTAGCCTTAGCAGAGATGAGCATCCGTCCTATGAGTATGCCGTTATCGCGCTGCGAAGTTGGCTCTAACACTCCCAGTACTCCTCCTGGTTTTTCCTCCAATGAAACGGTGGCTATGGTTTCACTGCGTGCAGGTAAAACAAGGTCCTCCAATAGCGTTGCTTGTCTTACCCCAGCATCTTCCTTGGACATCTTGAGTGTCGTTTCTTCGTTCACAATTCGAATAGATCTTTCATCGAAATCCAGGACAACTTTGTGTGAATTCATAAAATCCATTCCCAATATGACCGGATCCGAGATATTCGCTACGAAGGCCCGATGGGAAATCTGCTTAGAACCCACCTCGATGGTGACCTGGGCTTCCCCTGCAACTTCCATGCTCTCTCCGTTGGCCGTCACGATGAGATACACTCTTGGACTGTGCAGTTTCAAATTCGGTATAAAGCCCTTTCTAACGATGTTATGGGTGTCTCCGGTGTCTACGACCATCTGACAGGCTTTTCCTGCCACCTTTCCTTCCAGCAGTAGGCTGTTGTCTCCACACTCTAGCCATGACACCTTTAACTGTGTTGGGGTAAATGGGAAATGAGCCGGCTTTCGCCCCCCTAAGCCGACAGCTCGTCGTTTCCCTGACGGTCTTCTTCTTTTGGTTGATTTCTGCGAACAGGACGTGTGCACTCCTCTTCACATGTCCAAACCCATGACAATTGTAACACTTCAGGGAGTCCATTTTCTTGGGATTTGAGAGCACCAGTCCTCGAATCTCTCGTACCAATCGCTTCAACATTTTGTCGTTAGCACCAGCGGTGGAACCTGGAGCGGCGGATGGCTTCAGGTAGGTCTGCCTCACCCGAACTGAATCTCTCTGGATACTTCTCTTTACTGCCTCGAACTCCAGAGCTCGAGCCAGCGTCTCCCCGAGCGTTTTCGATTTGGCCAACTTAAGCGCCTGCTTTAATTCGGGGTCCATTAGGCCGTCCGTGAAGGCGTTCACAGCAAATCCCTCCAATAATTCGTCATCTACCCCAGGAAACCAGCTCTCGCCAAGCGGTAGACATCCGCGCTAAACTGCTGGAGAGCCTCCCCTGGTTGTTGCCGCCTTGTCCTAAACTGCGTGCGGTATAACTCCTGCATATGCCAGTCGCCAAACCGCCTTTCCAAGTGCCCCGTCAGGAGACCAAAGTCCTGTCGGTGAGCCTCTGGAGGATGTCCAGAGCTTCTCCCCGCAGCGAGACTATCAACGATGTTAATTGTCTCGTTCCGTCCAGCCATTTGCAGAAGCTGACGCATCAAACTGCAGTAAATAATTGGCCCACGATGAAGTTCCGTTGTAGGCTGGCGGTTTGATTCGTGGTCTGGCACCGTGCACGGGTCTTGGGCCTTCGTTTTCTGGGTGACCGGTCCCGGCACTCTCCAATCTTCGCCTCACATACTGTTCTACCTCGTCGATTTTCTTCTCCATCTCGGCTTTGTCGTCTCTCATTTCCTTCTGGACTTGATTTACTTCTTCTTGGACTTTACCTAATTCATTCTTCATTTCTTCTTGCATCCTACTTATTTCCCTGGTTATATCCCTTGTTAGTTCTTCTTTCATCTTTTCCTGGCCCTTGTTTGTCTCATCTTGGCGCTTGTTCATCTCATCTTGACCCTGTTTCATCTCCTTCACGAGTGCTATTAACTCTTCCATGTTCTGCTTCCGGGTACTTACGGGCATATAACGCTCGTCAGTTTTCCACAACTTTCCGGCAATCCACCCGAACTAATAGAATCACACTTATTCGTTTAGCGGTTTTACTATATCCCACTTCTGACACCAATGTGAAGTTTTTCTACCTTTTATCTAGAAACTTTACCTATAACTAATGCCTGCCACTAGTTACGTTAAATATGTGGGTTTGATTAAATAATAAAACTCGCTAAATTGGTAAGTAATAACCTGATTTATTAACACATTACCTTAATCACATTAACATTTACTAGCAACTAACGCTATTCATTACAGTCACCATTTACAACAGTCACAACAGTTTACTGTTACTTACTCACTACGTAACGCCACAAAACTGTTTCCCGACTGACCACTGGTCCGCACTGCACCGAATTGCACTAGTCTCTGCTAAACAAACAAAGCTCTACTCACTAACTGACTAACCGCCTGACTAGCTAACTTTGAAGCACTCCGCAACACTGACTCTCTCAAAACTAACTCATAAACTTGACTAATAACTCTAAACTCTAATAACTTGACTAAAAACTGTAAAACTAGAAAACAGATTAACAACTGACTTCTCCAGCTGTGTCTGCCTCCTTTTAACTGTGACTGCCCCTCTCCGTCTGTGACACGCCTACCGGCCGGTCACTGGCTGAGGAAAACACATGCTACCACCACCCCAACTGGGGCCGCCTCCTCCAAATCTCTGTCACACTCCAACTCCGTCTGTCTTGCTCCCATCTGCCGCTCATTGGCAGGAAAACACATACTGCCACCACCTCAGCTGAGGCCGCTCTCCTCCAACTCTCTGTCTCTCTCCAACTCCGTCTGTCTCACTCTCATCTGTCAATCACTTGCTGGGAAAACACATATGCCACCACCCCAACTCAGGCCTTTTTCTTAGCTGGCTTTTACACAGCGGTGGACCATTACAGGCTACGGTCACTAAACTCCTTGAACAATCTAGCCCCTTTCCTTTCTAGTTCAGGTTGAGACCGGCCCTTTTGTCTACACAGTGGTGGCCTGTTACCGGCTTTGGTCGCTTAACCCCTGAACAATCTAGACCTTTCTTTTCTCCTCAGGTAGAGACCGCCCTTTTGTTCACACAGTGGTGGCCTGTTACCGACTTTGGTCGCTCAACCCCTAGAACAATCTAGGCCTTTCTTCTCTGCCCAGGTCAACTTCGTTACAATACTTTTACCAATAACACTGATGGTCTAGTGGTTAGAGCTGCTGACTTTGGAGTAAAAGGTCGCAGGATCGAAGCTAGGAGTATTTTAAAAAACTTTTTTCTTATATTAACCTGACCCTCCCCAAACCAACACGGAGGCAGGAGGAGGTTTGGGTCCGACGTTTATGACGTCATGCGCCAGAACTCTCTTCCTCTACTCACTAATTTTGTAACATATCCTATATTGTCATATATTCCTCTAAATCAGTCAGTTTTACATAATAGGTTTGAAGGTGTCTCTTATTAACTGCGTCATAAATGTCCACCGGATCGTCTATTCCAGTGAGTCGTCTATGTTTAAAGTCAACATACTCCTCCTCCTCTTTCCTATCAACGTGTAATGCACTCTGCGACCACGGTCTGCCAAATTTTTCTATTGTAGACATGTGACCTGTGCAGGCAAAACTAATGACATTTCATAGTTTTAGTAGTTTATATTAGCTTCTCTCAACTCCTCTGTAATAAATTCTCTCATTTTCATGTCTGCTGTGACCTGCCAGTTTAGAGGCAAACAGAAACTGTAATCTGACGATTAACTCGTTTGGATCGTCCCAATATTCGTAAATACTTTGACGTTCCCACATTCCCATACCTGTCTTTTTCTTCACCGATCTAATGATATGGCTTCGATGGCGGCGGCGGCGGCGGCGGTGAAGCCTGTGGTAACAACCTATGCTCAGCTCTTCCTACTACTGGGTGGAAAAGAGTTCTAACTAAATTTTTATACTTCCATCCTTTCTCATCTGTTTTTCCTCATTAAACTGTTGTTTATGACCATTACTCAATTCTAGAATATTTTTATAAACTTGTAAATCGTTTTCCTTATATGATGTGGGTCTTTTAAGGAATAATAACTGATATAAACCTGGTGTCCCCTCAAACCATTTATTTTTTATCACAAGATCATTTCCATTTATGGTTACATTTACATTTCCAATAACCATTCCACCGGTTGCTAATATACGTACCTATCATCTAAATCCGACGCCGCCGTTTCAACAGAATTGATGGATTTATATATGTATAGATTAAGTAAAGGACCAATGCTTTCCTCTCCTTTCAACTCTTGCAGCAATAGAGAATCATGTTTTAGAGGCGTTTCCTCCTCCTCTTTCTTAACAGGTTCCACTTTAACCATTGCCTCCTCCTCCTTCTTCTTCTTTTTAACTAATTCCTGAAGCGGTGCAGTAATAGGTCGAAAACTGGTTTCTAACTTCTCCTGAGATAACTGCAAACCACGTTTCATACTTTTAAATTTATTAAGCAGCATTTGAGAAGTTTGAATATGTTGTTTAGTAAGATTAGGGTCCATGGCTGGTACTGATGAAGAGGTTGTTGCAATCACTCTACGTATATATAGATAAATGTATTTAATCCTTTCCGAAATCTTCCCTTGTTTACATCTCTTGTCTCATCAATGGCTACAAACCCGTGAGGCTCATCCCAACAGGCGTGACATATTTGTTTGAATTTTTCAAAGAAAATATCCGGCGAACTTATATGATCGCTACAGACTTGTCTCAAATTTAAATCATCCTGTTTGAATAGCATAATAAAATTGGCATTATCACGAATTAGATGTTTTGGTATTCGAGCATAACTCTGTGTCAAGTAGAAACAATCAATGGATCTGTGCCGACTCATACTGAAATACTGTCTAATAACATCCTGCTGATCCATAGCAATGTCATCGAAAATAATAATGGAGTTTGTTTTAGCCTCTTCAGGCGTGGGCACCTGGTTAGTATCGTTTACTGTGGAAAACCCCGCTTCCGTTTACACACTTCCGGCACCCGTTTACAAACCTCTTCCAAGTATAAGTACTTTTCCTGTTGTAACGATCTGCTACAAACATAAATATTTTCAAATTTCAATCCATTTGGATGTAGAATTGAACAGGTGATTAGGTTGGTTTTACCCGAACCAGATGTTCCACAGATCAATGCTCTTATACTATTCGGCAAGAGGAAGTTCTCAACATCAGGTAGAAGATTATAAATTGGTAATCGTTCACTTTGTTTCTCCAGACGCATGACTAGCTCTATATAAACGCTCACGTTGGAAACACTTATATCATAATGAGAAAGTAAACCGTCGGGAGATGACTTATAAACTCAGTGATTGACAAACTACCATTTGAAGCAAACATTCCCGGTTATAATTATTGTGGTCCCGGAACTAAACTTAAAAAGAGATTATTACGAGGTGATAAAGGAATCAATCCTTTAGACGAAGCTTACAGAGAACACGATATTGCGTATTCTGAAAATAAGGATCTAGAGATAAGACATACAGCTGATCGTATACATGCGAAAAAGGCTTGGCAAAGAAAAAGTGCTAGTGTCATATCTTCGAGAAAGCAGCAGCCTGGGCTGTTACAAACGTTATGAAAGCTTAAGTGAAATTGGGCGGTGGTGGTGGTGGTGGGAAACGTCGTAAAGGTGTTTCCGTTAAAGATGTGATAAATGCAGCTCGTATAACTTCACCGCTATTGACTATTAGTGATGGTTCAAAGAAAACGCTGAGAAAGGCTAAACGTTACATTAAAAATAAAACTAAAATAAGGAAAATTCCAAAAGTGTTACCAGTGCCTAGAACCAGTGGTATTCTACCATTTTTAGTGCCTTTATTCGCAGGACTTTCTGCGCTAGGAAGTTTAGCTGGAGGCGCTACTGCAATAGCTAAAGCAGTCAAGAATACTCAAGAGGCGAGAGATCGTTAAGAGGAAATGAGAAGACATAATAGAAAAATGAAAGAGCAGCATGTTGGCAGTGGATTTTTTCTCAAACCCTATAAAACTGGTTATGGTTTAGTCAAGAAAGCAGAATGACTACTTTTTCTTCCTGACAGAGCACTCTCAAATATAGATTTGTTAAAATTTGCCAAAGACATTCCTCATTTTAGAGGTGTATATATGCGCGACACCCTACCAAAGGATATTAATTTAAGCGAATGAATGCGACATTGTGAATTTAGATTCAATTAGAAACAACGGTACTCATTGGGTTGCGTATAGTAAAAAAAGGTAATGAAATCACCTATTTTGATCCATTTGGAAATCTTAGACCTCCATTAGAGCTTTTTCGCTATTTCAAAGACTGTAAAATTACCTACAATCCTCAGAGGTTCCAGGCCTGGAATACGTCTTATTGCGGACATTTATGTTTAAACTTTCTGTATAATAATGCCTAATCTGGTGTTGAGAGGTCAGTCATGTCGTTCACCTTCAAGCTGACTGATACATCCAGTGTGCTTTGTAATGACATATTTCCTCCCATTGATCTATCATCAGAAGGTTACAGCATCGGTTTACTCAGCCTACAATCCTACAACTCTATTCCGAATATAAACCAAGATGTAAATAATAAATTTCATTATGGGGATGGTGGAGTAATTGAAATTCCTACTGGTGCGTACGAGATTGACGCTATTGCGGACTACCTAAAGAGAAACAAATCTCCAGATTTTATGAAAATCAGAGGTTGTTCGGTCCTCGCAAGGAGGTGCGGCCCCCCTTTGTGGGAAATTTGGGCTGATGCAGTTGAGGGTTGGCTGCATTGGAGGTCTAAAATGTGAGTGGGGCTGCGTACGTGACCAAGTGCTTCTGGTTGTCCTTGACTGCCTCGAGGAAGTTAGATTTTGATGTATGTGCCGAGTCTATTGCGTCGCTTCTTGTTTTTTGTTCTTGAGTAAAAAGTGGAAGTCAGCGTCCTTTGTCTTATAAATATATATTTACGTATATGTTATGTAAAGATTTATGTATTTTATGATTTGTCATTGTGCCTTGTGTCTTGTAAGTTGAAAAAATTGTTGTCAGTTAATAACATATCAATTGCCACTTCGCCAGGAAGTGAGTATTGCACAAGCACTAATTAAGCAGTGTATACACTAATTAAAACATCTCCCTCACATAAAATAAGAAGGGATAGTATAAGGTCTGCCAGGCAGGTTAGTTGTCATCTTGTATATAATTGTGAATAATAATCTAATTGAGTCAATCAATAATAACTTTGATATTAGATATTGTGTTGTTAATAATTTACTAGCCATTCCTAATGGCGTTTGTGAAGGTATTTTGAGTGGCTGTGGCGTCCACCACAATCAATTTCCCTTGTACTGTCTGCCATCTAATTATTGCTTAATCCTTTTGCTCTCCTAAAGATCGTCAAGGTCTAGGAAGGAATAATTAGTCCCTACAAAATTATTCAGAGGTAATGTGAACACGTTAAAAGTTGAATTAATGTGTTCGCAACCAATCCATTTCAACAAGGAACATTCCATTGGTCCGCTACTCGGATTCGCAAAACATAGAGTGTTTTTGCTTTATACGAAGTACAAATGAATACCAACGTTTCAAAGAATCCTTCCATTTAGGACATCAATATAAAGGTGTTTGGTTCAGTACCTGGAACAGTGAACATCGTAATAAATAGCTCTTCAGTTTTTAATCAATTTCGTAGTTTTTTTTGTGAGTTGAAACGTAAAAATTTCCAGAATTGTTGCTTACAATTAGTAGTTCGTTTGTGCGAAGTTTTATGAAAACTCACCGAACGGTTTTTGTGAAGATTGATTAATTTATTAAAAATGTACAGAGATTTTCTAGATCTGTGTGTAGAACTGTAGATTAGTGGGGATCACAAAACTTTTGTTTATAGTTTAAAGTCACTATCGCTGGTATTAAAGTTTGTATTTCTCTATTTATCTTTCTATTATCTAATACTTATAACATGTCTCATAGAGAAATGA
This sequence comes from Rhodnius prolixus, assembly GCF_049639745.1. NCBI lineage: Eukaryota > Metazoa > Arthropoda > Insecta > Hemiptera > Reduviidae > Rhodnius > Rhodnius prolixus. Next base: position 481,269 of record NW_027411619.1, read on the forward strand.
GCGAACAGGTAGGCGGAGACAAACTTAGCGGTGGGGAATCCCCTACATGTATTTCTATAATGCTTAATAAATTAGATTCTATTTCAAAAGAAATTCAGAGCATCAGAGCAGATAATAGCAATATATTAATAACAGTTAACAGTTACAAAGAAGATTTAAATAAATTAATTTTGAACATCGAGAATAAAGTAAAAATCCAGGAAGCAGAAATTGTTAGAATTAAAAAGGTGAATACTGTATTAAAGAAAGAAATAGATGACTTAAAATTAAATTATTATACTCCGCGATCTCCTGATATTATTAAAATTTTGAATGTCCCTAAATTGCAAGATGAAAACCTTTCAACATTACTATCAAAAAATTGGCGAGACAATTGATTTCCAAATATGTACTGAAAAGTTAGACTTCCTCTACAGAAGTAAAGCTTTAAATCAATCTTGTCCTCCAGTCTACGTCAAATTTATTTCTCGGATTGACAAAGAAAAGTTTTTGATGCAAAAGAATTTGAATAAAAATAAACTTAACACAAAGATATTTGGATATTCTCCTGTTGTACCTATATACATTAATGAAGTTATGCCAATTTACATTAGTAAGCTATTTGTGGAGGCTAAAGAAATTCAAAGGCAAGGAGGGCTTAAATTTGTGTGGTACAGGAATAATAAGCTGATGGTGAGGGTAAGTGAAAACTGTCGGCCTAACATTATCAGATCAGCTAGTGATTTGTTAAAGTTTACGCCTGGAAATGAGGATTATTCTGGTGATGATTTGGAAGATACCACTACTGCAGATACGGATACGACAGACCAATCTCTTGTCGTGAAAACTGTCAAGAAAAGGAAAACCAAGAAAATAGTTGACTCAAGGGAAGGGATTAGCTATGAGTTCGAATCCAGCAGCTGACCCTTAGATTTTCTCTTCCTAGGAGCTTCTTACAGCTCACTGTCCGGTGATGGACAGTGTTGTCTGTAACGAGAGAATACTGTCCGGAGGCCGGCAGTGCACTGAAAAATGCTCCGGGCGATAATAACCTCAGCTGTTGATGCGCCAAAAAAAAAGAAAAAAAAAAGCTGACTCCAAGAAATCGGGTACACTGGATGTTTTTTTACGCACCGTAACACCTACTACGTCCAAGAACAAATAAACGAAAATAGGCCAGACGTAAGAGCACTGAAACTTAAATTCGAGTCTATTTCTGTGTCTAATTTTGATTACATAAAATTTGGTTTTTTGAATTTAAAAGGTTTTAATTGCTTGTTTAATTTGCTAAGTGATGAAATAGAATCTCTATTATGCATATAGAATGTCGATGTATTGTGCTTTTGTGAAACTTGGCTCCATTCAGATAATTTTCAATCCCCTATATTTTTGGATAATTTCGAATTTTATTATTCGAATGCACGGAAACTTTATAAAAAAGGCAGAGCTTCAGGAGGACTGATTATTTTTGTAAAGAAAGGTATTTTTGATAATGTGAGTATTTTAATTAATAAAGAATATTTTCTAAATTTAAATTTAACTCTTGAGAATACTAATTTCGTGATTGGCTTAGTTTACTGGAAACCCAGTTTACCGGATGATGATATAATTAACTCTTTTTCCGATGATCTTCACTACATAATGTTAAATTATTCTGAGGCCCAAATAATAATTCGGGGCGATTTTAATTCCCGCATAGGCCTGCTTAATAGTACGGAGGATAATGTATTTGCAAATTTACACATAAAAGGATATAGAAGCTCTCAGGATGGATGTTTCACGAAAAGAGGCTCTCTTCTGGTTGATCTTATGGAAAATTCTGGGATGTTTGTTTGTAATGGCCGAGTAAATGGGGATGAATCTGGAAAATTTACCTATGTGGGTACTCAAGGCTGTAGCGTTATTGATCTTGTTTGGGCTAATATTGGTCTAACTCCCTTTATTCAAAATTTTATTGTAATGAATAATTCTTTGTTTACTGATCATAATCTTTGTGTTTTAACTATAATCTCACCCTTATCCAGTATAAAAAGTTCAAAAAATCTCGATTCTGTTCGTCAAATTACTTGTATTAATAGAAACAATGCTATCTTGGATAAATTTAAGTCATTGCTTAATGACGCCAATATTTCTGATAATTGCTTTGAAGATATAAATTTAAGTTACGACCAATTCAAATTAAACATGCATGAATTTATGTTAAAATCCGGTATTCTGTCCAGTAAGAAATTTAATTGTAATAAATCTAAAAAAGGCATAGATCGTAAACCATGGTTTAATCGTGAATGTTTACTTGCAAAAAAGTCTGTTAAATCTCAACTGAAAAAATGCAAAAGAAGTAATTTTAGTGAGACTACACTGTAACAATACAGCAAACTTAAAAAAAAATTATGGTGCAATAATTAGTATTAGTAAAAAAATGTATTTTGATAATCTGAGATTGTGCCTTCGTAATGTTAATAATCCTACAGAATTCTGGTCTGCTATCAATAAGTTTAGATTTAAACCCCCTGAACCTAAACAAATTAGTTGTCGAGATTGGGAACAGTTTTACAACTCAATTTTGCCACCTAAATTTAATAACGATTTTAAAATTTTTTGGACCATTTGACCTAGCTTTGGATGTAGACATAACTTTAGATGAGGTGTTGTTAAGTATCAACAATAGCAAACTTAATAAAGCTACAGGAGTGGACTTCATACCTAATGAAGTGTTTAAATGTCTTAATTCATCTTGATTGGAATATTTGTTGCGCTTATTTAATCAGATTTTGCGTGCTGAAATTACACCTAGAGTCTGGTCACTAATAAGAATGAAGTTAATTCACAAAAAGGGTGATACGTTACCCATATAACCATAGAGGCATTGCCATTTTTAATAGTATTGTTAAAATTTTTACAAATATTCTTTATAATATATAATTGGGTTGAATCTAGGGAATTAATTCCAGAGGAACAAATGGGGTTCCGGAAAGGGCGAGGATGTCGTGACTGTGTTTTTACGGTGGCTGCAGCTATAAATATATCTCTCAGATTAAAAAGACGTAAAGTTTTGCCGTTTTCGTCGATTACAAAAGAGCCTTTGACTCTAATAATCATAATAAATTATGGTTTAAATTATGTAATCTGGGTTTGAGTAAAAAATTTTTACATTTACTAATGCATTTGTATGGTAATGCTGCAATGATAATTTCTGATGGTTTAATTACAAGTAATGAGATTCCTGTAACTGAGGGAGTTTTACAAGGAGAAATTTTGAGTCCCCTCCTTTTCTCTATGTACGTGTCTGATATTGTGGAATTCTTTACTAGCCGTAATTCTATCGGCCTCGCTATAACTGATGTAAAAGATCTACATATGATATTATGTGCAGACGATATGGTGCTACTCTCACCTGTGGGGCCCAAGAAAATCTTAATATACTTCACGATTATTGTACTGAAAATAGCTTAACTGTGAACATAAATAAAACTTTTGCAATGATGTTTACTAAAGGAGGTAATTCTTCTAACATTAAACGTTTATTGTATAACCTACAACCGATTGAATTTTGTAGTCAGTTCAACTTCTTAGGTGTCCCGTTTTTTCGTTCTGCTAAATTTATTTGAACAAGTGAACACTGTTAAGTTTTATTAAATAACTTAAGACTTTTTATTTTAGTTTAATTAACTTTTATTAACTGTATTAATTATAATAACTTGAACCACAGTGGAACGAGTCCGATCGTGGAACCAGTTGATTCAAATCCCTATTTTTAAAAAAAGTGATTCCGCCCCGCCCCAAAAAATTGAGACAAATTAAAATGAAAATAATTAATACTGTAGTCGTTTACACTAAAATAAAACTGACTTGAGGCTACTATGTAGAAGTTCACTGACACATTCCAACTTGTAAGAGAAATCCACACCAAAATATAAAACCTGGCGAGCTTAAATACTGATGCTTGAAGAATAAAATAAGTTCCAAGGTTTTTTTAGAATATCAATTCTAAAATAATATTCATTTTATTATTTTGTTAATTTCTAAACAAAAGTAGGGGTCGATCTAAGACAGGGAGTCGAAGGAAAAATAATTTCGTACCCAATATAGCGAACCTTGCAAAGAAACACCAGGCACACCCATCTCATTAATTAAAAAGCAATGCTGTAGTTACTTTACTTATTATTTAATATATTTTATTTTACATAAAGAAAATGCTGTGTGCTTAATCTTTAACTTAACTGCTGGACGCTTTTTCTCTTATCTTTTTGGCGAAAGTTAAATCATGTACATCTTATTACGACGATCAAAGTAATACTGAGCTAAAAAATAGTATTACCTAACTGGTTTACTTACTGCTGTATCCCTCCCACTCTATCACCTATTTCACAAACATTCGTCGATTGGAAATAGGTTTTAGTTAAATATTCGTTTCATTTGAAAACAAAAAACATTATAACGCTTTCTCAAGATGTTTTTAATTTTTAAAAATTTGTTTTTGTCCATTACTCTTATAAAATACGAAGAATTTCAAATAAAATATAATATACAAACACAAATTATCTAGAATGCAGGTGGAATCAGTCGTCGTTGCCATGGCAATGGAACCGTTTAACAACTCCGGTTCCACCTCCAGCATTTTTCTATTGGCTAGATTCAGTGAACGAAAAAATGGAACGAGTCCGGTTTCAAAAGGATTTAAATCACTCCGGATTTAACTCCACCAATTCCAGTGGATTTAACCAATGAAATTGCTGGTGTTGGGCCGGAGTCGTCGTGACATGTACACGATTTAACTTTCGCCAATAAAGATAAGAGAAAGAGCGTCCAGCCGCTAAGTTAAAGATTTGGCACACAGCTTTTTCTTTTTGTAAAATAATAAGATATTTTAAAAGCTTGATATTCAATTCATTGTAAATAAATATTTCTTTCTTTATGAGTAATTATCATTTTGTTTGAAGGGTTGTAATTTTTTTTTATGGGAATAATTTCCTACCCATTTCCGTTTTTCTTCTTGAATCAAGTTAACTCCAGTGGTCAAGCTAGATAACGACAAAACTGCAGTTGCTTTAATTTTTAAATTTGACTAGCCTATTTTTGTTAATATTTGGTTACGTTGTTAATTTTATATTTATAGAGCAACTGGAAATTAGGGAACTACTTAATGTGTGTTAAAGAAATATAGTTGTGTTATTAACTGGAAAAGCTAACTTTTAATGATTTATTTAATTACAACGCGTGACATTTGAACTAATACTAGGATAAGTACAGACTGGAATCAGTGAACGAGTTGTTGGAATCGATTCCAACCCTGGAACTGATTCAAATCCAACGACTCCAAACGCGGACTCGTTCTGCCCGTCACTATTACTAACTACTCCTATTTTCATGAATGTAGATGGCGACACTATCGTGACATCTCCCTTTTTTACTAGTTTGAATCTTATAAAAGTACAAATGTAATCTTAGAAAATACAATCTTTGAAATTACATTTGTAATGTAAGCCACACTTTGTAATCTTTCAAGTAAGATGGCGGTTTGCTTATTCTACCAGATTTTGTAACAAGGTTGAGTAGTTTGAACATTGTGATTTGAGTTAGAACTATTAGATTGGTGCACATGATTAGAACTCGCTTGTATAGGATATGACTGACTTACATTTGTAAACGCTTTGCTTTGAACATTTTCATTACAATCAAACTCCGTAGTCTTTTTGTACAAATGAACACGATTTCTCTCAAGCTTTCTACCATTCGACATTTCCACTTCATAAGACCTTGGTCTATTACAGATTTTTGTTACAATACCTGGCTCTAAGGGCTTATCCACTTGTTTTCGTACAAATACATTTTCAGCTAAACTTAATGGTTTCAAATTGTGACTATTTCTATCGTAGACAAGTTTTTGTTCGCTTTGCCTTCTTATCAGTTCTTGCCTCACTTTTTCATACTTTTCACACTCATCCTTTTTTACATTAATTGGAAGGATTCCACGCGTTTTGTAACCAAATAACAATTCATTCGTCGTCTTAATATTGTTTGAGATCGGTGTGTTTCTATATTCTAACAATGCAAGTGTTGGATCTCTACCACTGTGTTCTATCTTTATAAACATGCTTTTAACTGTACCTATACTCCTTTCTACCATACCATTTGATTTTGGATAATTTGGACTTGAAGTTACATGTTCAAAATTCCAGGATTTTGCAAAAATTCGCGTCTTGATTTGCAAAATGAGTACCATTATCAGAAATTACTTTTTTCGGAATACCAAACCTTGCAAAAATTGACTTTAACTTTGATACAACAGTGATTCCAGACATGTTTTCCAATTTTGCAACTTCCACATACTTGCTAAAATAATCAATAACTAATAGAAAGTGACTGTTTTGAAATTCAAACAAATCCATTCCTAGTGTCTCCCATGGAACAATAGGAACTTCATGTGGTAACAAAGTTCCTTTTACATTTGCTCTTTTAAAACGCATACATGATTCGCAGCTGTTTACAATATTTTCAATATGCTGATTCACACCCGGCCAGTATACAATTTCACGTGCTCTATTTTTACATTTTTCTATACCAAGATGACAATAATGAATTTTAGTTAACATCTCTTTTCGCAGACTTTTTGGCACAACAATTCTGTTACCTTTAAAGACTAAACCCTCAATTACACACAATTCATCGGCATAAGTATGATAAGGTTTTATTATATCCGGTATCTTTTTACTATTATTTGGCCAACCTTCTTGAATGAATTTTATCAGCATTTGCATTTCTTGGTCATTATGAGTTTCTTTTTGAAATTCAGCTTTTTTCTCTAATGAAATCGGAAATGACTCTAATAATAAACAAACTTGTGCTTCAATTTCTTTTTCACTTTCACGAGACGGCTCTACAAGATAACGACGAGATAATGCATCAGCCAATAACAATTCTTTTCCTGGCTTGTATTTAATTTCTATATAATATTTTTGCAATCTCAGTCTCATTCTCACATTCATTTAGTGACTTTTTAAATATGTACTCTAACGGTTTCTGATCACTTTCTACAATTACATGTTTACCATAAATGTACTGACTGAATCTTTCACAAGCAAAACAAATATCTAAAGTTTCTTTTTCTATCTGAGCGTACCTTTGTTCAGTTTCTGACAACGATTTGCTAGCATAAGCAACTGGTAAGTTGTTTTGTACTACCTGTTTGGTTCCCCAATAGTGGCGGCCCCCCAGACTTGTTTTCCCAGAGTGTGCCCCGCGTCAGTTGGCGCAATTGGGCGAGCACGTGAAGAGAGAGGGGGATGTGCTGGTAGGAAGTGAAGCCAAGCGTCACTGAGAAGGAATGTCGGCCATGTTAGCATCAGCTTTTTCATGTTGTGCGTATTATTATTAAAAACTGTGGTTTGTGTTCACAAGGTTATGAGAAAACTGTGTCTTAGTTTATTATTTAATGAGCTCAAACTTTTGGACTTTATGGATAGAGACTCACATAAGTACAATAATTATTACAATTAATTCCTCCCTGATATATGTATATTGTCTTGGATAAATAACTATTCTAATCACTTTCCCTGCTGTATGTCGCCTAGTACAAACAATTGTTCTAAGTTTTCCCTGTTGTATATTGCCTTGTATAATAATTATTACAATTAAGTCTTCCCTGATATATTTTGTCTTGTACAAATAATTAGTCTAATTAATTTCCCCGTTAAATATTGCCTTGTACAATAATTATTACAATTAAGTCTTCCCTGATATATATTGTCTTCTACAAATAATTAGTCTAATTAATTTCCTCGTTGTATATTGTTTTGTACCAATACTTATTCATTGAGTGTAGTGCGTATTCCGCACCAAAGTGTTATAAAGGACACATACACTGTGGTGTTCAGATCCATTATTATTTCACTAGTTGTGTATTATTTTGTCTGTATCTCCTCGGAGACATTTTAATTGTGAATAAAGATTTACGGTCAATTTGCAAAAGGTGTTCTGAAGACTGGTGGCGTCCCCCACTATTCCAGCCTTAATTTTAATTGCGTCTATATCCACCCCCTCCCTTTTGACTATTTTTCATGGTGCCGAAACCCGGGACACAGTCTTCAGGATACTATGTTCATGCCAGGAACATCCAGATATTAATTGATATAGTTTTAATTATAATACAAGTACAATCATTTTGATGGTGTACAGAAGGTTTGTTTTTTATTGTAAAGTAATTTTGTCCTTAGTTGTAATAATTTAATTATATGATTGTTTTACTGTTGCTTATATGCTCTGTTGGCATTAATTGTAATGTTAAATAGTTGGCCTACTATAGCCTTAGTGGTTTCTTTCTCGTTATACTAGCTTGTATATAATTGTTTATATTATATTCCCTTATATTACCTATTGTTTATTTATAAAACTTAAGTGCCTTGCGTACAGTATTATTTTAGCTTTATTTTCTTATATTAGTATACCTATTATTTGTATTTTTTATTGTTGTCTTTTCCATATGTATTACTGGCATTAGCTACTAAGTTACTTAGTCTATTTTAGTTATTTGATTTAATTTTTTCTTGTATTGTGTAATTTATTTTTGACAATTGTACATAACCTTTTTTTCTTGCCAGCACAACCTGGTTGTTAGCCTTCCTGACCAACATGGAAGAATTCACTGAGAAGACTACACCCCCCCCCGTTCATCAGTTCCGATCTCCCCTTCGTTGGAGGAAACCCCACGGTTGCCCATCCAGTCTGAGGCCAGTGGGGATCTTAATGTTATTAGATGCCACCACCTCACTGCCAGGCTGGACCAGTGGACCCGAAACGTTCATTTATTGGACCCAGAGTCCCCCGAGTCCGTCAGTCGATGCCAGCAGCTCTCCACCATTTTCAAGTCTCTGTCCCAGACAGTGGACAAAGAGGCTTGGGAATGGCTGCGACCCCAGGCGTCGGACTACAGTGCCCCTCTGGCCTTGGCGCTGTCTCAGAGCCATGAGCAGGCCGAGCTTGCCCACATGTCTATTCTGTTGCCAATCTTGGCTACTCCCTCTCCTTCTACTCAAAATGCCCCCGCGTCTGTCTCTTCCCACACTGGCGGGGTTGACGATTCTGTTATCGAGCTTGCCAGGCGCCAGCTGCAGCAATTGGTCATCCCTAATATTACCCCTTTCGGGGGGGTCGTTTTACTATACAAAAGCTTTAAGGCTAATTTTCAGGCGGAGGTGCACAAGCTTTCCTTACCGGCCCCGAAGAGGCTTGAGGCCCTACGGTCCGCTCTGAGAGGCCCCCCTCTTTCCATTATACAGAATACCCAGTCTTCCGAGGAGGGTTATTGCTACGCCTGGAGCACACTGGACTCCAGATATGAGGGACAATTGCGTGTCGCCAGTGCCACAATGGAATTATTTTTGCAATTTCCGGGCGCTGACCCAGGCATTGAAGAGTGCATCGCGTGGTTGTCGCGCCGCCAAATAATGCTGGATCAGTGTCATATCCCGCACCCGCTAGACTTTTTATTGTGCCATGTGGCCCTGTCTGTTCTCCCCCCTGTCCTCCAAGAGGAGTTCCGTAAAAGGTACCTGGGATCTTTTGATCTCCTCCCCTCCAGTAGTCAGGTTCTTGAATTTCTTAAAGACCAAGAGGACAGGTTTTCCCCCAAATTGACCTCCTGTCTCGCTGTTCCAACCCACTTCTAGTCATTTCTCACCTTCCTCCGTCCCGCGGCCTCGCCCTGCGTCCCCTACGCGTGAAACCAAGGCACAATTAGAGCCCTCCCCCAAACAGGGAAAGAGCTATACCCCGAAGTCTGTGAGGTTCGTTCCGCGCCAGAGAAGATCATCGTCCCCTCCTTCTCCTGTCCCAGTTCGACAACCTGCCCTTTCGTTTTCACGTGCTCCGACTTCCTCCCCTTCAGCGGCCCTCCAATGCTACCTTTGCGAGGATTCACACCGCCTCTCCAAGTGTACTAAATACCTGAATATGCCGGTGAGTGATAAATGGAATTTTTTGGTGGAGAAGAAATTATGTGTTAACTGTCTTTCTATTTATCACTCCGTGTCCCGATGTCCCTGCCAGGTTGGTTGCGCAACGTGTCATGGAGAGCATCATTCCTCCTTACACCCCCTCCACCATCAGCCAGTCTCAGTCAGAGAAGAGCCAGTGGCCCCGAAATTCCTACATTGATGTCCCTGCATACATCTCGACCCTCAAGGCCCAGATCTCCTCCCAAAAGGGTACACTCCCAGGACTTACCTGAATCCCCGCCTCCTTTCCCAAGATGTTCCCTCATTCCTCCTAGTTCCTTTGAGCCCCATCTGCCTCTGGGCAAGGTCAGGGACTCTGAGTCTCGACCAGCGTCGTTTTCCTCGTCCGACGAATTACCCCCTGTGTATCCTGTGACTTATTTTGGCCGACATCCGGCACCTCCCCCCCGCCAGAATTATAGGTTCTAGGCAGGCGCGATACCCCTCCATTGTCCACCTTCGCTTTCTGCCGTCGCAGACACTGTCGTCTGTGTCATTCGGCAAAGGTCCCACGTAAGTCCATAGTCAAGTCCTTCCCTTCTGATATGTCAGTTTCCCCCACTGCCCTGGTATATCTCCTTGGAGGAGATGGCCAGTGGTATCGCGCTCGTGCCCTGCTGGATTCAGGCAGTGAGATCAACCTAATGACTAAAGCCTTCGCTCACAAAAGTAAATTAATTTATAACCCCATGTCAGGTGGTATTCGCGGCATAGGGGGCAATATTGCCACTCAAGTCGTGGGTTATGTATCGACCAACTTAAGCCAAGCTCCTCCTTTCTCTCAACTTAAGATCCCCTTCCGCGTAGTCACCAGGACTGTCCCAGACGCACCATCTTCTTATTTCCCTGTTAAAAACTGGCCGCATCTAGCAGATAAACCTCTAGCTGACCCAACCTTTAATGAACCAAGGCCGGTGGATGTGGTATTCTCAGCCTCGGTCTTTTATGCCATCGACCTTAGTCAAATAATCCGTGCACAAAATGGTCCCCCCATTGCCCGATTGACAACTCTTGGCTGGATTATGTCTGGCCCCTTGAGTAGCTTCCCCTCGAGGAGGGTTTGTTTTGACTCTTCCGTCAAGGACAGCAGGTCCAACTCTAAGCTACATCGGACCTATTATAAAATTTTGTTCAAGCATAAGTATGGTCAATTACCAGCCCCTAAGGTACCTGCTAACCAGTCTAGCCCAGAAAACAAGCCTTCGGCCGAAACCCCTCCTTACCGGTCCGAGTCTGAACCAATTGCTCTTTGCAATAACCCTGAACTCCTCGTGCAGTCGAAACAGTCAGTCGTGCAGTCGAAACAGTTTATCCTTGTCCTCTGCTCAAGCCAGGTCTACTTCCCAAGAGGAAGTCATCCCTCAGCAACCCACTCCTCCAATTTTGGCTATTCAACTTCCACCCCCGAAACCTCAACGCCTGATTAGAACGCGGCGGCCCCTTGTAATACCTTTATTCCTGAAACTCTTCCTCCTACCATAACTTCTGCGGGAGTTTCTCTCTCCGAAGGTTCTAATCCACCTCCCTCTCTAGTCACTCATATGTCGGTAATTTCTGCCCGACGCACGGTACTCCGACTCAGCTCGGGTAAAACCCCCCAATCTATATCACACCCCCCTGACCTAGTCTTGTCACGACTGATGGAAAAGATGTTCGCCTTGGAGGAAGTGTCGGAGGTTTCGCCTCTTACCCCGGACGAATTGAAAGCTGAAGAGTGTTTCTCGAAGTCATGTTCTCGACTCCCTACTGGTCGTTTTTCTGTGGCCCTGCCATTTAAAACCAGTCCGTGTTGCCTCGGTGAATCTAGAAAATTGCTTTAAGGCGTCTCTTACAAACTGAATCCCGTCATGCCAAGTCCCCACATCTCCGTGCTCCCTATGTGGAGTTTATGAAAGACTACTTAGATTCGAATCATATGGAACTGGCCCCTCCTCTCAAGTCAAGTCAAATTGTCTATTATATTCCCCATCATGCGGTACACCGTCCAGACGATCCCCCGGAAAAGATTCGTGTAGTATTTAACGCTTCCCAGAAGTCCTCTTCAGGCATCTCCCTCAACGAGCTCTTACTTCCTGGACCCCGTTTACAGCTCGATATCTGGAAGGTGGTTACCAGATTTAGAGTGGACAAATAGGTCTTTGCGGCCGACATTCGCCAAATGTTTAGACAGATACAACACCCCCCGGAAGATAGGGATTTGTTACGCATACTGTGGCGATTTGATACGAGCCAACCAGTGCAGGAGTACCGTTTGTGCACTGTGACATATGGAACCACGTTAGCTCCCTACTTAGCATGTCGCGTCCTTCAAGAATTAGCTCTAACCTCTCAGGCTTCCTTTCCCCTGGCCTCTGAGATACTCCGCGACCGTACCTATGTGGATGACATTTCTGGAGGAGGCCCTACTCTAGAAGTGGCATTGCAATCCAGAGATCAGTTAATCCAATTATTGAGTCAGGCTCAAATTGAACTCAGAAAGTGGGCCTCAAATCAACCGCAATTATTAAATAAAATACCCTCTGAATATCTGCTTCCAGCCATGTCCTCAGTCTGTTTAGAAAACGATGAGGAGTCACAATTGAAAATCCTCGGACTTTGTTGGAACCCTAGTCCACAAGGTCGTTGTGACTCCGGTTGAAAGCTTCATGCGATTCCGGAGGTCAGGCGGCAAGTCAACCCCTCTTCCTCGTAGTGTGGACTGGTAACGCGGCATTTGTTGCGGCTAACGGGGCTCTGACGGGTCGGTGTGTCTCCCCCATCGGCTTCCCTCCTTCTTCTATCTCCCCATCCTTTAATCCTTTCTTGTACCCCTACTGCCAATCCTTGCGTCTACCCCTTTATCCTTTGATCCTATCTCTCCCTTTCCTGCCTCTTGAATCCCTACCCAAGCCGAGATGGGGACTCGTGTCGAGGCTGAATGCGTACAGGGTAGTAAAATATATGTGCGGTAACGATCACCTTGGGGCACCGGGCGAAACCCCATTGTATTGTAGCCTTCCTGTGGCAGTGGGGGTCTGTCACAGGTGACCGTCTATCCCCCACTTCTCGTGGGAACAAGATGAGTAATTACAAAAAACTAGATTGTAAAACGACAGCCAGTGGTGTTCCTCAGGTTACTGAGGAAGGAACACAGGCTGGGATAAAACCAAAAGGGGAAAGAGTGAAAGGCCCTAAGACGGATGTGGGACTACAGGGAACTTCTTCTGGAGGGAGCGGCAACGCAGACCCTCCAGGTAAAGAGGCAGTCACTGGGGTCTCCCAGAAGTTGAAGGGTATTCACATTACACCTAGGAAGCCGAGTGGTGCTCAGCGGAGAAAGCTAGCTAAGCTTAAGGCCGCTGAGGCTGGGAAGGAGTGGATTCCTGGGAAAGACTGGAGGGAAAGGGGAAGGGGCAGAAGACCTCCAGAGTAGTAAACCAGCCAGGTGGGCAAGGTATAATTCCTTCGACCTCCTCGGATGGGGCAGGCATTGGGAAGGAGGTGAGAGTCGTTAGTTCTCTCCCTCCAGAAACAAGTCAGACCCCTAAGAGGCCTAGGTCGGAGGTCAGTACTCCAAGTTCGGCATTGGGGAGGGCGGTGGCACAGGGTAGCAAGAGGGTGAAACTCCCAGAGGAAGGGCCTACGTGCTCTTTCAGGGACGCTCTCTGCGCTCAAAAGATGGCCATCGTTCTTGACTCCTATCCGAATGACTTTTTGTCGGAGGAGCAAGCGGATCTTCTTCAACAGAAATTGGTGGAGGAGATCTGTAGTGAGAAATGTACTGGCAGCATCGGACCCCGGTTTCGGAGCTGCTTTCTCTCCAAAGGTGCACTCATTCTCGCTTGCGAGGGTGAGGATGCGAGACTTTGGTTAGAGAGGGTGGTTCCGGAGCTCCGGTTGGGTGAGGGAGCTAAGCTGAGGGTGGGTCCTGCCAGAGATATCGTGAGGGCGGCTAAGGTGGCTATGTGGGTACCTGGTGCTCTCAAGAATACCACTCCGTCCGTTATTTTGGACAAGCTGCTCGTTCAAAACGAGGGCTTGGATATAGCGGAATGGAGGCTCCTAAATAGGAAAATCGAGCCCAAGGGTCAAACTCTTGTGTTCGAAATATCGGAACAGGCCCTGAGTAGGTTGAAGGGGACTAACTTCGAGGTTTTTCTAGGACTCGAAGTGGTCAGACTCAGGGTAGTTTCGAAGACTTCTACTAGTGCTGCAGCTCATGACCCCCCTGAATCGATGGAGGTTGCTTCAGGTGAACCTCCATCACAGTAGAGGGGCGTCTGCAGCTCTAGTAAAATTCATCGAGGAGGAAGATATCGCCATTGTCCTCATCCAGGAACCCTGGCTGGTACGGGGGCGAATTGCAGGACTTGGCGAAGCGAAAGGTAAGATTTATTATGACCATAACCTTGACAATCCCAGGACATGTATTTTTGTTAGGGAAAACATTACCTCTTTACTGCTAATGGAATTTTGTTTCAGAGACCAGACTGCAATAAAGGTGAAGCTACATGTGGATAAGGAGGCCAGGGAGATTGTCGTGGCCTCGACTTACCTTCCATATGACTCTACAGTCCCTCCCCCATCGGAGGAGATGCAGTATCTGACCAACCGGTGTAGGGAGAGAGGACTGCAACTACTGATTGGGTGTGATGCTAATTCCCATAACAAGGTATGGGGCAGCTCAGGAACCAATCAGAGAGGTAAGTATCTTCTGGACTTCATTAGTGCGAATAATTTGCATGTTATAAATGAGGGAGAAGAACCCACCTTCCACAACTCTATTCGTAGGGAAGTGATCGACCTAACTTTGGGAACTAATTTTGTATCGACCCTTGTTAGGAACTGGCATGTGTCGGGGGTCCCCTCACTTTCGGATCACATGTACATTAGGTTCGACATTGGGTTTGACTGTAAGGAGGTGGTTACTTACAGAAACCCTAGGAGAACAGACTGGGACTCGTTTAGACGGGATCTCAGCGCAAACATTGGTACAGTCAACAATAACTTTAGGACCCGGATGGACATTGATGAAGCTGCTGAGAGACTTCAGGGCGTCATCAAGGAGGCCTACTGGGAGAATTGTGCGGAGACAGTGATAACATCTAACAGGAAAGTAGGCTGGTGGAATAACCAGCTGAAGGAGCTCCGCAGTAAAGTTAGGAAACTGTTCAATGTAGCTAAAAGAAGGGGTACATGGAAGGAGTACCGTGAGGCCCTAACTTCTTACAACATAGCCATTAGAAAGGCTAAAAGAGATGCTTGGAGGAAGCTCTGTGAAGAGGTAGAGATGACCTCGGAGGGGGCTAGGCTCCATCGCATAATATCAAAAAGTCCAGGGGGTGCCCTGGGTACCATCAGGAACGAGGAAGGGATTTTTACCAAATCGGGGAGAGACACATTGGAGTGTCTCATGAGAACTCATTTTCCCGATTCGAAGGTAATTGAGTCAGGACAGCATGGTGAGGATACTCTGGGACCCGATAGGTGTCGGGGGACCAGGGAAACCTGGGCCGTGGCTAAATACTGCATTACCTACAATAAGGTGGTCTGGGCTGTAAATTATTTTAAGCCCTATAAATCCCCGGGTCCTGATGGCATTTTCCCTGCCCTTTTGCAGCAGGGGAAAGATTTAATTACTCCTATTTTATGCAGGATAATGAGGGCATGCTTGGCACTCAACCATGTCCCTAGGGCATGGAGGCCTGTAAAAATTATCTTTATTCCAAAGCCTGGGAAGAGAACTCATACCCAGGCGAAGGAATTTAGACCAATTAGTCTAACATCGTTCATGTTGAAGGTGCTAGAAAAACTGATTGATATGTATATTAAGGAGGTGGCTTTAAAGCAACGGCCTCTGCATGCCAATCAGCATGCCTACCAAACAGGCAAATCTTGCGAGACAGCCCTCCATTGTCTGGTTAAGGAGTTGGAGGCTTCGGTATTTTGCAAGGAAACAGCTGTGGGCGTGTTTCTGGATATTGAGGGTGCCTTCAGTAACACTACCTACAGTTCAATTGCCTTGGCGATGGATAGACATGGCGTAGAGTCCACTGTTTCAAGATGGATCTGTAACATGCTATCGTCAAGGAGAATCACAGCGACCCTTTTTGGGGAATCGCTGGAGTTAACGACAGTTAGGGGGTGCCCTCAGGGGGGGGTTCTATCCCCGCTCCTTTGGTGTATGGTCGTAGATGAGTTACTTGAGGTGCTAGACCTTCGTGGGTTCTCGGTCCTTGGCTATGCAGATGATATTTCTGTGGTGGTCAGGGGTAGACATGAGACAATCGTGGCTGAACTCATGCAGGAAGCTCTCAAGGTTATAGAAAATTGGTGTAGAAGGGTAGAGCTTTCAGTGAACCCTTCTAAAACTACTCTGGTTCCCTTTACAAGGAGAAGGGACAAGGAGAGCTACAAAAACCTTCGATTTTTTGGTAAAACTCTGGATGTGTCGGGTGAGGTCAAGTATTTGGGCATTGTCCTGGATACCAGACTCACTTGGAAGGCGCAGATTGAGAGAGTTACATTAAGGGCTAAACAGGCCCTTTGTGGAATAACTAGAACCTGTGGGAAGACATGGGGTCTTAGCCCAAAGATGACCCACTGGCTCTATACACGTACAGTCATACCTATCATCACCTACGGTTCAGTGGTGTGGTGGAGGAAGACTGAACAACAGACGGCAATTAAGGCTCTAGCAAGGGTGCAGAGACTGGCCTGTCTGATGATCACGGGGGCCTTTAGTAGCACCCCTACTGCGGCGCTGGAAGTACTTCTGGGGTTGGCTCCGCTTCAATATGTTATTCAGGCGGAGGCAAGGGCCAGTGCGTACAGAATGGCGAGCAATGGGCAATGGAGGCGTATAAGTTCCTGCATTGGCCATATGATTATTTCAGATAAGGTTGACCCTGGGCCGGTTATTGACATGGCAGGGGACAGTATCTGTCCTAAATACAGTTTCGAGACTCCTTTTCAGGTGTGTATTAAACCGAGGACTGAATGGAGGGTAAACTGGACGGATCAGTACCGGAAGGGAGGCATTTGGTTTACCGATGGCTCCAAGATGGACTGTGGGACTGGGTCTGGAGTGTATGGGGTTAAACCCGAGGTACTCATTGAGAGATCTCTTGGGAGATACGCCACAGTCTTCCAGGCCGAGGTTTTTGCTATTAAAATATGCGCTGAGGAAAACCTGCGGATGGAACCTAGAAATAGGGAGATTCGCATCTTTTCGGACAGCCAGGCTGCACTGAAGGCTCTCGTATCCTTCAGAATCACCTCTTCCCTGGTCTGGGAATGCAGGAAGGCCCTGGAACTACTGGCGCGGCACAACAAAGTTCGGTTGGAATGGGTGCCGGGTCATGTGGGTATTGAAGGGAATGAAAAAGCTGATTATCTGGCCAGGAATGGGGCTAACACTCCTTTCATCGGTCCAGAGCCTGTCCTGGGGATCACCAGGGGTTCGGTTCGCGCGGCTCTCAGAGATTGGATCTGGAGGGAGCACGAAAAGAACTGGGTGATGTGTCCTGGGGTTAAACACAGCAAGACCTTGATGCCTTGGCTGTGTAAGCAAAGATCCAAAGAGACCCTGTGTTTGGGCAGAAATCAGATTACTCTGATTACAGGCCTATTCACGGGGCACGGTAGGTTCAAGAAGCATCTGCGCAAGGTGGGGCTTATCAGCTCGGAGCCGTTGTGCAGATTATGTCAGGAAGAGGAGGAAACGGCCTCTCACCTGTTGTTCGATTGCGTTGCAATCGAAAGTTTGCGCTATGAAACCTTTGGAACGTTGAGGCCGAAGGAGATAGTAGCGCAAAAACAACTAGTAGGGAAAGTCCTTGACCTCTTTAGGAGGGGAGGGTTCGCCTACTAGAACTAAGAAGGGATTGGCACAATAAGTCTTCTGTGGCTGCGGTGCCTTGGGGTATAGGTCCCGTCCCAACTAATATCTTATCTTATCTTATCTTGTTGGAACCCTTCTCAAGATTACTTCCATTTTCTAATCCGTTCCGTTCCTAATGTTCAAACTAAAAGACAATTAGCCAGTCAGATTGCAAAAGTTTTTGACCTCTTGGGATGGCTGATCCCCGTAACAGTTTTTGCTCGTACAATATTTAGAATAGTCTGTCAAGCCTCCTTTGATTGGGATGATCCCCTGCCCTCATCAATTGTCCAGGAATGGGCTCAGTTCGCTGTCTCCCTGCCTGACCTGTCTAAGATTCACATACCTAGATTTTTGTCTCTACCCAATCCTAAGTGTTATTTAGTGGGTTTTGCAGACGCGTCTGAGCGAGCCTTTGCGGCCGTGGTTTACCTTGTGTCCCAGTCTGAGGACACTGTCATTAGCCTGGTCATGTCTAAAGCCAGAAAGGCCCCCATGAAACCGGTCACGCTCCCTCGTCTGAAGCTTTGTGCGGCCCACCTACTTGCCCTTACGATTAATAAGGTCAGATTACTTTTCCCTCAGATAACCACTCAGAACATCCTAGCCTTTCGGATTCTACCATTGCCCTGGGCTGGATTACAGCAACGCCACCTCCGCATTGGAAGGTGTTCGTGGGAAATAGAGTAGCTACTATCTTAGAAAAAGTACCCGCCTCGCAATGGTTCCACATCTCCTCCTCACAAAACCCCGCTGACTGTGCCTCACGTGGAGTACGTCCTCAAGAATTAGTGAGTCACCAGTTATGGTGGGAAGGCTTCCTTGGCTGAAATCAAACCACGAGTCATGGCCCCTTGGGCAAGTAAGTGCCGATTTGTCTGACCCTGTCGTAGGAGCAGAAATCCGCTCCCAGGCCCTTAATGTGTCAAGTGTAATGTCGTGCCCTGAGGAATTAGAGAGTAAATTTTCCAGTCTGCATACTCTGCAGAATGTAGTGGCCTGGTGCCTGCGATTCGCCCACAATACTAGAAATCCAGTTCATCGTATGTCAGGTCCATTGAATGTAAAGGAACGTAGCGAAGCCCTGCGAGTTCTAATAGTCCGAGCCCAACAGCACTCGCTTTCCGAGGAAATTGAGGATGCTCAGCTCCCCAGGCCTAGACTACGCCTTGTCAAAACCTTAGGCCTATTTCTGCTCACTGATGGAGTGCTGCGAGTTGGAGAGAGACTTAGACTGGCCGCTGTCCCCGAATCTCAGAAGCACCCTGTCTTGTTGCCTTCGCAACACCCCTTCACGGCCATGGTCATACAAGATGCCCACATATCCATCCTCCACGTAGGCCCCACTGCCACTCACGCATTTCTGCGAAGTCGATATTGGATTGTCAATGGTAAGAATGTTGTCCGCCGACAATTGGGAGCCTGTAACAAGTGTTTCAGTGTCAAGCCAACACCCTTCAACCCGCTCATGGGGCAACTGCCCGAAGGAAGAGCCAGCGCTTCCTCACCCTTCACCACCACTGGCATAGACTATGCAGGCCCCTTCAACGTAAAAATTGCTTCCCTGCGTTCAGCCAAAGTCTTCCAGTCTTATCTCGCCATTTTTGTCTGTTTTTCCACCAAGGCCATACACCTGGAGCTAGTCACAGACCTCACAACACAAGCATTTTTAGCTGCCCTAAACCGCTTCGTTGCCAGGAGAGGTGTGCCAAGTCACATTTGCTCGGATAATGACACTAACTTTGTCGGAGCCAAAAGAAGACTCAAGGAGGTATCCACACTACTAAATGACGCCAAGTCTCAGGAGGCCATTCTGAGAGAATCCAACAAAAGAGGCATCGAGTGGCATTTCATCCCTCCTAGGGAACCACATTTTGGAGGCCTCTGGAAAGCAGCAGTTAAATCCACTAAAAGATTACTGAAGGTCACGTTAGGCACTCAAGAGCCCACCATGGAGTGTTTCCTCACAATCATTTGTCAAATTGAAGCCATATTAAATTCCAGACCTCTCACCGCTGTCTCGTCCTCGCCAGACGACCTGCAAGTGCTGACGCCAGGTCACTTTCTCATTATGCGGCCAATGACTGCTCTTCCTACCGACGGTTCATTAACTCTCCGCACAGCGCTTCGTTCCAAGTGGACCATGGCACAATTTACAGTCAACCAGTTTTGGAAAAGATGGCACAAGGAGTACCTCCTCGACCAGCAGGCCATGCTCAAATGTCATTCGCCTTCCTTCCCGGCCGGAGAAGGACAAGTAGTCATGATCATGGACGACAACCTCCCTCCACTGCAATGGTCCATAGGCCGAATAGTCAACCTTCACCATGGGCGAGACAACGTGGCTAGGGTGGCCGAGGTGAAGACTACTTCAGGACTGATCAGTCGGCCTGTCCGGAAGCTTTGCCCCCTCCCAAATCAGTAAGTGCATCTCAGACGAGTCCACTGCGGGGGAGGATGTTTGGTTCCCCAATAGTGGCGGCCCCCCAGACTTGTTTTTTCCCAGAGTGTGCCCCGCGTCAGTTGGCGCAATTGGGTGAGCACGAAGAGAGAGGGGGATGTGCTGGTAGGATGTTAAGCCAAGCGTCACTGTGAAGGAATGTCGGCCATGTTAGCATCAGCATTTTCATGTTGTGCGTATTATTATTAAAAACTGTGGTGTGTGTTCACAAGGTTATGAGAAAACTGTGTCTTAGTCTATTATTTAATGAGCTCAAACTTTTGGACTTTATGGATAGAGACTCACATAAGTACAATAATTATTACAATTAATTCCTCCCTGATATACGTATATTGTCTTGGACAAATAACTATTCTAATCACTTTCCCTGTTGTATGTCGCCTAGTACAAACAATTGTTCTAATTATTTTCCCTGTTGTATATCGCCTTGTACAATAATTATTACAATTAAGTCTTCCCTGATATATTTTGTCTTGTACAAATAATTAGTCTAATTAATTTCCCCGTTAAATATTGCCTTGTACAATAATTATTACAATTAAGTCTTCCCTGATATATATTGTCTTGTACAATTAATTAGTCTAATTAACTTCCCCGTTGTATATTGCCTTGTACAATAATCATTACAATTAAGTCTTCCCTGATATATATTGTCTTCTACAAATAATTAGTCTAATTAATTTCCTCGTTGTATATGGTTTTTTACCAATACTTATTCATTGAGTGTAGTGCGTATTCCGCACCAAAGTGTTATAAAGGACACATACACTGTGGTGTTCAGATCCATTATTATTTCACTAGTTGTGTATTATTTTGTCTGTATCTCCTCGGAGACATTTTAATTGTGAATAAAGATTTACGGTCAATTTGCAAAAGGTGTTCTGAAGACTGGTGGCGTCCCCCACTATTCCAGCCTTAATTTTAATTGCGTCTATATCCACCCCCTCTCATTTCATTTTTCTATTAGTTACATTCCATTCTTCTGCCCTTTTCAAAACTGTTTCAACCCTTTCATCATGTTCTTTTTTATTTTTTCCCCAAATCATGAGATCATCTATATAAATCAATACACCTTCAATGCCCCCAAAAATCTCTTGAAAACACATTTGAAAAATTTCTGACGCTGACGTAATTCCGTAAGGCATGCGCAAAAATTTGTATCTACCGTTCGGTGTATTAAATGTGATTAGATCTGAGCTTTTTTCTGTTAATTTTATCTGCCAGAATGCCTTGTCTGCATCCAGTGTTGTGAATACTTTTGCACCAGGCATTCTGGAGCACAAATCTTCAAAACTTGGAATTTTAAAATGCTCTCTTTTAATATTTTCATTTAAATAAGTCGGATCAAGACAAATTCTCAAATTACCATCAGGCTTTTTTACCATAACAAATTGATTTACCCAGTCTGAAGGACCTTTCACTTTTTCAATTATACCTGCTTTTTCAATTTTATCAAGTTCTTTTTTCAGAGGTTCAATTAATGCTACTGGTACTTTTCTACAATGCATAACTTTACCCTCCGCATTATCATTCAGTTTTATGTCATATTCGAAGTTTTTTATGCACCCAGTTCCTGAGAAAACAGTTGCATGTTTTTTGACAAATTCATTTTTTACACTACTTTTTTCTTTGTTTACAGTTTCTTCAATGACATCAACTCTCTGTACAAGTTTTAACTTTTTTAATGTAGGTGAGCCAATTACAGTTGGTACATTTGTGTTTCCTTCAACTACAATAAACTCAAGAATCGCTGGGATTCGTTTCTCAAATTTGCAAGTCAAGTAACACTTTCCCAAGACTGGTATTTGGCTTCCCCCATACGCTTTTAAAATGACATTGAACTTTTCTAGGTTAGGTTCTTCAGTGCACACTTTTTTCAAATTTTCAATTGAAATTACATTTCTTTGTGCACCGGTGTCTAATTTGACACACATTTTGTTCTGGTTATTAATTTGAATCATTTCGCACCAATCTTTATCGTTTTGTGAAAGAGAAATGTTTCCAACGAACAATGACTCTACTTGCAAAGTTTCAGTTTCATTTTCAATTGTATTTACTTTGTTAAATTTACACGCGTGTGCGAAGTGATTCATCTCACCACAGGCTGAGCACTTCTTTCCCTAGGCTGGACACTGGTTCCTTGGATGAAGCTTGTTGCATCGTTGACAGGGCTTGCGTGTAAACTGCTGCTGTACTGCCATCTGCTGTGACGCCTTCGTACTGCTTGGCTGGAAAGTCTGCTGCGCGCCCCAAGATGGCGCTTCCATCGGGCTTTGTCCTGCTGCTTTGTGCTGCTTGCCTCGCTTCTTTTGTCCTTGCTGATTTTTGTTCACGGCCATTTTGATCACGTTTACCTTTGCATCCGAGTCAATCGTCTTGAGTTGCGTTTGTGACAATTATGCAGCTTTGCAGATGTTTAAGCACTTTTCCAGATTGAGGTCGTCCTCTCGCAACAACTTCGATTTTAAGTCCGGGTCCAGTACACCACAGATGACGCTGTCCTTTATCAGACTGTCTCGAAGCTCACCGAAACCACACTCACTGCTGAGTTTTTTTAGGTCGGTGATAAAGGACGAAAAAGTCTCACCGGGCTGCTGCTTTCGCGTGAAGAAAATATGTCTATCAACACTTTTATTTGCCTTTGGCGTGCAAAAGTTTTCGAATGCAGTTAGCACGGTTGCAAGCACTTTTTTCTCGTCGTCCGTAAGGCCAAACGTATCGAACTTGTCCTACGCCTCGTCTCCAATCACATGAAGGAGAACTGCAACTTGTCGTTCCGCAGGCTTCGTATCGAGTCCGGTTGCCTTCAGGTAGAGCTCGAAGCGTTGTCTCCATTTGCGCCAGTTTTCTTTGAGGTTACCCTCGAACAAGAGGGACAAAGGCGGTCGCATGGACGATTCCATGTCTAATTTTTCGTCTTCTTCCTCGCTGTCGTACTTGTCTAATTCCTCCACGGGGACTAACTTTTTTTTTTTTTAGCACTTTTTAATTAACTGCGCCATGTTAAGTTTTATTAAATAACTTTCAAGACTTTTTATTTTAGTTTAATTAACTTTTATTAACTGTATTAATTATAAATAACTTGAACCACGAGTTGTTTTGATAGGCGCCAACCATGAACTGACTAGTTCTCACAGCTGTTACTAACTACTCCTATTTTCATGAATGTAGATGGCGACACTATAGTGACAAACACTTTCTAGCTAGAAACAGTACTGCTACAGCTATAGTTCGATCCTTGTTGCAATCATCTAAATGTGACGATTGGAAAGCCAGAATCCATCTGTATGACGCCATCTCTGAGAGCGTGTTATTATATCTATCGGAAGTTTGGGGTCCTTGTTATTCTCATGTTTTGGAGAGAGGCCAATTAAGATTTTTAAAATTATTATTACACCTTTCAAGATCCACTCCTGACTCATACGTTAGACTGGAAACTGGTAGATGTCACACACAGTTTAAAATTTTTAAACGCATGTTAAATTGGTGGCAATCTTTACTTGCTATGCCAAATTCCCGATTGCCTAAAATATGCTATTCTAGACTGCTAGAACTGTGTAATTTCACCGTGCCTTATAATTGGGCGGCAGAAATGAGAAGATATTTAATTTCTATAGGATCTGTTCATATTTGGCAGTCTCAAGATTTCCAATTAGTTCATAACTACAATAATTTGTTAGTCTCCTTCAAAAATAATTTGCTCAGTAAGGATATAGATCTTGTTTTAAACAGTCGTTATAGTACCATTTACAGATTTTTTTTGTAACTTCTCTTACTCTTGTGAACTCTGTCTTACTTTCAATACTCACATTAACAAATTGAGGCTTCATTTCTTCTTGGATCTTACTTATTTCCCTGGTTACTCCCCTTGTTATTTCTTCTTTCATCTTTTCCTGGCCCTTATTCACCTCATCTAGGCGCTTGTACGTCTCATCTTTGATCTGTGCAACATTACAAATGTGAAACTATTTTTAAATTCACAAGCATATCTCTATCACGACCTAAATGTAAACTATACCAAAAACTACTACAGTTCCATATATTACATGTATCAGGATTTTCAAAATAGTTACTATGGAAGAAAAAACAATTCTCTATAGTACAAACATATGTTTAAGGAACTTGCACCCATTATTGTGATTGATTGTTCACGTCAATCTGAAGCCATTCGCTCATCCTCTGTTGATATCATAACCTTCCGTCCATCAACACTTACTAATATTTACATCACTAATATTAATTAGTTTTACATATTATTCAACTATGGCGAATGTTCAAGATTGTCTTTATTGTTCCAAATCTAATGCGGATAACGAGAAATCAAGTGATAATGTTTATACTTGTGATGGGTGTAATGGTTTTGTTCATTCTTCATGTGCTGGGTTGTCTACTTCTGAAGCTAATGTTACCTATTTACAAGCTCCTGTCCGCGGCCAGCTACAGTGGAGACGGGGTGGATCGAAAAGGGAACTAAAATGAAATAAATAAATAAATATGATAATGGTATTAGAAATTAAAGATGAAATATGTTGAGCGCCACGCTGTTTATTTTTATTTTACCAGCGAAACTACGGATAAAATAATAGACAAAAAAAGGAAATATTAAATAAACCAAAATATGTATACTGTACCTCGGAGGGAAAAGGCACCATGTCCATTTTTTTTTATTTTCAGATTTTTGCATCATTTTACAACTTTTGTAAAGCACAATATCGTATGTTTACTATTAAGCGATTCATGTATTTTTAAAAAGCACCATGATACTTCATTACTTAAGAGTAAAAGGCACTACATGGGCATACATTTTTTTCACAATGGAGATCAAAATAAAATATTTTAAAATATGGGAGTTAAAGTGGCCATACCAACTATAATAATTAAGGTGAGAAGTACAGGAAAGAGTATAACCGGAAAAGTGGAACAAAAAATGAATTTGGAAAAATATTTTTATTTGTCTCCTCTGTAAAATTTACTTTTTGTGACATGGTGCCTTTTCCCTCCGAGGTACCAAAATATATATATGTGAATTAGAATAATGCAGGTACTAAATAGCAAATGTACTCTTCTCTATAACAATAAAAAGTAATTGAATAATAAAAAAAAATCTATAAATAGTCCAAACAGTATCTGGGTGAAATCACTCTCTCACCATACAACCCTCTGCAAGAAAAAAACAGCACATACAAAAATAATAATAATGTTCGAAAAGTCTATGGCCTAATAATGTTAATTCTAAAATATATATACACCAGATGAATGACTATACTTAAGGATGGCTTCTCTCTTCGGGCCCACTGCAGGAAGTGCCTTCCAGTTCTTCTACTTATTCTTTGGAGACAATCCCTCACCATTTGTCTAGGTAAAAATCCAGAATTGCTTCCACGTGCTTCCTATTTCTTCACCTGAAGATTGAAACAGTATTTCCGGCAACGCCGAACGTAAAGCAGATGTGTACTTGTAGCTGGCTTCAAAACTACTCCTGGGTTGATCTCGGTCTCTGGTTGTTATTTCCAGATTTTCTATTGTTTTTTATAATTTCATATGGTCTATTGTTGAATTTTGGACAGTTGAAAAATACATGTGTTTTCTACTAACATATTAAAAACATTGAGCTTTATACTATTCTTTTCGAATTTATTGGGTGTACATTTGCTAATTAAATATTTAATAAATTATTATAGAATTTCCCTAAAAATATAATGTATCCGATTTTTATCGGTAACACTAAATGTATGGCTTTAAAGAGAAGAACACTAAAATTCCTTTGCAATGAATGCAATATAGGATTAAAAGATCTACCTTTTCTAAAAAATCTAATAATGGAGTTAAAAAGAGACATTGCAAATTTAAAACAACAAAGTAACATTTGTAACTGCCAGTATGCGAATGATATCTTTATGCAAGATAAACTTTTAAGAGAATTTGAGGACCGAGAAGAAAGAAAAAGTAACCTAATTATTTTTAATCTGGCTGAGAAGGATGGAGAAGATAATGAAGAAAAAAAAGCAATGACAAGAATCAAGTTGAAATGCTAGTTAGATCTGCTGGGGTAAGTGAGTCTTCTGTGATAACTACTTTTAGAATAAGAAAACCATCAGAAAATAAAATTAGACCACTTAAAGTAATATTTGAAAATAAAACGGCAGCCTATAAAACATTCAGGCAAAGGCGGTTGGTTACTAATGTACCACAACTAAGGGTCGTGCGTGTTAAAAAAGATTCAACGCCAATGGAAAGAGAGCTCTTGCGACAATTACGAATCAAGTTGGAAGAAAGAATTACAGCAGGAGAAACTGACTTAACTATGAAATATTGTAAAGTTTTTCTTGTCCTTTTACTAAGAAAAGAACTTTACTTACACAACTAATGCCTGCCACTAGTTATTAAATAATATGTGGGTTTGATAAATAATAAAACTCGCTAAATTTATAAGTAATAACCTGATTTATTAGCACATTAACATTACTCACATTAACATTTACTAACAACTAACGCTATTCATTACAGTTACCATTTACAACAGTCCCAACAGTTTACTGTTACTTACTCACTACGTAACGCCACAAAACTGTTCCCCGACTGACCACTGGTCCGCACTGCACCGAATTGCACTAGTCTCAGCTGCACTAACACAGCTCTACTCACTAACTGACTAACCGCCTAACTGGTTAACTCCGAAGCACTCCGCAACACTGACTCTCTCAAAAACTATCACTTCCAAAGTGTCTCTCCAAAACTAACTCAAAGACTAACTTCTCAAAACTCACTTAAAGACGACTAAAAACTGACTTCTCCAACTGGGGCCGCCCTCCTCCAACCTTCTGCCACACTCCAACTCCTCCTGTCTTGCTCCCACCTGCCGCTCATTGGCTGGAAAACACATACTGCCATTATCCCAACTGGGGCCGCCTCCTCCAATTGTCTGTCTTACTCCTACCTGTCAATCACTGGCTGGGAAAACACATACTGCCACCACCCCAACTGGTGCCTTTCTCTTAGCTGGCTTTTACACAGGTCCGTTACAGGCTACGGTCTCTAAACTCTTTGAACAATCTAGCCATTTCCTTTCTAGTTCAGGTAGAGACCGGCCCTTTTGTTTACACAGTGTTGGCCTGTTACCGACTTTGGTCGCTCCATCCCTAGAACAATCTAGGCCTTTCTTCTCTGTCCAGGTCAACTTCGTTACAATATGTTAGAGGGCATCCACAAATTGTAAGTAAAAAAAAACTTTTAAATACCCAGTTACAAATCTACTACGAAAATGCAAATAGAATAAGAACGAAATTATGTAAACTAAAACAGTTTGCTAACTCCTGTATATACGATATAATTTTATTGACTGAAACTAACTTAAATAACGATACAAATACTTCTGAACTTGGATTGGATAGATATAACGTTTATAGGATGGACAGAACATGTGATACTAGCTGTAAAAAAATCTGGTGGTGGTGTCTTAATTGCTGTTAGGAAGAATATACAATAGTTTGAGTTAAAGCTATGTTCGAACACTAGTGAGCAAAAATTTGTAACACTTGAGTTTGAGTCAGAATGCATACTAGTAGTAGGAAGTTGTACGTTCTAGGCCACTTTTCAAAAACTAAGTCCAAATCATTTAGTATGGTTGTACGTTCTAGGCCACTTTTCAAAAACTAAGTCCAGCCATCTCCTCTGTTTAGCATCGTCTCTGACTGGACACATAACAATTCAGACTTCTATTATTCCTTTTATTATTGCAGTTTTAATAAAATATAAATGTTTAATTGAATTCAGATTCAATAAATGTTTTCATTTTTTTCTATGTATTATTTAGACACACACTAGAAATTTATATTTGGATGCAATTAATTAAATGTCTCGTAACAATGTGAAACCTTTTCATCGAATAATATGTAAGAGGGGTTTGAAACTGGTATTAGCGCTATATAAAATTGTACCACCTTTAAAGAAGCTCAGTTAGTAAAATGGCGGTAGAGTGGAAAGACATTTCAGCGAGTGATAATTATATTAGGTTTATTTCAACATACCCACCCATAACGCTGGCCGATTTGGATTTAGTGCTAATTTACATCAATCTTTACAGTGACTTAAAATCTTTAGAACGTTATTCTAAAGAATATACTGCTATGTCAGCTAATAAACATTATAAAAATTGTGCTTGGTCAAATCCAAAACAAAAAGACGGCCCTGATACATGTGCTTGTTCAAACATTGCTTCTTTAGCCTACCGCATTAATAAAGAATTAAATGAGCTGTTCCAAGAAAGAGTAGTGGGAGGTAAATGTAGTTGATGAGAAGTAGTGTGATTTCCCAGTTTGTGGTTATATCTCAAGATGGCAAGTGGTATAAGATTGCAGCTTACAACCAGCTTCTCGCTCAACACCCGCAATTCAAAACAATTAGTGACAGGTCTTTCTGAAGAAGGTGAGCCACTTATAGCAATAAAAACAAAAAAATCAGTCATCTATTTAAATGATGAAGATTGGGCTATTCTCCAAGCTAGCAAGCAAATATGTGAAGATTTTTTTTTGAAAAAAAACAAAAAACGGATCCTATATGCCCAATACCCAATTAAAGCATTCATCAATTTTCTTTGAGAACTTCACCCATAAAACTATGGTTATCCAGGGAAAACCATCATGGCTTGAAGATCTCCTCAAATATCAAACTCCGAAGATCAATTTTTAAGAAATGAATATTTTAAACTAGTGAGTGTAATTGAAGATGTTAATAAACAAGTAAGTTATTTAAAAAAAGTATTGAACTGTTTTAACAAAGATGTAACAACTGCTGAATAAATTTTATATTAAACAGGCAGTCTCTTTATTTTCCTGAATTGACATCAACGTAAGAGGTTAATACTCAATTTTATAGGAACTTTATTAAGCTACTAAATCTTTTATATATTAGATTAGATTAGACTAGGGCGGCCTCAGGGCCTACGCCACTGCGACCCCTTTGGGTCTATTGTGGCTCCCCTAACTTTAAAGCTCACACTCCAGACCTGTCCTTTTAATTAGACTCTTAATGCTGGAGAGTGACTTTTGGGTAAAACTCACAGGCCTTGGTTTTTCCTCCCCGAGAAGTAACATCCTTAGCCACACGAGCCCCTCACACTGACACAACACGTGTAGTGCCGTTTCCTCCTCTTCCTGACAGAACCTACAAAGGCTATCATCTGCCAGGCCCATGCGATGCATGTGTTTTCTGAGTCTGCAGTGGCCAGTTAATAGGCCTACAATCATCCTAATAGCCCCACGGCCTTGACGGATTAATTCTGCAGTCAGCCTCGGCAAATAACCTTTAATAAACTCCTTCGCCTGTCTCTGCCCAGTGGTGGCAAGCCACCACTCCTGAGACCTACTCTGCACCCATAAGTTAATGGTCGCAGTCTTAACACACTTCGGAACCCCAAAACAGGGCTCCGGGCCAACGAAGTACCCCGCAGAGCCTTCCCGGGCCAATAAATCTGCCGCTTCGTTACCCTTATGTCCTGAATGACCAGGTACCCAGACCAGAAAGACCTTATTTTGGTCACTAATTTCCTTCAGGGCACCCAGACAGTCCCAAACCAGTTTTGAGTTAACCTGATAGGAACTAATTGCCCGTAGAGCAGCCTGACTATCCGAGAAAATTACGACCTTAGAATTAATAATTCCTCGCCCTTCAATCTCGGTAGCACAGAACCTAATTGCAGCTAGCTCAGCCTGAAAAACTGTAGCTAGTTTCCCTAGGCTAACCGAAAAGCTACATTTCGGCTTCACCCCGTACACACCCTCCTCCATCTTGGAGCCATCTGTGTACCACATTGAATCACCCAACACTGGGGGTCCACGTCTCCTAGCCTCCCGGTCTCCAATACAGACTTTGAACGGCTTGTCGAAGTTATATTTGGGAGCCATAAAATCCGAAGGCAGGCCCAAAATAGGATCGGCCTCCAGCTCCTCGTATAACTCTTGATATGCTCCTCCATGCTTGATGGTAATAGGAGCTTGTCCTTCCATAAGCCTAACGACAACGGCCCTTGTAACGCCCTGAATGTATATGTGCAGTGGGGGCAGATTTAACAAAACCTCCAAGGCCGCAGTAGGGGAAGTCCTCATGGCACCTGTGACACTCAGGCAAGCTAGCCTTTGAATACCACTGAGCGCCCGGACTCCACCCACCTGCAAGGTTTTTGCCCACCAAGCCACCGCCCCATATGACACCATGGGTCTTACTAAACTCTTGTAAATCCAGAGTGTCATCTTAGGGCTTAGTCCCCAACTTTTCCCACACAGCCTTTTACAGTATCCTAAGGAAACTTTAGCCTTATGGGAAATCATGTTTAGGTGAGAATTCCACGTGAGCCTTTCATCAAATATAACCCCAAGATACTTGGCCTCCATGGACAAGGGGATAGTAACTCCCCCCAAAACTGGTTGCACCAATCCATCCATATTCTTCTTTCTTGTGAAAGGAACAACCCTAGTCTTTTGCGGATTGATGGAGAGGCCCTCCGCTCTACTCCATCTATCCACAATATTAAGCGCTCTCTGCAAGCGCTCCGAAACCGTATAAGCGAATCGTCCTTTAACAACCACTGCCAGGTCATCAGCAAAACCCAAGCAGTAGAAACTTTCCGCCGTCATTTTCACCAAGAGGTCATCGACCAGAATTGTCCACAGAAGGGGAGACAAAACACCCCCCTGCGGGCAACCCCGCGCCACCCTAACCTCTACTGAACAATTGTCTAATGTGGCCATAACAGTGCGGCCTAATAAATTAGACTTGATCCACTGACAGATAGTTGGCGCCAGGCCTTCTTGACAGGGCATCAATTAACGACATAGGAGAGACATTATTTAAAGCCCCTTGTATGTCTAAAAACGCGGCCATTGCAAATTCTTTGTCCTCTTGGGACTTTTGAAGTAGCCTGTTAAAATCATCTAACGCAAGATCCACAGACTTGCCTGCCTGATAGGCATATTGACGATCACTAAGAGGTTGAATTCCTTGGATATCGTCCCGAATATGTCTGTCTACAAGCCTTTCCAATGTTTTAAGTAGAAAGGATGACAGACTAATCGGCCTAAATGACTGCGGTGCTCGGTCCCCTAATCTCCCTACTTTGGGAAGAAGCACGACCTTCACCTTTTGCCATGTTTCTGGAATGAACCTCCAGGCCAAACAGCCTCTGAGAATTCTACACAGGAAGGGCATCAACACCTCCCCGGCCTTTTGCAAAAAGGCTGGATAGATTCCATCCGGCCCCGGAGATTTAAAGTGCTGGAACCGTGTGATCGCCCATCGTATCCTGTTTGGTTGAACGATGTGCGTCGCAATCCTCCAATCCGCTCGTGAAGGCCTTCTTGGCACCTCCGAGCAGACCTCCTCGCATCCCGAGGCCGATAGCCGAGTGGATCCTGGAAAGTGGGTACTCAAGAGTAATTCCAGGGTTTCCTCCATCGACTTAGTGTAGGTTCCGTCTTCCTTAACAATGAAACCTACTCTGCCCGCAGTACCTTCTTTCGCCAAGACTCTATGTATTCTGGCGCATTCTGGGGTGTCTTTAATATCCTCACAGAATGACCGCCAGACGCTTCGCTTGGCCTTCCTTATTTCTTTATTGTACTTCGTCAGAACTTGTCTATATGAATCCCAGTCTTGGTTGTTTTTGGCCTTATTAAATAGCCTTCTCACCTCTTTTCTCCTCTTAACCAGACTGTTTTCGACCTTTGCGGTCTGATCTTATCCCGGCAGTTTTCCTGATAGGCCTCTAGTATCGCCTCCTTAATTTGGACCACTGCCTGTTCAATGCTCTCCGTCCTTCTAACATCAACCTTAAAGCTTGATAGGGACTCAGTGAGCGATCGGTTAAATCCCGCCCAATGCGTTTCTCTAGGGTTTTGCAGCCTCTTGATAACAAGAGGCGGGACGCATATATCGAATCTGATATGTCTATGATCAGAGCAAGACGGCTCATCCGATACATGCCAGTTAACTACGTTATTTGACATGCAACGTGTGGCAAGAGTTAGATCCAACACCTCCCTTCTAGTTGCAGTCACGAAAGTCGGGACTGATCCTATATTAGACACATGCAGCCCCTCACCTGAAATGAATTCTAAAAGTAACTTACCTCTGGCGTTGTCGTCGGTGCTCCCCCATGCAGTGTTGTGTGCATTGGCGTCACACGCCAATATCAGCTGCAATCCCTCTCTCCGGCAGTGGGCAACAATGTCGCCTAACAGAGACGGGGGGCAGTCCTCATCACCGGGAAAATAGGCCGAGCAAACTATAAGTCTTCTTGGTCCTCCTTCGGTGTTGATGTTAAGAAGTGCTGTAACAAAATCTCCGGAGCGAAGCTCCGGTATTAGAGTACAGCTGATTCCATCCCTGAACACTATACAGGCTCTAGGTCTAGTAACGGACTTGCTGTATAGTGTCTTCCCCAGCTTGGGATTAAGGCCCCGAACAAACCCCCCATGGCACCATGGCTCCTGCAATAGAGCCAAATCTAGCCCTTCGCTGTCAAACCACTTACACACCACAGCCGAAGCAGCCCTAGCGTGATGGAGGTTTGCCTGCATCATTTTAAGTACCATGTAAAGCGTCCGAGGTGGATGGAGCGACGTCCCGTGTCTCCGCGGGTTTTATCACTCGCCCCTGGCTTTTAGGCCTCTGGGGTAATGATCCGCTTCCACACGGGAGGTCGCCCATGGAGATCTCCATCGCCTCCACCCCTTCCTCCTTGGGATATTCTTCACACGTGGTTAATACGGACAGAGCGTTACTGAGGGCCTCCATTTCCCTCTCCAAACCACTCTGCCCCCTCGGCGAAGACTCATCATCACTATCTTTTTCAGGGACTGTGGCCTTCGACACCAACTCCTTCTCATCTCTTGATGTCCTAGCCTCTTCCGGGCCCTTATACCTTGGGGTCTTAACTCTGAACTTGACTTGTCCGCAACCAAAGAAAGGAGACATATTCAGCCTCCTTAATTCGTCTATTGAAGCCCTGTCCATGGAAACCTTCCATACTCAACCGCCTTCCACGGGTTTACACCCCCAGACTTTCCAGTTGTCGGTGCGCAACTTATCATTGCCCACCTCCAACCGCCTAAGCACTATGTCAGCTTCCAAACTATTACCCTGCTCATCGGGGATGAATACAACTGCGGTTTCAGGCCTTGGTATATCCTCCCCTAACTGTGGCAATAGGTTGGCCCCCTCCCAGGGTCTAAGTTTTGGGACAATGTCCCTAAGCCACTCTGCACTGATTTGATCAGCACAGGTGGCCAAGACAAACCCCGGCCTATTCATGCATTTGGCAAGCCTAACCTGCATGCTACCCTTTGGGATTTGGTCATATTCCTTCAGCACAGCATACTGGATGGCGGTAAGCCGCTCCGGAGCCAGCTGAGCCTCGGGGTACCCTTCCTGCACAATGGCAACTTTGACAAAGGAGAGGGCCTCGCTGTAGGATTGCTCCCCAGCCCTGGCCTTGGCCTTCTTTGCCGGCTGCCACTGTTGTGGAGACTCCCCCTCCGACCTGGGTCTTTTAGCTGCCTTAGAGGTATGCTGAACCCAGCGGTTAAAATTGTCCCTTAAGATCTGCCTTTCGGCCTGTAAATATTCCTTCCCAGCCTTTACAAGGGCAGCGACTCTCTTTTTGGAGCTTCCCGAGATTTTTGCCGAATGCACTTCAGCATCCGCCATCATCTCGATAGCCTCTAGAGAGTCCGCCCTAAAGCCTTGGGATCCCCCCTTAGTGACAGGTGTCCTGGGGTTTTCTGCCCCGGCTATACCGACAGGAGGAGTATTCCCATTCACTTTGCCTCTACCGGGTCCTAACCTTCTACTTTTCTTTCCCCTATCAGCGCGTACAGGTCCTGTGGCCCCTGTTGTGCTAGGGTGCACCACTACCTTGGCCTTACTGGATTCGGAACCATCGGTTCCTCCATCCTGGCCTGTGGCAATATTTGGTGCCTCTAGGTGTAGCGTATGGAGTTGTTTATGCGGTGCATGTTGTTTATGTTGTTTGTGTTGTTTTGCCTTTAGTTGTGTCTGCTGTGGTTGTGGTTGCTGTTGAAGTGTTTGTTGTTGTTGTTGTGTGTTTGTGTTAACATTTTTAGTTTTTAAAACCTTTTCCATAAAATTCCCACGAGTAGCTAGGGATCTAAAAGTCCGCCCGACCAGAGCCCCGCATGGCCGGGTAAGGCTACTTACTACCGGGGTGTCGCCTGGTACCCCAGAGGATCCGTTTTCGGCACGTATTAAAAAAAAAAAAAAAAAAAAAAAAAAAAAAAAAAAAAAAAAAAAAAAAAAAAAAAAAAAACCCTGTGCCATTCATCCCTCGGCACGGAATCCCACACCTTGGATTGGGGGGGTGTTTTCCAGAGCCCCCGGGGACACCCTGGTGACGAGTGACTTCCACCCTAAGCCACCCGGGATTTTTATCGACATCCATGTCTAGATCCGCCGAGTTTAGTTATCCAGCAGGGCCACCTCTTGCAGGATCTAGTATCACTTGATGCTACGCTCGGACGGTCTTGGTAAATAGAAGGTGAAGCCTTGACTATTCACCCTGGCGGAGCCCCCTGAGCTTCCCCCTTGGACATCAACGTATGAGGTAAATACTCAATTTTATAGGAACTTTATTAAGCTACTAAATCTTTTATATATATCCATGAAGGTTTCTGAAAACCTAACCACTTTACATATAGCTTGTTACCTTTACGTTTCAATATTTTTTCTAAAAAATATACATCTTTATTTTTAGTTTTCTGGAGCTCCTGAGCATAAAATGCACCCTGAATAGGTTGTCCAGGCAAATCCTCCAGTAAGTAAGTATAAGGTAGTGTTTTACGAACTAATTTCGCACTCCAATTCGGTGTGTAGCCTTTGGTAAAAACAGTTCTTCGTTTTGATATACGAACATAATCTCCTTTTTCAAAACGTTGTTTATCTTTTCGTTTTACATTAGAAGAGTAAACATTAGCTAGTAAGGACGCTTCAATGGCAGAATTTACTTCTGATGGTATCATACCAACCGTACGGTGTACTTTTCTATTGTAGTTATTTATGAGATCAAGTAAATGTCTTGTATAATTGTAGTTTCATCTGAGACTAAACAACTGATACATCATAGATTTGAAGGTTCTATTAAATCTTTCAACAACTGAACTTTTAATTTGACTGTAAGTACTGTAGTGATTAATGTTGTGCTTCTTCATGAGTTTCTTGAAGGAAGCATTGTAGAATTCCTTCCCATTATCTGTCTGAATATTTTTGGGTTCTCTCCCACTCGAGTTAAAAATATAATTCATTGCTTGAGTGATATCTTGAGCGCCTTTGGATTTAACAGGTTCCACCCAGGCATACTTTGAGAAACAATCAATCACTGCTAATATGTATTTGTAACCACTATTTTGGCGAGCATATGGAATCATTTCTATTAAATCAGCTTGCCATAAATCATCAATACCTTTCAGCAAAGTACGTCTTCGAGGGTAACGTACACGTGCTGGTCTATGAAGTTCAACAACTATAGCCTTTTTGGAACACATTGATCCTCGTTATTAAACACTTTATCCTTTACAGAATCTTTCATATCTGATATTTGTTTCTAAATTTAAGTATTATATTTATTCTTAACACTTGAAAACTTAATCAAAAACTGTTCTAAGCTGATAGGCTGCTAAAGGAGTATTCGGATTGAATGCATCCAGTCTATTTTTTATTGTTTCAAACGAACGTTCTACATAATTCTGAGTCACCAGTTTTCTAGCCTCATCATAAGTATCGAAAAGGTAATCTTTGGTTAAAAAATGTTTGTTCAGATAGTTTTGAAGGTATAACTTGCTTGGTAAATCCAATTGATCTATATAATTTTCCAGGTATGTTTTAGTAATTAAGTCATTCTTACCAGACGTATTTAAGTTCGTTACATATTTTTCCAGATATCTCTTATTAACAGCATCAGAACCCCTTAAAGCGTCACTCACACCTATTAAGCGTTTATTTTCAAAGTCGATATAATCACCATCTTCGTCATCACTTGCATGAAATACTTTCTTGATTTGGGGTAATGATCTACCAAATTTATCGACAGACATGTTATTTTGTGCTGTGTTAAGCTAGCACTGAAGAATTATTCAAACTTTACCAGTTTAATAAACAATATCAGCCTCTCTCAACTCTTCAATTATAGAGTGAATTCCATTTTCATGCCCTGTATGACCTGCACTAGTTGAGGCGAATAGCAGCCGAAGTCGATCAACCAGTTCGTTAGGATCATCCCAGTATTCATAAATACTTTGACCTTCCCTCATACCTTTACCAACAGTTTGCCTCGGTCTTAGCTTTTGTCTACTAGCTCTCGTTGCAATCAGAGTCAGAGGTGTTCGACTATGTGACGCTGTACCTGGTGGAGTAAACCTAGTTTGCGGTAAAAGTTTTCCCGGCGATGTTGAGGGCGGATTAAAGAGAGGAGCGATTATATGTTTGTATTTCCATCCTTTGCTAGTACTAATTCCTTTTTCATCACTAAACTGACGCTTGTGTGCATTACTTCTAATTAGAATATCTTTATAACTATCTAGATCATTTTCTGAATATTGCGTAGGTTTTTTTAGAAATAATAACTGTAACAAACCTGCGGTACCTTCATACCACTTGTTATTTACATTAATGTCATAACCATCTATGGTTACCTGAGCATTTCCAATGGTCATACCGCCGGTTGGTAGAACCCTGATTCCATCTATCATCCAAATCCCCAGTGTCACCAGTCATTATTTTCAATATATATGGTTCTATTAAAGGTCCGAGATCTTCTTCATCTCTTAAACTTTTCTCTAATTCCTGTTTATCTATTTTTGTTATATACTCTAAAGGAGTGATCTCCTCAAATGTTTCTTCTTCTCGTTTTATTGGAATAGGATATCTTAGAGGGGTAGAACCTGTAATAGTTGATTGTGATGGTTCATTAATTAGTGTTTCTGTTTCAGTTGAAGCGTCTTTGGTAGAATCTTTAATCGGTGATTTCATTGCAGTTGAAGCATCTTTTTTCATTTTCAAAGGCACATAATCTACCACTAATAGGCCATCTTGTTTGCCTCGTTTTTTCCGCTGAACCAGCTCTTGCAGCGGCTCCGTGATGGGTTTCAAACTCTTTTCTAGTTCTTCCTGAGATGTTTGAAGACCTCGCTTCATACTTTTGAATTTATTGCGTAGTGTTTTAGAAGTTTCAATAAGTTGTTTAGTAATCTTGGGATCCATAACGGAATGAGAAAACTATTCTACTACCAGTCTATATATAGATAAATGTATCCAAACCCTTCCGAAACCTACCATTATTAAAATCTCTTGTTTTATCCAGAGTTATAAATCCATGCGGCTCCTCCCAGCAGATATTGCACATCTGTTTAAACTTATCAAATGATACACTGGGGGAATTTACATGATCACTGTAAACATGTTTTAAATTTAAGTCATCCTGTTTGAACAATATGATAAAGTTAGCGTTGTCACGAATAAGATGTTTAGGGATCCTTGCATAACTTTGGCAAAGATAAAAGCAATCAATGTTGTTAAAGGGAAATTTTAATGTTAGAGGGAAATTCTAGTAATTGCCGCCAGAACATAGCGTCGGTAACATGGAGTCTTATTCTAACTAAGTGTAAATTGTAATACGTTCTGTATTTTGTATTGTGCCCTTTTATGTGTTTAGTGTTTTGCTTAAATAAAGTCTTAAGAATTTATAACGTGTCTTCTCAATTTAAGAACCATTCTATCATCAATTCTATCAGGTTATGAGCCCAGAAATATCTCTTAAAAGTTTTAGTTTATTATCAGTGGAAGTTGATATTTTTTACTGAGCCGAATCAAAGCAAAATGGAAGTAGTAAAAGGAACATTACCTATTAATAAATTAAGAGGCAATGAAAATTGGAACTTATGGAAATTCCAAGTAGAAATTTTGCTGAAATCAAAGGGCTGGTTAGAGTGTATAGTAAATCCACAAATTGAAGCTAGAGAAACTGAAAAAGTTCGTGATGATGAAAGAGCTCAGGGACTTAGTATAACACTTATTGAGGACAGAATTATATCATATTTGCTGAACTGCAAAACGTCATATGAAATGTGGAATAAATTATGTAGCTTATTTGAGCAACAATCAAATGTAGGAAATTATCTTTTACAGAAGCAATTTTTTGAATATCAGTTTAAAAATCGAGGTTTGGGAACACATATATCAGATTTAGAAATTTTAGTAGCTAAATTGAAAGCACAAAAAGAGAGCATTAGTGATACAATGTTAATGACCAAGATTTTGTCTTCGTTACCACCAGAATATAAACATTTTGTGTCAGCTTGGGAATCTGTATCTGAAGAACAAAGAACGTTAAGTAACCTAACTTCTCGTCTATTTATTGAAGAAGGTAGAATGAAAGAAAATGAAAGTTTAAATGTTAATAACGTAAATGCCTTTACTTCAAAGAGGATGAACAGGTACTCTAAACAAAAGGAAAAGTATCAACAATCAAATACCTTTCAGAAGCCGGCAAATAAGAAATTTCCTTGCCATTTTTGTGGTCGTATAGGACACTTTATTGCTGATTGCCCGATTAAGTCTCAAAAAGAAGAATATAAACACAATAGAAATACTAATTATGAACATAAGAAGAAAGCAGCCTTTATTAGTTTAAATTTGATTGAAATCTTAGCTGATGAACACTCATATGTGAATCAAAAAGGAATGGTTTGAAGAATACAAGAAATTTGATGAACCCTTATCAATTAAAATTGAAGATGGTTCTTTTCTCCAAGCTCTTGGACAAGGTAAAGTAGAAATATTAGCATACAATGGTAAAACTTAAATTCTACTGATCTAACCAAAGTGCTGTATGTCCCTAACTTAAAATTTAATTTATTTTCTACCAGTGCAGCTACAGAAATGGGCTATAGTATGATCTATGAGAAAAATGATTGTAAAATTATAAAGAATAATTTGGTCTATGCAATTGGAAATAAAAAGGAAAAATTATTTTATATGGATTTTAAGTTACCTACAAGTTCTATAACCTGTCACAGCGCAAAAAAGGTTGAATGCTTAAGAACCTATCATGAAAAATTTGCACATCAAAATGTCACTCGTCAGAAAAATTTTGGAATTGACTGGAACAGAGTTCATAGATGATAAAAATTTCTTTTGTGAATCCTGTATGATTGGCAAACAACATAGATTACCCTTTAAAGCAAGAGCGACTAAACCTGGAGAAATTTTACATATAGATCTTTGTGGACCGATGGAAGAAGATTCTTTAGGAGGATCTCGATATTTTTTACTCGTTAAGGATGATCTTGTCACTTCAGAATGGTTTATTTTTTAAGAAATAAAAGTGAAGTAAAAGACAAAATTAAAATGTGTGTAAATTTTGTAAAATACAATGTGAATCATCGCATTAAAATCTTAAGATCTGACAATGGAACAGAAATACTCAATTCTTATGTAAAAGAAATAACAAATAAAGAAGGTATTTTATACCAAGTCTCTTGTAAGTATTCACCAGAACAAAACGGCAGAATAGAGAGAGAAATGAGAACAATTGTTGAAGCCGCTAGGACCCTGATTCATGCCAAAAGCTTACCGAAATCACTTTGGGCAGAAGCAGTAAACACTGCAGTATATACTATAAACATGACTGGCAAAAGCAGTATAGAAAAGAAAACTCCATTAGAAGTTTGGTCTGGAGGAAAGATAGACATTGGTAAGTTACATGTTTTTGGTGAAACTGTTTTTGTGCATGTGCCGAAGCAGAAGCGACTTAAATGGGACCCTAAAAGTAAAAAAGGACTATTTATTGGTTACAGTGAATCTTCGAAAGGCTTTAGAATCTATTTCCCAGAAAAAGGTGAAGTTGAAGTAGAACGAGACGTCATCTTTGTTCAATCAACACATGAGAAAGCAATATCCCTTGATATTTGTAATAACCAAATTAGTAATGAATATAAGAATTATGAAGAACAAAAGGAATCAACATTGTTGTCTGAAGAGAAAGAAGATATATATGGTGAATAGCAGGGAGGAGAAAATAAAGAAACGAATGAAACTGAAACCATACAAATTGAAAGAGAAGATAAAGAAAAACAAAAAACAAACCAAGAAAATGAACAGAAAAAGAAAAACGAGCAGTATAGTCTGCGAGACAGAAGGTTATTAAAGAAACCACCAGATTTGGAAAATGATCTATTAATTGGAGAATGTGAGAATTTAACTACATCAGAAGCTTTAATTAACCCGAATTGGAAACAAGCAATGCAAGAAGAAATCGATGCACTACATAGAAATAAAACATGGCAAATTGTGGCAAATTGCACAACATGATTCTATAAGATTTCTAATTGCTCATGCAGTAAAGAAAAAATTTAAAATACTTCAGTTTGATATAAAAACGGCCTTCTTACATGGAGAATTAGATGAAAAGATATATATTACACAACCCGAAGGTTTCGTTGAGAAATGTAATGAAAACAAAATGTGTCTACTAAAGAAAAGGATATTACGGTATCTTCGTGGTACTATTAACTATGGTATCAACTACAATGGCGCAAGTGAATTAATCCTGTACAGCGATACAGATTTTGCAGGCAGCGTGGAAGATCGAAGATCAACATCTGGATATGTTTTGATGTATTCAGGAGGAGCAATATCGTGGGCATCCAGAAAGCAGAAAACAGTGGCACTTTCGACTGCAGAAGCAGAGTTCGTCTCAGCAAGTGAAGCTATTCGAGATGTGTTATTCATAAAAAAGTTCGGCTTAGAATTGGAAGCAGTGAATGATTTTCCTATACCACTATAAGTAGACAATCAAAGCGCAATTTATATGATTAATCAAGAAGATGGAAAAGCGTCAAAACGTACTTAACATATTGACACCAAGTATCATTTTATTAAGGAGAAACTAGGAGAAGAAATTGAAATCGAACACATCAGTACAAATGAACAACTTGGAGATTTATTGACCAAGCCACTTCAAAGAAGAAAATTCGAATACTTTAGAAGTTGCTTAGGAATAAGTGAATAAAGTTATTTTAAAGTATAATTAAAATTTAGGAGGAGTGTTAAAGGGAAATTTTAATGTTAGAGGGAAATTCTAGTAATTGCCGCCAGAACATAGCGTCGGTAACATGGAGTCTTATTCTAACCAAGTGTAAATTGTAATACGTTCTGTATTTTGTATTGTGCCCTTTTATGTGTTTAGTGTTTTGCTTAAATAAAGTCTTAAGAATTTATAACGTGTCTTCTCAATTTAAGAGCCATTCTATCATCAATTCTATCAAATGTCCTTGTGACGTCCCATACTGAAATATTTCCTGATATTTTCCTGCTCATCCATTGAAATATCATCAAAAACTATGACATAGTTTGATTCTGCCATATCAGGAGTGATTATTTGTTGAGTAGTATTAATTGCAAGGAATCCTATTTCTGAAACTAGTTTAAAGATCTCTTATAAATATAAATATTTCTCTTGTTGAAGCGACTGACTGCATAGGTACCCATGTGCGAATTTCAGCCCATTTGGTTGTAAAAGTAAACAAGCCATAAGTTTGGTTTTACCAGAACCTGAAGTCCCACAGATAAGTGCTCGGATATTATCTGGTAGTAGTACACCGTGTCGATTTATTTTCTCATGTTCGCCTATAGAATTATTCAATAGATTGCAGATTGGTAAACTTTCACTTTGCTTCTCTAAACGCATAATAGTATCTTATATCAAGGGATGCGACACTTTATATATATAGTTCCAGATCTCACTAATATCATCATAATGAGAAGGAAAACTGTCGGAAGGGGTCTTATAAATTCAGTGATTAACAAACTTTCTTTTGAAGTGCACCACATACCTGGTTACAGATTTTGCGGTCCCGGAACTAAACTACAAGAAAAATTAAAACGAGGAGATAGAGGAATTAATCCTTTGGACGAAGCCTTTCGGGAACACGACACTTCCGCTTCAACACATCATCACCGGCCGCTTTTCGCACTTCTGGGCTCTATACCTGCTTCGCCTTCCCTTGTACCTCTAGCCATCTTCGCTTCCTAGAAACCTTCTACGGATTACTTCTGGTCTGTTTCCGCCTATTTGACCCTTACTTCCCCCTCCGCATCTCTGTGCTGAAACCACACGCACACACACTCCATACACATTCAAACAAGCACACCCCGTTCCTCCGTTTTCTTCCTTTGCCATCCCCTCAACTGCATCATCTTCATCATCAAGCTGAGACTGAGTACCTTCATCTACATTACCTCAAAGGTAAGTGCATCCTTACCCTTCTCTTTTCTATATTTCTTCTAAGTATTTCATCTATCTTATTTGCGTTACTTTGTCGCGGTGTCAACCTCGGGCACTCATCGATTCTTAAACTGCGTTTACGCTCGCTTTCCTCTCTGCATCTGGGTGTAAGCCTCACGCGCTTACAAAAACATAGTAAGTAAAATTTCAAAACATATAATGGAGAACTGAAATTCAAATTCTAAATATATATATATATATATATATAATGCGACCGTTTTATAATGCGTGTTGAATTACAACTAGACTGAGTTTCTCTGAAAAAGAAAAGAGATTTATTTGGCATTAACAACATTCTTAAAACATTAATTTTCAATACATAATTATTTAACTATTCTTCAATACCTGAAAAAGAAAAGAGAAACGACACTCAAAGCCGATAATTCACTTCACTCTTTTCAATCCTAACCTGTCCTTTTTTTCCTACCCACTCTTCAATCGAAGCTACGAGCATGCGCAGAAAGACGGGGTGGAAATTACAATTAAATATCTTACATCAATTGTAATTTCCACCCCCGTCTTTCTGCGCATGCTCGTAGCTTCGAGTGAAGAGTGGGTAGGAAAAAAAGGACAGGTTAGGATTGAAAAGAGTGAAGTGAATTATCGGCTTTGAGTGTCGTTTCTCTTTTCTTTTTCAGGTATTGAAGAATAGTTAAATAATTATGTATTGAAAATTAATGTTTTAAGAATGTTGTTAATGCCAAATAAATCTCTTTTCTTTTTCAGAGAAACTCAGTCTAGTTGTAATTCAACACGCATTATAAAACGGTCGCATTATAAAACGACACTCAAAGCCGATAATTCACTTCACTCTTTTCAATCCTAACCTGTCCTTTTTTTCCTACCCACTCTTCACTCGAAGCTACGAGCATGCGCAGAAAGACGGGGGTGGAAATTACAATTAAATATCTTACATATATTTTTTTAATTTGTTTATTTATTTTGCTACTGTATCTAGTACAATAGGCAAAAGTGATGAGAGACAAGGGATGGCGCGAATACCCATGCACGCATATATATGTGTGTACATGCACACACGCGCACATGAATGTTGCGCCAAGGGCGTGAGTGGAGTGAACGACGACCATCAGTGATGGAAGCCGTTAGTTCGCCAGATTGGCAAGCTTACACAGCAACTATTCTAGGAAGTCGGTTGATGTTTGATTTTTTGGCACTTCCGTAGAGTTGTATTAAATTTAAATAATTTTAATACAGATTTTTCTATATTAATTTATTAATTTAATTTAGTGAGATCCTTGCGCTTGATGCTTGCTGCACAGAGATTTTATATTAAATTCCAATTTGGTTAGCAAAGCGCGCTCACCCGCGCGGGCCCCGTCTCGGCCATCGTCGCCCCTTACGCCCCCCGTGAAGTTTGCGGCTTCCACTACCACGCGAACGCCAAGCTCTGCCACCATACCCTCAGCGCAGAAAGTTTATACTTGTGAATACTGCAAAGGCAAGCACTCCATCCGTCAGTGTCTAGGATTCAAGGCCCTATCGGTGCCACATCGCCGCGAGTACGTTGATCGTGTTGAGTTATGCCGAAATTGCTTGTCAGTGGCGCATCGAACTTCTGCGTGCCGCTCTCTTTATCGATGCAACTATTGCGGGGAAGCGCACCACACGCTGGTCCATTTGGATCGCCGAACCGATATTACTCCAACTAAACCGGCGTCGCCACCACCTGCGGAGAAGCGGTCTCCATCTTCTCTGTCCCCGTCTCCGCGCCCTACCTCTTCTTCTTCACGCCGGACACCCTCACCTCAGGCCTTGACGACGCCGCGCCCTTTCTCCCCTCCTTTCTCAGGTGGGCTGACTGCCCTTCACCTCCGCGAACTCCTTCCCCGCTGCATAACCGAGAGGATCCGATTCCCGCTGCCACCCGCGGTTGCGTACGAACTCGGACGTCGCAGTCGTCCTCTTGTTGACGGTTTCCTCCGCCTTGCTTC
The DNA here is from genome assembly GCF_049639745.1 of Rhodnius prolixus. Classification (NCBI taxonomy): domain Eukaryota; kingdom Metazoa; phylum Arthropoda; class Insecta; order Hemiptera; family Reduviidae; genus Rhodnius; species Rhodnius prolixus. Next base: position 525,862 of record NW_027411619.1, read on the forward strand.
TCTGTCAACGTGACTCCAGTCCCCGCTTCTGTACTCATGCCTACCGCCAATGTCCACCTTTGCCACGAACGACATCAGTGCATCACTCGCGCTCTGCACGATTCCGGCAGTCATCAAACCTTTATCACACTCCGCTGCGCCCAGCGGTTGGGATCACCGCTGTTTCGAGCTAATACTGATTTACTGACCCTGGGATCAAATACACCCTTACGGTCGCGCTATCGCACCACTTTCACGCTCATGCATCTCGCTGATCCTCCTCTCTTGGTGGTACATGCCACAGTCTTGGACAGCATCGTTCCTCCCACTCCGCAAATGCCTTTCCTCGGTGAATGGCCACATCTCCGCCGTTTGCCTTTGGCCGACCTGGCCTTCAATCAGCCGCGGGAAGTAGAGATTCTACTCGGTAACGATATCCTCCCGTGCCTGCTTCGCTGTGGACATATCCATCGCACTCCCCGTGCCCCGGCCGCATTTAACACCACGCTTGGCTGGGTCCTCTATGGTCCTTATCAGCCTACTCTCGGACCGAAGAGAGTACGTTTTATTCTTCCGCCTCCCGCGAACCGGCTTCGTTCTCGGGCGAGGGGTCGTCCTGAGTCGGTGACTCGGCCTTCCAACCCCTCGACACTATGTCTCCGGGCGAGGCTTCGGAGGAAACCGCTGAGACCGAGGCTCCGGCCACACTGAGTAAATGCGTTCATTGTGCAGCCGCACCTCAACTTCTACCTTCTTTGTCCGCTCAAGATGAAGAGGAAGAAGAGCTTACATGCCTTGTGCGCCGGTTCTGGGATCTAGACAAGGTTCCGGAGAACCTCCCGCTCACTGCTGATGAACGTGAATGTGAACGCATGTTCACGCAATCCACTGCCCGCACTTCCACTAGCCGCTATGTAGTCGCTCTTCCGTTTCGCCTCCAAGAGTTTGGGGTCTCTCTTAACGTTGCCACACACCAGTTCATGCGGTTGGAGAAACGCTTACTTTGCAACCTCCCGCTTCGCGATGCCTACACAGAGTTTATGCGAGACTACCTGGAGCAGGACCACATGGAACCTGCATCGTTGGATGAAACCTCTTCCGCTACACCCTTCTACATCCCGCATCATGCCGTTCACCGCCCTGGCGACCCGCCTACGAAGCTGCGGGTGGTCTTCAATGCATCTTGCGCTTCCTCCAATGGCCGCTCTCTCAATGACCTTCTCCATGTTGGTCCTAAACTCCAGGCGGACATCGCCACTCTCTTGATGCGCTTCCGGATGCACCGCGTAGTATTCACGGCGGACATAAGGCAGATGTATCGCCAGATCCTTGTGACCCCGGAGCATCGCGACTACCAGCGCATTATTTGGAGGTTCTCCGCTCAGGAACCCCTTCAGGCCTTCCGCTTAAATACCGTCACTTATGGCGTCTCTTCCGCGCCTTATCTCGCGCTGCGAACTATGCAGCAGCTCGCATCGGATGAAGGGGATCAATACCCTCTAGCCAAGAGTACCCTGCTTTACGAGGTATATGTCGACGACATACTCACCGGTGCATCGTCGGAGGAACACAAATGGCACAAACTTCGTCGGCGCCCACAATGAGCTTCGTGAGCTGGGCCGATTGCTTAACAACCCGCAACATCAACAAGCCGTAAGTCGCGCTGCCACTGCCGCGGGAATCGATTGGCACTTTATTCCTCCCGCCAGTCCACATTTTGGCGGTTTATGGGAGGCGGCAATAAAGTCAGCCAAGCATCATCTAACCCGCGTCATAGGGAATCAGCGCCTCACCTTTGAAGAATTGCTAACAGTGGTGACCCAAGTCGAGGCCATTCTGAATTCCCAACCGCTCTGCGCCGTCTCTTCGGATCCAGCCGATCCCGAGCCACTGACCCCTGGGCACTTCTTAGCGTTTCGTCCATTGACTACTCATCCGGAGAAGGATCTCACCGCGGTAAATCCCAATTGTCTCTCCAGGTGGAAACATGTTAACCGCATCCAGCAGGACCTCTGGAAACGGTGGCGTAATGAATACCTGCATACGCTCCAGCAGCGATCAAAGTGGTTCCTGCCTGCCTCTGACATCAAGCCCGGTACCATTGTCATCATCAACCAGGATAATCTTCCTCCGCTTCAGTGGCCTCTTGGGCGCATTGTTGCCCTGCATCCTGGACGGGATTCGATTAACCGCGTTGCCGACGTGAAAACCCGGTCTGGCATCATCCGCCGACCCTTAGTAAAGCTGTGTCCCCTGCCCACGCAGTAATCACTGAAGCCGAGGCTTCAGGGCGGGCGGGATGTTAAGCCACGTACCATCCTTTCTCGGCGGTACCGTTTGACAGTTCTCCATCTCGCCTTTTTCTATTGCTCTCTCACTCTCTCCTTATTCCAATTCTCGTAGTACGCGTTATTTTTTCGTTAATCTTTCCTTTGTTGTCGCCGCTAAATCTTACTTTTCTGCTATTTTGTGGTTTTGTTTATTTCTCAGTTCCCATGGTTTCAACCTTCCCCTTCTCTATTCTCTCTTGACCGTGGGGTTTTCCCGTCTACTGTAGTTCAGTACGCCTTTGACACGGATCAAGCTAGTTTGTATGTGCCTCTGTACCTGCTTTACAACGCATCTAGTGCGCTTCCGCCGTTCTGCATATTGCCCCGCTCAACAGCACTGTTCTGCCAGCCAGCTCCAGCTGTTCGCTTCAAGGACTGGTACCGCACTTCCGCTTCAACACATCATCACCGGCCGCTTTTCGCACTTCTGGGCTCTATACCTGCTTCGCCTTCCCTTGTACCGCTAGCCATCTTCGCTTCCTAGAAACCTTCTACGGATTACTTCTGGTCTGTTTCCGCCTATTTGACCCTTACTTCCCCCTCCGCATCTCTGTGCTGAAACCACACGCACACACACTCCATACACATTCAAACAAGCACACCCCGTTCCTCCGTTTTCTTCCTTTGCCATCCCCTCAACTGCATCATCTTCATCATCAAGCTGAGACTGAGTACCTTCATCTACATTACCTCAAAGGTAAGTGCATCCTTACCCTTCTCTTTTCTATATTTCTTCTAAGTATTTCATCTATCTTATTTGCGTTACTTTGTCGCGGTGTCAACCTCGGGCACTCATCGATTCTTAAACTGCGTTTACGCTCGCTTTCCTCTCTGCATCTGGGTGTAAGCCTCACGCGCTTACAAAAACATAGTAAGTAAAATTTCAAAACATATAATGGAGAACTGAAATTCAAATTCTAAATATATATATATATATATATTTTAATTTGTTTATTTATTTTGCTACTGTATCTAGTACAATAGGCAAAAGTGATGAGAGACAAGGGATGGCGCGAATACCCATACACGCATATATATGTGTGTACATGCACACACGCGCACATGAATGTTGCGCCAAGGGCGTGAGTGGAGTGAACGACGACCATCAGTGATGGAAACCGTTAGTTCGCCAGATTGGCAAGCTTACACAGCAACCATTCTAGGAAGTCGGTTGATGTTTGATTTTTTGGCACTTCCGTAGAGTTGTATTAAATTTAAATAATTTTAATACAGATTTTTCTATATTAATTTATTAATTTAATTTAGTGAGATCCTTGCGCTTGATGCTTGCTGCACAGAGATTTTGTATTAGATTCCAATTTGGTTAGCCTCAGTCTCAAGTCTCCACGTTAACGCTCCGCGGTGAACCCCGGACGAAGTTTACTTGACGACGCCAATCACCCAGTTGATATTTTGGTCCCGTCAAACGAAATTATACCTAATAATTATTTACCGCATTTATTTAAGAATTTGCTTTTTTTTTTGTTAAATTTGGCACCGATATCTAGCATTGCATTTAAATGGCCTGGAACGAAAGGGTTAAAGTCGTGTCGAGTCCATTTTCGAATTGCCCCCCTTAACTATCAAATTGCCCCCCTGGGGGCCGTGGGCCCCACGTTGGGAAACACCGGGCTAGATTGTTTAGGGAGTTTAGTGACCGAAGGCTATAACGATCTACCACAGTGTAAAAGCATGTTAGAAAAAGTTTTAGTTTATAATCGATTGTATGTACAGGCTGGTTAACCTGTCTCTAACATCTCACTATATCTTTTTCATGTTTCATGTTTTTTATACGTTAGCTGTTTTTGCTCTTTGTATTTTGCCTGTGTTTGTTTATGCAATATAATTGTTGTGTTTGAGTACAATTTTTATTATTTACCTTTAACTGGTTATGGGTCCAAGAAATCTCTGAGTTACTGGACAGAAATTAGATAGGCTCTTGGAATCATTTTTCTCAATAGAGAAAGGTTCTGCTGAAGACTCAGGTACATATATTTCTCGTCTGAAAAGGTCTTTTGCAGAAATTAATGATGAACTCAACAAATTGTCTAAAGTTCAGTTACCTGAAATATTATTATTAAGTAGAATAATGAGTACTCTACCGCCAGAATATTTTGAGTTTAAAAATGTATGGGAAAGTATACCAATGGAAGAAAGAAATTGTAATTTACTAATAGAGAGGCTGAGACTGATTGAGATGAGGTTGCCCAATCACTCAGATAGTGCTGATGGTACTTCACTTGAAGCTGTGTCTTATAAAAATAAAAATAAAATCCAAGACAAACATAAAAAAGTTAAATGTTTTAAATGTAATAAACTCGGGAATTTTGCAGCCAAGTGTCCTATAAATTCTCTTGTCTCCATCTAAGCAAAAAGGCTTTTTAAGCTACTCAACTGGAACCAAATTACTCGTATCTAATGAAAGATGGATAGCCGATAGTGGAGCTACACATCATATGTCTTTCAGTAAAGATTGGTTCCAAGACTATCAAATTTTTCCTACGCCTCTAGAAGTTACCGTAGGTAACAATGCTACCGTAAAAGCTATAGGAGAAGGAAATATTCTCGTAGAAATTAATATTGGTGGAAACAAATTTACCAAAATGATTAAACACGTTTGGCATGTACCGGATTTAAGGAAAAACTTGTTATCAGTGGGCCAAACAGTAGAAAAAGGATACGTTTTTAAAGCTAAAAGAAAAACATGCATATTTTTACATATGGGAAAACCTGTTTTATTTGGAACTAAAATAAATGGCTTGTATGAATTAGATTTTAAAGTAGTTAATCCAATGTCGAAGGGAAGTATACAAGTTAGTCTGAATCATGAATTCAGATCAGAAATTTTAAATCTTGAAAGTGATAGTCTTCAACAGTGGCATGAGCGCTTAGCTCGTCAAGACAAAAAGCACATTTTGAAGTTGCTAAAGGATAGACACATAAATGTGAAAGAAGACAATAAGTTTTGCAGTGGATGTGCTTTAGGTAAGCAACATCGAAAGTCATATAAGTCAAGATCCGAAAGAGCTACCAAGCCTGGAGAGATAATCCTCGCCGATTTGTGTGGACCAAGGGAGGAATTATCGGTTGGAGGCTCAAGATATTGTCTTGTAATTAAAGATGATTTTACCCGATTTCGACAAGTGCTTTTTTATAAAGCAGAAGACTGAAGTTGCTGAGTGTATCAATGTGTTTATTGCTGAAGCTAAAAATGCAGGTCACTCTATCGAGACTTTTAAATCAGATGGAGGAACTGAATTCACAAATAATAAAGTCAGATCTATTCTAAATAATTGGGGCATTAAATTAAGAACTGTTATGCCTTACTCACCTGAACAAACGGGTGGTATTGAAAGAGAAATGAGGACCCTGGTTGAGAGTGCAAGAACAATGCTTCAAGCCAAAAATTTGCCAAAAATATTGTGGGCAGAAGCGATTAATACAGCGTGTCACGTTTTTAATCGTACAGGTCCCACAGCGGTTGCTGGTAAATCGCCTTAAGAGTTGTGGTTTGGAAAGAGACCTTCGCCCATTTGGTTCTACCTACTTTGTACATACTCCGAAATAAAAGAGACAGAAATGGTCTGCTAAAAGTCAAAAACTAGGTTATTGTGGAGAACGAGATGGATTTCAAGTTTACAAAGGCCGGATAGTCTTAAGATCAGCGGATGTTATCTTCCCACCAGAAAATTCTGTGGTTACAGATTATTTGAAGACTAGAGAGGAGACCCGAACTAGTTGTGGAATTAAAACGCTTCATAGTAATTCCAAAGAAGGTAGCACAACTGATTCAAGTAAAGATGAAGAAACCCCAGACATATCTGAATCAGAGGGAAATATATTGACTACCAGATCGGGAAGAGTATTGGCGGGCGGACAGCAGAATAGAACAAAGACGTACAGTTCCTTAGTAATGGCCAGTTGAGAAGCCCAAAGGGCAACTGGCTCGAGCTCCCAGGCACACGCTGGAGCCCCCTCTCCGAAGTCTTTTCCAATGCTGCCAACTGGACAATGTTGTGCTATAAGATAAATTCTAGGCCGGGAGGCCGCACATCCCTTCGAGGATCGAACATCTATTCTTTCTCCTCACATTGATCCGGTATCTTCCCACAGAAACCTTCAAACTCATTTCTTTTCTCTTGAGGAATGGTTCAAAAAATGGAAAATCAAGTTAAATGAAACAAAATCTCAAAATATTACTTTTACTCTCCGCCGCATCACTCTTCCTCCGAACTTCTATGACAATTCCAATTCCTCCTGCCAATGTTGACTGTTATCTTGGGCTTTATTTGGACAAAAGACTGACTTTAACCCGTTCACACGACTTAAGCGAAATGAATTTAACAGGCATTATCGACTACTTAAAAGACTACTAGACCAACGTTCAAAACTTTCACTTAATAACAAACAACTGATTTACAATTCTATACTAAAACCCGCCTGGACATACTGTATTGAAATGTGGGGTTCAACGAAACGCTCCAATCTTCTACAAATTCAATCTCTTTAGTCTAAAATTCTCCGCACTATCGTTAACACTCCATTTTACGTTTCAAATCTAACTATCCACACAGACCTGGAAATTACGTTTGTAGGTCAGGTTGCACGAACTCGCTATAAAAGTTTTCATCAGAACTTGCTCTCTCATTCCAATCCTCTTGTCTGCCATTTATCATCTCATCACCAACCAGATCATCCTCTCAGACGATTAAAACGCCAGTGGCCTCGCGATTTTCTCTCTTCTGAGGAGAGTAGCTAATCCTAGACTTAGGGAGTGTTATCACTGGGTAACTTCTCCCCTCAATTAGTGAGTTTGTAGTGGTGTCAGTCATTGTTATTGTTACTTATAGCGTATCTGCGCTGGTGTAATTTAGCAAATAAATTTAAAATAAACTACAAAAGAGTAGAAAATAAAATATTTACTGGCGACAAGAAAGGAAAAGATTAGCGCGAAATAACGCATAGTGCGAGAAACGAAAAAATGAGAGAGAGACAGAAACAGAAAAAGGAGTGAGGGAAAACTGTCAAACGGTACCGCCGAGAAAGGACGGCACGCGGCTTAACAAATAGGTACAGGAGGAGCAGACAGGAATTGGTTCAGTCAGTTGCGGCGATGGCTGAATATTATCGGAAAGCCAGATGTTATTTTCCAAACAGACGTCGCAGTAATTAAGAAAAATATTCCGGATCTGTTAGAGAAGTGGACAAATCATGTAATGTGTATTGATATTCAAAGAGCAATTAACTCACGTAATAGTTCGGTCTATAGGCACATTAGTGGGCTAGGAATGATAGAGGAGTACATTAAATTCAATTGCGCGCCCGACAAAATTAGGGTTGTGAGTAGCAAGTGATAAAAGGATAAAAGTCTGGTTTAAAAGTGGAGGCTGTATACATAGACGATGCTGGCTGTGTGGCGAAAGCTAAAACCAAAAAAAAGACAAAAACAAAAAAAAAGTGGAGGCTACCACTCTATTGATACGCAATTTGTCTGCACAATATGTAATTTAAATAATTACGAAACTCTTGAACACTTGTTAATAGAATGTCCCTTTATAAACCAATTAGTATAAGAGTTTGTTAACAGAAATGTTTTTAATAAATTTCTATGCATTAAAAATAAGATCATTTTGCCTTAAGGAATAATTACTATTTTCTATTATTAAATTTTAATTTTTATGCACGTCATTATTTAAAAAATAAATAAATAAAATATTAAACCTTTTTGGCGTGTAATCAACCCTTATACTTAACTTTTTACACTGTAAGTTTTTGTTAAGGAGATATAAGTATACTCGTATATATATAAATTAATTAAGTTTACTTTTAGCACTCAGTTTATATTATTTTTATTTCATTGTATTGAAAATTGTAAAGCACAGAACCCCTGTAATGTGTACATATATTTAAACACCAAATGCAGTACATTTATTTATCTATCTAACATATCTACCTATTGATTAATATCGATACAATCTATAAGCAATATATTATGTAATTTTTATCCCCAAACACTTAATTAATATCGATACAATCTATAAGCAATATATTATGTAATTTTTATCCCCAAACACATATGCGCTGCAAGTATTAATATTTTTGAATATAGAAAATAAGAACTTATTAGTGGCAATTAGTTGCAACCTTAACTAATTACCATATCACTATTATTATTTCACTATACCAGACGGCAGATCTTATATCCTTAACAAAAACTTACCAATTTAAAAAGTTAAGTATAAGGGTTGATTAAACGACAAAAGATACTGAATGCGGTTGCTCTCTCATAGTGATAGGCGCGAAAGTCATCCTTTTGAACAAGAATGGGTTACCTGGCAGTAAATTGGACCAGGTGATGGAAATGATTCGCAATCACTATACATCTTTGGACATCAGAAATGTTCTGAATTTGCGATTCAATCCAAACTATAGGAGTATTAGTAGTCTGTGTACAGAGACAGAGAACTATTTAAATATAAAAAAAACAGCATTTAAAGTCCGAGTTCCTAAAAGCTGGAACTCCCAACCACTACGCGCCTATTCTTTGGATCCATCCGATTCTAATCCAGTGATTCCTGAACATTTCCCGGAGTTGCCTCTGCCTCCTGTTCCTTCGGGGCGAGACCCCACTGCAAATTCCAACCGCGTTCAGCAATACTTCCGGAAGTAGTGGCGCTCCGAATTCCTGCACATGCTTCAGCAGCTGTCCAAATGGCTTCTTCCCATCATCGATGATTACCCTGGATCGGTAGTCGTCGTTAACCAGTGAAACCTCGTTCTGCTTGGTCGCATCACCACTCTGCATCCTGGCTGTGAGTCGATCAGCCGCGTCACCGACATTCACACTGCTTCAGGCTTCATCCGCCATTCCTTGGAGTACCGGGAGGTTACCCACCCTCACCCACGCACGAATTACTGAAGTCGAGTCTTCATGGCGGGCGGGGATTCGGTCGGGCGCGCTGTTGCCTGGCAGACTGCGGGAGTGAAATGCGGGTGACACGCGCTCTTAGCTCTCTCCCTCTTCTTTTTTTCTCAATTCTCCAACTCTCGCATCTATGACTCCCTCGCGCACTAGAATTTCTTTCTTGCGTACGCTAAATACGTTGTTACTTCGAGCTTTTATTTATTCCAAACTTTTCTTTTGTTTACCCCCCCCACCATTGGCGCCCTCACATTAGTCGTCTCACAGCCCAATAAATTTTACCTCTTGAAGAGAGCTCGTCAGTATATATTGGGTCAAGGCTTTGCACTCAAAAAGATGATCTCTTGACATGTGCCCGTCCCCGCAAAGCACTCAATTCGGGTTGTCAATTATCCCGATTTTAATAAGCGTGTCTGAAGGTAATCATGTCCATTAATCAAACGAAAAAAGGCCACCGCTACGCTCCGAGGCGGGTTATTTGGCAGCGCATTGTTGCTCAAGACGCCCATTATTTGCGCATAGTGTGGTGTACAGCTCCGCTATTTTCTTTTTGGTTTTTACCCGTCAGGTTCGTCTTGTGGTCTCAAAAGGAATGTGTGTTGTGTCATTTTTGCTGAAGTCTGCCATCTTCCTCATTTCCACTGATGCCACAATGGTTGGGGACCATTGTAAAACCACCCTCACACTTTTATCGTTGAGGTCGTAAATTATTTTACGACATTGAATTGTATCGTAAGAGTCGGTCGCAGCCCAAGTTGTCAGTGCCATTATTGCAGCCTGCGAATCGATAATAAGGACTATATTGTTAATCGTCATATTTATAATGCTTTTTAGGGCTGAAAGGACCGTTCTAACATCCCCATCGAAATTAGAGGCCACTCTTCCTACAGGCCCTGCCATACTGAAAGCGGAGCTGAGAACCCCTGCGCCAGCACTAGCACTAGCAGTTACTGCTGACCGATCCAATACACAAAGGCAGACCGGGTATCTATTATGATGGTTTCTAAGGCTAGGGCTTTTAATTCATATGCTACAGTTTCTCCTTTAGTATAATTTTTGATGAGATGCAGCAATCCTTTGGCGAGGTGCCTTTGACTTATCTCACCCTGTCTTTCTCCTGTTGGCATGGCATACGAAGTTGTTATCTTTTCTGCAATCGATAAAAATGTGCTTTTTCAGTTGTTGAGTAGGTTGCCTGTAGATGTCCCAGTACAATAGACCAAGGTGTTTACTTTACCTTTATTTGTATGCTTATTTTTTTTTTTTATATTTATTCGATATCATAAAACTTGTTTTATGCTGAGGAATTTTGAGGAGCGATCAATAAAATTTTGTAGACAAATATTTTTTGTAAAGTTTTTTAGGTTGTGGAGGTAATACTAGTTCAGGTAAATCATCTCAAATGTTATACGCGTTTAATTGTTAATACGTTAATAGGTCGTCCCAGAAGTAATAGCAACTCCAGGTGGGGAAAGTATGTAAATAATTTCTCTCTATTAATTATTTTAACTTGAATAGTTTCTGTGGAAGTAAAAGATAATTAGATTTTTTAAAAAAATAAAATAGACTGGGGACGGATTACTAGTAATTTAAAAAATAATTAAAAGTTAAAACATATGACATTAAAATGTTTTTTTTTTTTTCTTTATAATAAAAACTAGACCTATCAAGTTTTCTACGGAATTCACTGAATGGACTGATTGATCCACTGATTCAATGAGCAAAGATGGGGGTGATATGCAGGCTAAATGAAGATTGTGAGAGAGATGAAGGGGAGGTTGAGGAGCGTCGCTTACAGCCTCGCAAAATTAGATGATTGTTAGAGCGGACAAGGGTGGAATGGAAGTGAAGGGCTAACAGTCTGGTCGAATTAACTGATTGGTGGGTGATTGGGTAAGGGGAAAAAGTGAAGAGTTTCAGTTTCGTCGAATCCGATGATTGGGTGGTGGGATTAGGAAAAGAAACGATGGCTGCCTACTAAGCCGCTTTGATCTTTACATGATAAAATGCGTGTTTTAAATCTTTTTTTTTTTTAATCTTTTATTGCAATTTACCACTGCAACAGTTGTTGCAACAAGCAAATACGGTGAAAGAGAAAAGAAATAAAAGGAAATCATGAGTGGAGAAGGCACCCAGTGGTGCCACTCCAGTAACGTGCTTAAGATATGAGAAGATCACGAGGCCATCTTCTCTTCAATCTCCTTAGAGGATTACCTGGTAATGTGGAGGAAGATAGGTGTTCTATGAGAGGGTTAGGATGAGCTGCTGTAGAGGAATGAAATTTGAAAAAACGAGTGTTAGCAAGATCTGTAATGAAAGGAATTTTGAGGTCATTATGGATAGTGAGGTTAGATACATAGAACGGAGCGTTAAGAAGTTTTCGAAGTATTTTTGACTGTAATGCCTGGAGGCGTAGTGAGTTGGAACGCTTAGTCGATCCCCATATTTCGATGCCGTATGACCAAATGGGTCGCAGTAACATTAGATATAAGAGTCTTTTGTTATGTAGGTTAAGTTTCGAACGTTTGTCAAGTAGTCTGGCGAGAAGTTTGTAGCGTTGGTTAGTTTCTTGTCTTTTCAGTCTAGTATGGGGATTCCATGTCAACCGTTTGTCTAGGTGCAGTCCAAGGTAGCGTACTTTGTCCACAGCTGGTATAGGAGTTTGGTTCAAGATGACAGGAGGTAGGATTTTCCGTCTGAGAGTAAATACTATAAACTTAGACTTCATAACGTTGGTTTTGATTCTCCATTTGAAAAGCCAGTCCTGTAAGTGGTTGATGTGTGTTTGTAGAGTTCGTGTAGCGATAAGGGGATCGGAATGTGAAGATAATATAGCAGTATCGTCAGCAATGGTGGAGAGGATAGTATTTGGATGTTGAGGTGTGTCTGCTGTATATTAGGAGTAAAGAATAGGACCTAGGACACTGCCCTGAGGAACACCAGCTCGAGCTAGACGGATATCAGAATCTGCTGCTCCACAGTTGACTCTGAAATATCGATCTTTTAGGTAAGATTTGAGGATGAGGTAGTAAGTTTTAAATCTTAAGAAGAAAAATTGCTTTATTTAAGACTTGTTATCACTATTAAATCTGGTATCTTATTCCAACTCCAATTTGAATATAAAAATGCTTTGAATAGAAGCAAAAATGTAATAGAAGTTTTGTGAAAATGTACTTACGCAGGAGATATAACCTTAGATAGTAGTCTCCTTTAGATGAATAATTGGTGACTAAGTTTGACACAACTCGCGTCATAAGTTGGAAATGGTATACATCGTTTATCAGATACACATTTCCATATGCAGGCAGGAGAGTGCATATAAATTGTATCATTGTACCCTCTACTGGGATGTAACTGCTAAATTTTAATTCATCGACGTACTCTTTGAAAGCATATCTGAAACGTAATAAATGAAATTAATTTTTATCTAAAAATATAATATTAAAAAAATATAACGTAAAAATATAATGCTGGGAAATTGGAAATATAAGTAATCTTGTACAATAAGTTTGATTAAAAAAAAAGAAAAAAAAAGTGCTCTGATGTTTTACAAATTATCGTACTCCATAAATAATTAAAAACTTACTTATTTAAATTTGAGCGATGTCTTATTAAATCCATATTTTTATCCTGATAATATTGGCAAAGATCATGATTTGTGGGACACATGACGAACAGTAACTCAGGGAACAGGTCATAGTATAACATCATAACAATATTTTCAATTGCTGTCCCAACATCCACTAGGGACCATCCTTCGGAGAAGCTGAAATGACAAATTCAAAAAAAAAAATTATTTTTTTAAATTAAATAATGTTTAAATAATAAATAACATTAATAATCTTTATTTTTTAATTGTATTAGAAAAGAACATACACAAACATAGACATAACATTTCATATGATTATAAAAGTTATAGTAAACAAGAAAAAAAGATTTCTAACTATAAACATTAAAAATTTAACTTAATATCATAGAAAATAAACTATAAAAATTAAATAAACGTAATAATAATAATATATATTTATTGTTTAAAGATAACATCTTCTAACAATGAGTTTGTTTTTTTTTAAAAAAAAATAGTAAGTGGAAAATGCAATAAAAATAGCGTACAAAAAGAAAAGAAAAAGTATCCATAAAAAACAAGAAAAATAAAATGTATCCGTCAAAAATACAAAACAAAAAACAAATTATTACAAAAAAAATACGGTTTCTTTTTATATATACAATTTGACTATATACAAGTTTATCAATACAATCATAAACACTGTCAAATGAACGAAGCTTCAAATAGTTAATTACATAATAAAACAAATCATTCAATTTATTTAATGAACTTATTATAAGAAGATCTTCAATGCTATAATTTTGATTATCATAATACTTGTCAATGAATTGTTTTCTTATGTTATTATAAACAGGACATGAGAATAGAAAGTGCTGTAGAGTTTCAAATTCCAATTTGTTACAGATAGTGCATACGACCGAACCACCTAATACGTATTTTGAACCTTTATAAATAATCTGTGTTATGTTCTTGTTGCTCAATCTGAGTTGCATTAATAATCTAATTTTGTGAATGGAACATTTAAACCTAATGTATTCCTCACCACTATTTAGACTACTAATGCTCCTATACAAAGGGTTAAATTTGGAGTGTACAATTTTATTGATATTTAGAGATAGGTAATGGTTTGAAATTTTTTCAAGAATATCTTTTTTTGTTTTCCTGTATTGAGTACTTAATTCTAAATCCTTGAGACTGGCACCTACATCAAAAAGAAACAGATCTATCTGACCAGTTGTTTTATTTTATTATAAGGCAATCCATTTATTTCTTTAAGTTTATTGAACAACACTTTAGGTAACCTATCGTGAGACATTTCCATTAATTTGCCAAAATAATTAAAAATTCTGTTAAACATGTTAACAAACATTGGAGTGACACCAGTTTCAACCTTTGTTACAGCTCTGTTACCTTTATTTATAAAATACTTTGTTGCAGACGAAAACTTACAAACTGAATTGAAGGGTACGCCTAGATAACGATATTGATTTACATATTCCAAATTTATTTGATTAAGTGAAAGAGGTTTCAGTTTTTTGACTTTAAAACTTCTCCGAAAAACCATTACTTTAGATTTATCGGCATTCACTTGTAAAGAATTTATATGGCAATATTCAGAAACAATGTGCAATTTTTTTTGAGCATCAGACCATGAATCAGCGAATAACACCAAGTCATCAGCAAACATTAGAGTTAAAATATCAACAGACCTCGTGATCGAAATTCCTGAGACACCTTTTTCTCTAAGAAAATTCTCAAAATCCGCAATAAAGAGAATAAACAATAAAGGTGACAATGATTCACCTTGTATAACTTCTTTAGTTATATCAATCTCCCAGTTCGATAAAACATTATTCACTGATAATTTAAATGAGGCATTTTTGTATAATTTACTAAATAATCTAATAAATTTACCACTCACTCCAAGAGAATCTAATTTAGCCCATAGTATATTATGATCGACTGAATCAAACGCTTTTCTAAAATCAATAAAAATACCAAATAAATACTTTTTTTTAATTTGAGATTGAATGCTTGCCACTGAAGACAAAATAAACAAATTATCCACACAGGAGCGCCCATGTCTGAATCCAGATTAAATAAACGTAATACTTGAAGTACAAAATGATGCCAAAAGTCACGCAATTTAATAAAATATATCATTAAAAGTTAGCTTTCCCAGTTAATAACAAAACTGTATTTCTTTAGTACACTTTAAGAACTATCCCTAATTTTCAGTTACTCTGATAAATATAAAATTAGCAACATAGCACAAATATATTGACAAAAAAAAAGTAAGCAATACAAAGATATATACATTTTTTTAAATTTTTTTAGAAAAAACAATCAACATATAATAATAAATAGGAGAGTTGTTGTTTGTTAGTCGTACATGTAACATCGTGTCTCTGTGATTGTTCTAAAATTGGGTTTCTACTTGATGTATGTTTATGAAAATTAGTTTGCAGAAAGTGTATTGTGCTGTGAGCGTATGGTTAAAAATAGAAGAAAATCCAACGAGTGGTTTTTGAGATAACAGAAAATTAATTTTATATTACGAACAGAATTCGTCACAATTTTTGGGCTTATTTGATTAAGTGGGGATAAATAAGAGACAGTTGCCACTCCCATTAGAAAATAATATAGTAAATTTGTGGAGTGTGTTAACTGTGAGTTGTGTTTTCTACAAAAATTTGTATAAATAATAAATCAGGTGGGAGAATACTTCAAAGTCCAAGAATAGAGAGAATTATTGTTATTTTAATTTTACTGGAGTCATTTCTCGTTTTTTAATATTAAATGAATAGTAAGTGAAGTCTGGTAATGTACACGGACTATACAGTTAAAAATAAGGTGGTTGAATCTCCGACAGTTAGTGACTCATCCAAAAAAAGGGGAAGAAGTCAGATTTAATTGCTGATGTCTCGTCAAAAAGTAAGCCTAGTTCTGATTAATTGTTAAATTTCAGTTTCTTATTTCGACAAGTTATTATTATATTGCTTAGATTGTTTTAGTTGCTTGATCAAAAGAATAAAGTAATTACCTGCCTGATGTAGTTTTTAGATGTGGATCCCCTAATTTATTTATTTATTTCTATCTGTTTTTCGGAGTGTGTCACCTTTGTTTGATCTACTATTTTTGATCTATTTTTGCCTGCTTCTGGTGAGGAAAATATTCCAATCGCCCAAATTAGTTCAAGTCGATAATAAACTTGTTACCGAAAGTGTCAACCACTTTACTAAGTAGTTTTTCACTTTCACGATTACTAGAGCTTAGTTTTATACTTCAATAAATAGGTTTTATTTGAAACATTTTGTCAAAGTGCTTTATTATATTTAGTGTGAAATACGATTACATGAGTCCTAAACTTCCAAGATTGAAGATACTTGCACAGTCTTTTTTCAACTCTCGGTCATTGAAAATTCATTCTCGTTTGAGTTCAGGTTTTTTATTTACATAATTTTAATTTTCCTTTTGGTTTTTTTTTATTTGTGTAAGTTGCAAATCTGATATATTTCATAAATCATATTCAGCTTGGATAACTAAAAATTTTTTTCCTCCATTACTGTTTGTAGTTATGGTCAACTATTGTTCTGGCGGTCCATTTTTTTTTTTTTTTTCTATACAAAAATATTCCCAATCGGATACATTACTTTTTGAAGTTCTATTGCAACAAACCAAAATCTCTTCTTTTTACAAAGTTAAAAAATAATTTTTGTTTTTGTTTTCAGAATCTAAGAAAAAAAATACGTTAAGTATTTATCTTCTATATTAATTATTTACTTATGTTTATATTTTTACAAAAATGCCTTCTAAATATCGAAAAAGAAAGCAAATAATTAAAAATTTAGTAACGGACATTAGACAGACAATTGACAGCACTGCTGAACTCGAGAACTACATTACTGTGACTCCCGCCGCCACTAAACAACAACGGTACTACGTTAAAAATCGCGAGGGAATAGTAAGAAAACAGCAACAATATAATTTTAGACAAAAAGAAAAAATCCAAGAGAAACAGAAAGAGTACAATTTTGAACATAAAGAAAAAATCCAAGAGAAACAGAAAGAGTACGATTTATTTCATAAAGTGGAAAAAAAGAAAAAACATACAGGGTACGATTTATCTCATAAAGAGGAAATAAAGAAAAAACAGAGAGAGTACGATTTATCTCATAAAGAGGAAATAAACAAAAAACAGAGAGAGTATAATTTATCTCATAAAGAGGAGATACAGAAAAAACAAAGAGAGTACGATTTATCTCCTAAAGAGAAAGTAAAGAAAAAACAGAGAGAGTATAATTTATCTCATAAAGAGGAGAAACAGAGAGAATATGACACAGCTCATTCAGAACAAAAAAGAAAGAAGCAAAGAGTATACAATGTTGTCCATAAAGTTGGCATAGCAAGGAAGCAGAAACAAAAAGACAGAATAAACAGTGAAAAGAAGACTGAAACACAAAGAAAGTACAATGAAAAGAAAAGAAACAAAGTCAGCAGTAGACATAAACGTTATGATGGAAGAAATCGAGCTGTTATTAACTTAAAAAGAAATATTCGGTACTTTTTGACTCGTCAAAGCGTAAATAAGCCCTCGGTGTCATTCGCAAATTTATTGAAAAAACGGGTACAGACTCGGAAAAAGATAAATAGGTTTCAAGGTGAATCCGCGTTAATAAACAGATTGTGTGCAAATTTAAAGCTAAATAGTAAAGTTAATAAACATTATATTGTCAAAAATAAAACTAAACACACAGTGTTTTATTACCTGATAAAACATTCTAACCATTTAGTCGGAATCGCTCGATCATACTTAAGATTTCTAAACAATAAATTAAAAGCCGTTGTTGATGAGGCCGTTAATAAGTTCGAAATCAATAAAATTAAAACCCTAACTCCTAAAAATATCGTGAAAGTATCCGGAGGTAAACAGAAACACACGGCACATTCTGAACCTTATTTCTTCGAAAGCTCTTATAGCGCGATTCCTCCCGGTCATACATTACTTGCTAATAGCCAGAACGTTTTCGTGAACGGACACAATTTAAAAAAGCACATTACTAAAGGTAATAATATTGTAGAATGGCCTTGCGGTATCACGTGTAAATTTTCAAAACAAAGTATGAGCACTATTTTAAATAAATTAATAGAATTTGTTCACGGTGCTATAAATACTGTGTCAATCAAAAAGCTTGCGAACAAATGTCGGTACAGTCATCACGAAAAAAAAGGTCACACCATACACTGCGCCTCACACAACAGCATTTTTAAATGCAGTACACTTTTGCAAATTCTTTCGGAATAATCAGTACATTACACTGCGTTTAGGAACATTAAAAGACAGATTTACATCATACGTAATCTATTTTTCAAAATTAATCGTGTAAGTACAAGAATCAATAAAGCAAATAATTTCGAATCTATTTTACGGTCCGTTAATGATTTAAAAAAGTTTCTCGGAACACTTAAAATCGACACCAATAAATTTAAGAAGTATGTACCATCTACTAGTTGCGACACCAATGAAATAAATATTCTGCATAAATATAAAAAAAACTTATCTTCCTTAAAACGTACAGTCTCTTTTTTTTCGGAGACTTTTTGCGTGTGTTGCAATATGTTAATTTATGACGAGGATTTAAAAGATTTCGTAAATTTTAAGAAAAACAATAACAAATCATGGCAAACTATAATTCTTTATATTAATAAAAACTATGACAATATTCGCCGACGTGGTCTTAAAATTTGTACATACTGTGCACGAAAATTGAATCAAAATTGTATTCCCGGACGCGCCGCTTATAACTGTTTAGAAGTAGATCCCGTGCCTGCAGAAGTTGGTAAGCTGAATATTTTCGTAACAATGCTGACCCAATTAGTTAAATCATTTCAATGTGTAGTTCGTCTCCAGCCAAAAAAAGGGAAAATTGCGGTCAGTGAAAAACTTAAAGGGTTAAAGGGTCGCGTCACTTATTTACCCCTCCCTTTGCAGAATAACGTGGACTTGCTACCGAACGAACTGCCCCAAAATCATGAAGTGGTTGTACTGGTTAATGGCGTACCTAAACAAAACCGAGTCATATGGCGAGATTTAGTGAGCGCGAATAAAATTTACAAAGCGATTGCCGCGTTAAAAGAAATTAACCGGTTATACGCGAATTAACGGCCTCATCAACAACGGCTTTTAATTTATTGTTTAGAAATCTTAAGTATGATCGAGCGATTCCGACTAAATGGTTAGAATGTTTTATCAGGTAATAAAACACTGTGTGTTTAGTTTTATTTTTGACAATATAATGTTTATTAACTTTACTATTTAGCTTTAAATTTGCACACAATCTGTTTATTAACGCGGATTCACCTTGAAACCTATTTATCTTTTTCCGAGTCTGTACCCGTTTTTTCAATAAATTTGCGAATGACACCGAGGGCTTATTTACGCTTTGACGAGTCAAAAAGTACCGAATATTTCTTTTTAAGTTAATAACAGCTCGATTTCTTCCATCATAACGTTTATGTCTACTGCTGACTTTGTTTCTTTTCTTTTCATTGTACTTTCTTTGTGTTTCAGTCTTCTTTTCACTGTTTATTCTGTCTTTTTGTTTCTGCTTCCTTGCTATGCCAACTTTATGGACAACATTGTATACTCTTTGCTTCTATCTTTTTTGTCCTGAATGAGCTGTGTCATATTCTCTCTGTTTCTCCTCTTTATGAGATAAATTATACTCTCTCTGTTTTTTCTTTACTTTCTCTTTAGGAGATAAATCGTACTCTCTTTGTTTTTTCTGTATCTCCTCTTTATGAGATAAATTATACTCTCTCTGTTTTTTGTTTATTTCCTCTTTATGAGATAAATCGTACTCTCTCTGTTTTTTCTTTATTTCCTCTTTATGAGATAAATCGTACCCTGTCTGTTTTTTCATTTTTTCCACTTTATGAAATCTTAGTTAATCTCTTTCTGTTTCTCTTGGATTTTTTCTTTATGTTCTACATTGTACTCTTTCTGTTTCTCTTGGATTTTTTCTTTTTGTCTAAAATTATATTGTCGCTGTTTTCTTACTATTCCCTCGCGATTTTTAACGTAGTACCGTTGTTGCTTAGTGGCGGCGGGAGTCACAGTAATGTAGTTCTCGAGTTCAGCAGTGCTGTCAATTGTCTGTCTAATGTCCGTTACTAAATTTTTAATTATTTGCTTTCTTTTTCGATATTTAGAAGGCATTTTTGTAAAAATATAAACATAAGTAAATAATTAATATAGAAGATAAATACTTAACGTATTTTTTTTCTTAGATTCTGAAAACAAAAACAAAAATTATTTTTTACTTTTGTAAAAAGAAGAGATTTTGGTTTGTTGCAATAGAACTTCAAAAAGTAATGTATCCGATTGGGAATATTTTTGTATAGAAAAAAAAAAAAAAAAAAAAAAATGGACCGCCAGAACAATAGTTGGCCATAACTACAAACAGTAATGGAGGAAAAAAATTTTTAGTTATCCAAGCTGAATATGATTTATCATTTATATCAGATTTGCAACTTACACAAATAAAAAAAAACCAAAAGGAAAATTAAAATTATGTAAATAAAAAACCTGAACTCAAACGAGAATGAATTTTCAATGACCGAGAGTTGAAAAAAGACTGTGGAAGTATCTTCAATCTTGGAAGTTTAGGACTCATGTAATCGTATTTCACACTAAATATAATAAAGCACTTTGACAAAATGTTTCAAATAAAACCTATTTATTGAAGTATAAAACTAAGCTCTAGTAATCGTGAAAGTGAAAAACTACTTAGTAAAGTGGTTGACACTTTCGGTAACAAGTTTATTATCGACTTGAACTAATTTGGGCGATTGGAATATTTTCCTCACCAGAAGCAGGCAAAAATAGATCAAAAATAGTAGATCAAACAAAGGTGACACACTCCGAAAAACAGATAGAAATAAATAAATAAATTAGGGGATCCACATCTAAAAACTACATCAGGCAGGTAATTACTTTATTCTTTTGATCAAGCAACTAAAACAATCTAAGCAATATAATAATAACTTGTCGAAATAAGAAACTGAAATTTAACAATTAATCAGAACTAGGCTTACTTTTTGACGAGACATCAGCAATTAAGGTGCACTCAATCTTACTAAAACAAGCTCTAACGAACTTTGAATATTCAGCTACTTTTTGAAGTAAATTATATGAAACTAAGAAATAGCAAAATATCTACTTACAAAATTAAGAAGAATGTATGAATATGTAGTCTTCAACAAAGTTGCTTAATAAATAATAAAATCGCAAAAATTGCTAGCACTTATTTCAACAATTGTTAAAAGACGTTGTTACGCCACCCTGTACAAACACAAACTCCGCTGGAGAAGGTAAGCTCAGTGGTGACGGGGGGGTAAGGAGAAATGAGAAAACAAGGAAGAGGCAATATGCTGAATAATAATAAACAAATAACAATACTAGTGATTAGAATTAAAGTTAAAACAATACTCGGATAATAAGGGAAAAAAAATAAAATAAAAATAAATTTATAATAGAAACTAGTTACCTAGTAACAGCTTCTCCGTTAGCAAATCTGTGTAGTGCGCCCCTGCTGGCCGTTACTCTAACCAGATCACTACTTCATTAAATAATTAAATTTATTGTCCATGTGAGATGTTGCTAGGGGTGTAAATAAAGATTCAGGATTATGAACATATTATTATTGATCACAACAAAAAAAAGTCTTTTTACAGCAAAATACATAAATCATAAACCCTGCTTAATACTGAAAAATACAAAACTTGATTACTAGGTAATGAAATAATTGTCCTCAATAGAACCAGAAAACTAGTCACTCTTTTTACATTGCCTACACTTACAGTCAATCCCAGGCCTGGTTTTGCTCCAATCTACCCTTCTTTCCTGGTCTTCTTATGGGAAGCTCGCCACCAGTCAGGTACTATTCCTTCCTGCCGCCCTTTGGGAAGTAGAGGTCCTCCGCTCAATGAATCCTCTCCCAGAGGCAAATCCCGCCAAGGTGATTTCTTTTCACTCCAATTTGTTTTGGCTCCAACCAGCTCGGTACAACAACCAATTTTCCACTCGTAATTAATTCTTTCTCAAAAAATCCCATCAGTCTCTATCTCCCATATGTTGCTCGCGTCGTTTGTCTTTTTTTCCCCGCTGCCCTCTTCACACAGCCATGTGCTCTTCAAGTATAATTTTATCCACTTTCTTCATTTCTCTTAATTAAATTTCCTAGATTTATTTTCTTAATCCCCGATTTTACCTAATTCTAACTAACTGACCTGAACAAAATCTAGGAATAATTACAATCATACCCTCAAAATTGGTTTCGTTTGGAAAAGCTGTTACATCGTAACATTCCCTCTCCTTCCTAAAGAAAGAAGAGACAGGCAAAATAAGTTAATACTAAACCAATAAAGGGATATAATAATAAAGGAATATATTAATAAAGGAATATAATAATATAGGAATATAATGACAAAGGAATATAATAGTTAAGGAATATAACAATAAAGGAGTACAAGAAAGACAATGTAAATATAATAAAGGATAAAGAAAAGGCAATATGAAAGGTATGTTCAGGGGCTGAAGGACTGAGCAGGTTGCTGGGTGCGGTGTTCTACAAGTTATCCGGTCTCTGGTTGCGGCTTCATATCTTTTGGGTGTCAGATTCCCAAATTCCGGCCGTTTTCATCTCCTAATTCGTAAGCGGTGTTGGATATCTTCTGTAACACTGTACACTTCTTATATTTCGGCGCTAACTTACTAGAAAAGTCTTTAGAGGCATCAGACAAGAGAAACTCCCTCTTCCATACAACCTGTCCTGGGGCATAACTCACTTCTCTTCTCCTCAGGTTGTAGGTTCGCTTGGCCTTCTCATAGGCGTTGGTCAGATTCTTCACTACTTTACTCCACAAATATTTTACCTTGCTAAATTTTTGGGCGAATGCCTCTCTTGCCGCGACGTCCAGTTCATCTGGGTTGGTAATGTTCTGCTGGGCGTTGTCGCTGCATGCCTGTAGCTCTCGCCCAAAATTCAAATACACGGGTGTATACCCCGTACTTTCATGTTTCGCAGTCCTTAGAGCGAATGCTATTTTCTGCAGCAGCTTATCCCAGTGCTTCTGATTATCATTGACGTATGCCCTGATGGCTGTCTTACGACACGGTTTACTCTCTCGGTGGGGTTGCTTTGCGGATGGTAGTATGGTGTCCGAACTGCCTTTACCCCGTAGTTCTCTAATAAGGTTGTAAATTCCTTACTCAGGAACTGGGAACCATTATCGGTTAGAGCGACCTTAGGCGATCCAAACACTAAAAATACTTGGTCCTCCACAAATTTAGTAATAGACTTAGAGGTGGCCTGTCTTAGTGGGTGCAGTAGCACATATTTAGTGAAATAGTCACAGACCACTAGAATGTACCTATGTTGCTGAGAACTCCTAGGCAGTGGACCCATTATATCCATGGTAACGACTTCCCATGGCTGCGACACTTTGCGTTGTTCCCCATAATACCCAGCAGGTTTCTGCTGCTCTGGCTTATTCGCCATGCAGGTTGAACAACGCCTAACGTACCGTGCCACATCGCTCGTCATGCCTGGCCAATAGTATCTCAGCGCTATCCTCTCCTTAGTCTTAAAAATCCCTAGGTGCCCTGCCGTCGGATTATCATGGCATTCCTTTAAGACCTCCATCCGCTGATATTTTGGGATAACCAACTTCCAGGGGTCCTCTGATTCTAACAAATCCTTAGCATCCTTGACATATTTCCGAAGAACTCCACTGTCTAGATTCCATAAGGGGTACTTTTCGGGGCATGCTTCTACTTCGGCTTTCATCTTTTCGTACCAAGCATCACACCTAGAAGAGTCTGTAATGGCACTGAGTAACCCCTCGTTCACTCTAGAGAGTGCATCAGCCGCCTTATTTAGCTTCCCGGCACGATGAACGATTTCAAATTCGTGTTCTTGTAATTGCAGGGCCCACCTTCCTAGCCTGCCACTGGGATCTTTCAGCGTCATTAACCACTTCAGGGAACTGTGATCGGTGATGACCGTGAACTTCATGCCCTCCAGATACGGCCTAAATTTCTTAATTGCCCACAACACGCTTAAACACTCCAGCTCCGTTGCTGAAAACATCTTCTCTGCATTTGTGAGTGTTCGGCTGGCATAAGCAATGGCCTTCTCCCCATCTTCGAAATTTTGACTCAGGATGGCACCAAGACCTGTAGTGGAAGCGTCTGCCTGAAGGACAAATAGGCGTTCGAAGTCGGGGCAGGTGAGTATCGGTGCTGAAACCAGTCGATTTTGGTGTTCCTGTAGAGCTCTTTCCTGTCGGTCTTCCCACACAAACTTCTTGTTTTTCTTTAGCAAATCCGTCAACGGAGAGACTAAAGTTGAAAAGTTAGGCACAAATCTTCTGTACCAACTTGCTAACCCTATAAACCGCCTTACCTGTTTTGCAGTTGTAGGTCTAGGGAAGTTCAAAATAGCGGACACCTTCTCTGGGTCAACCCCAAGGCCATCCTCGTTTACAATATATCCTAGGTAGCGAAGTTCGTTCCTACAAAACTGACACTTTTCCCATGATAATCTCAGGCCAGCCGCTCTTAAACGCTCGAGAACATCTGCTAATACTTCTCGATGCTTCTGAAAAGTAGGTGTGACGATAATGATGTCATCCAAGTAGGCGAAGACGTACGGTTCTAGCGTGGGTCCCAGTACGTTATCTATAAGTCTTTGCCATGTGGCAGGGGCATTATGTAGACCAAACGGCATGCGGCGAAATTGGAACAACCCTCTATGCGGTACGGTGAAGGCCGTGCGCTCTCTACTGTTCTTCTCCACAGGGATCTGCCAATATGCGCTCTTGATGTCCAAGGAGGAGAGATACCTACCGTTTCGTAAACGATCCAATATGGCCGACACATACGGTAAAGGGTACGCGTCTCGTTTGGTGACTTTGTTCACTGCCCGATAATCCACACAAAAGCGGTACTTCCCATCCTTCTTCTTTACCATGACAACTGGCGATGACCAACCGCTACTTGATGGTTCCACTATCCCATCCTTCAGCATCGCGTCAAGTTCCTTATTTATGGCCTCTTGTATAAAGGGAGACACTGGGTAGTATCGCTGTTTCAGTGGGGGTTGATCTCCCGTGTCGATGATGTGTTCCACTCGATCCGTACAGCCCAGATGAGGTGGTGACGCTTCTCGGAACTTCTTGGTGACTGCTCGCAGTTCTTCTCTCTGCTTGTTCGTTAGTCTCTCGTGGCTGATGACTCCAGTATCTGCAGATACACAGGCTAGGGCCGGATCCCCTGACTTATAGGTAGCCTTAGCTATGTCCACCACAAGTGACATTTCCCTCCAGAAGTCAATTCCAAGTATCAATTCCACACTCAGAGATGGTACAACTAAAACATTCAAAATCTTAACCGCCCCATTCAGTTCGAAAGGCACCACTGCAAAGCCTTCTACAGCGCAAGTCCTTCCATTTGTCAGGGTTATCTGTTGGTTATCCGATGGCTGAAGGTTGATTCCTAAGGGGGATAACCTTTTCCACAACCTGTCGTTGATTACTGTCCTCGTTGAGCCCGAGTCAAGTAATCCACTAACTGAGATACCCCACAATCTCACTTGAAGAAAAGGTCTTCGATCTTCAAGACTTGGCTGGCTTAATCTATGTGACATCCCGTAACAGAACATATCCTTGACCACCTCCAACCATTCTGGATCTTCTCTGGTTAATCTTGGGCGGTGTTCTGAGGAGCCGGTGCGGTGGTCTGCGCCGACCCCTCTGGTCC
This sequence comes from Rhodnius prolixus, assembly GCF_049639745.1. Classification (NCBI taxonomy): domain Eukaryota; kingdom Metazoa; phylum Arthropoda; class Insecta; order Hemiptera; family Reduviidae; genus Rhodnius; species Rhodnius prolixus. The sequence goes on from NW_027411619.1 coordinate 551,484, forward strand.
GTTTCCCGCTTTCTTCCGGTTTGGCCCACAGCGAGTACATGCCTGTGTGCTAACTTTTAGAAGCCCACACCTCCCACAAAATTGTGTCTTCGGACAGCGGCACGCTCTGGCCAAGTGTCCTGTCTGCCCGCAGTTCCAACAGACCGGACCCCTATACGTCGTTGCTCTTCTTTCCGGTTCCAGCTGAGTTCCGGATTCGCGAATGGCTGACACCGGTGGTAGCAGTTTCCTGGTTCGATGACCCAGTGCGGGTTCAAGTAGACCTCTAGCTGGCGGCTCTCTATATCTTGCCGCTCTTTGGGTCCATATTTCAAGGTTGCAAAGAACTGATTCTAATTCCTCCACTGATGAATAGGTAGCCTGTGCGAGGTGAGGTAGATGGTCGCTCTTAATATTCTTCTCTAGTATTCTTAGCTTTTGCTCTTCTGTCAGTGGAATGCTCAGCCGGTTAAATAGGCTTATCATCTTGGCTATGAACAATGATGGCATCTCGTCAGACCCCTGAGTTCGTCTGCGTATTTCATCCATGAGCCGGTCGTCATAGTCAGGATCCTGGAAGGTTTTTTTCAATCCTCGCACCAATTCTTGCCACGTAGAGAATTCTTGTCTCTTAGCTCTAAACCATATTTTTGCCGTACCAGCTAACAAATCGTCGAATCCTCGAAAAACTTCTTCCTGCGATACGTTTCTTGAGACCATCCGTACTTCGACATCTTCCAGGAAGTTGGCCAAAGTGCATCCTGTCTCTTCACCTGAGAAAGTCAGGCCCCACTTGTATAATTTCGGGTCCCGTCTCGAAACATGAAGTACGTCATTCTTAGTAGAGGTGTAGGCGGTAGCTTGCATCTCGGGGAGGGTATTTGGTGTTAACGCCCTCTGTGGTACACTCCATCTGACCTCTGTTCGAGTCGGTTGGAAATCCTTTTCTAATGCTAGTTGATTCAGATCGGCTACGATACTAGCGTGCTTCCTTTGCCTTATCTCTGGATAAGCTGACCCTGCTAACCGCTCCGTTGATGATGTACCCACAGTTGACTTCTCCAGCTGAATTCTCAACTCTTGTATAGATTCCACTAACTCCGCAATTTGATCTTCCAGCCCCTTCTCCGGTACTATACAGTTGCATCGCTGGTAAGTTTGCAGCAGTCGCGTTTTAAGGCGCTTCAGTTCACTTGATTCGGCATCTTCATCACATTCTTCCACCGCTCCCTTCAACACAAGATATTTCTTCTCACAAATTGTGAATTCCGAGTTGGGGTCCAAGTTTGCAACACAGCTGGAATCAGGAGGGACATCTATGGATAAGGCTTCATGCAGCCTTCTCCGCAGTTCCTGGCAATTACCTTCGGAGGTTATTTTCCTTATTTCCAATTCGTACTGCAACTCTTCCTTCAACAGCCTATACACATCCATCATAAAATTCTCCTTCCGGTCCGAGATAAAAATGTCAAAATGATCCCTTAATTTGTTTTATTATTTGATTTTCTCGAGCCCCACGTTGGGCGCCAAATTGTTACACCACCCTCTACAAACACAAACACCGCTGGAGAAGGTAAGCTCAGTGGGGACGGGGGGTTAAGTAGAAATGAGAAAACAAGGAAGAGGCAATATGCTGAATAATAATAAACAAATAACAATACTAGTGATTAGAATTAAAGTTAAAACAATACTCGGATAATAAGGGAAAAAAAATAAAATAAAAATAAATTTATAATAGAAACTAGTTACCTAGTAACAGCTTCTCCGTTAGCAAATCTGTGTAGTGCGCCCCTGCTGGCCGTTACTCTAACCAGATCACTACTTCATTAAATAATTAAATTTATTGTCCATGTGAGATGTTGCTAGGGGTTTAAATAAAGATTCAGGGTTATGAAAATATTATTATTGATCACAACAAAAAAAAGTCTTTTTACAGCAAAATACAGTATCATAAACCCTGCTTAATACTGAAAAATACAAAACTTGATTAGGGTGAAGGGACCAGTAATTGACTGGGCACCAGTAATTGACATACCAAATATAAACTGGTATTATAAGGGATATGAGCCGTTTTTAGTGGTGATTCTTTCAATTTCGTTATTGAGAAGCCTTTAGGCAGCAGTTCCAGAAAAAGATTAATTTTTGGAATGTTCCTTGGTATCAGTGGAACGTTATTTGTGTTAAAAGTTCAAAATCAAGGAAAAAACAAGCCGTTGCTAAGAAGGATTGATAAGAAAATAATTTTTCTTTTTTCTTATTTTTCGTTTATTTGTTCATATATTCGTGAGGTTATCAATGTTCTGTTACAATTAGTATTACTTGTAGATTTCATTTATGTAGTTTTTTTTTTAATTATAAGAAGCATTGAGCATTAAAATGGGGCTGTCAATCACTGGTCCTTGAAACGGCAATCTGCCCAGTAATTGACATGTATGTCAATTACTAGTCCTACAGCTTTTTTGTTTGAGACTAGTGATTGACTTCCTGGGAAAATGATAAGATAGGTTGATAAATTTTATTATAATTAAAAATTCAATACATTGTAAAATAAAATCATTGATAAAAAAATATCGGTAACATAAAATAAATAGTAAAACTTCCAACAAAATATGTTTAAATTAATGAATTAGCAAATGTACGCCTTATTTCAAGAGGGCATGCAGAATGATTATCCTGTTGAGATCAGCAATGTATGAACAACAAACTGGAATAGTCGAGATCGCCGAACAGTTTCACGAGGCCAACGTGACTGATAAAAACGACGCCCACTTATCGGAGTTTGAAAATCTCTCATTCTCCCTCAGTTTTGGGTCCTTGCCACATGCCAAAGAAGAAAGGGAGGAAATGGCTGAACCATAGAATTCCATCAAATAAAACGGCCAGGGGAAAAATGAAGCTCCCTCAAGAGAAGTACCAGGTGCGAAATTAAACATAAGTGGAGAAGTTGGTGACTTAGTGATGTTACACATTACTTACTTTTTAATCTAGTTTTTTTTTTTCATTGATGTTTCATTTATTTATTACTGTTGTAAGTGCGAATGCTTACAACCTGAGGCGGGACGCGATTAACGTGCACACAGTGTATATATAAATGAGCCCAAGAGGTAACTCAGTAATAATAAACAATCAAATACTGTTTAGATGCAGAAAATAAGAATGAATTACATTCAGATAGTTTGGTTTCGAAGCAAATGACACTGGCAGCACAGATTGTGGAAAATATTAGCGAAGCGCTCCAAAAGAAGGGAAGCGTAGGAGAAATTTTGTTCACTAGAAAGCACCAACAACTCGAACCCAAAGACGCGTAGATGCCATCAGTAGCAACGTTATAGGCGGAATGGATAAAACAAGGATGTGACCACATAGTCTAATCGGAAGTAGAGAGTTTGGTAAAGTGAGAACCAAAAAAAAATTCCCAAAAAGAGGTTTAAGTAACAAAATATTTAGCGGAAACGTGGAAGGATAAGAGAGCGGAAGAGTAGAGAGAAAGAGATAAAAGCGAGCCGACAGACATTGTGTACGATCTAACAAGTATGTTAGCTAATATCTCCTTGGTACTATTGAAAGTAAGGGCTGTTATTCAAATTACCTGTCTTGGCTTGGGGACTTAATTAAAACTGTCCAGTAGGACAGTTGTGTAAGGGTTGATCGTCAAAAACTGCATAAAAAAGCGTAATGTTGAAAAATATTAGATTATTTAGGTTTGCCTATTTAAAAACTGATTGTAATTAATTATGAATAAGACCGATTTTTGTTATAAATCCAATTGAAAAGGTGATTAAGGTGATTTATTTAGATCTAAAAGTGATTTTGAATGCATACCTTATGTCGTTTCATGAATATATTTGTATGTCAATTACTGGTCCCAACCCATGTCAAACACTGGTTCCACCGAAAATTCGGTATGTCAATTACTGGGTCATTGACATACTTACAAATAAAGTCATTTTTGGTTGACATAAAGATCGAATTTACTGCTTTTAAAATATTAATAAAATAAAATACATCCTACTGGAGCGGTACAATTTTACAACCTACACCTGGAGCCAAAATAACGGAAGTTATTCTACCTTAAACTCGAATTGTTTCTTAAGCAGTCAATTACTGGTCCCTTCACCCTACTAGGTAATGAAATAATTGTCCTCAATAGAACCAGAAAACTAGTCACTCTTATTACATTGCCTACACTTACAGTCAATCCCAGGCCTGGTTTTGCTCCAATCTACCCTTCTTTCCTGGTCTTCTTATGGGAAGCTCGCCACCAGTCAGGTACTATTCCTTCCTGCCGCCCTTTGGGAAGTAGAGGTCCTCCGCTCAATGAATCCTCTCCCAGAGGCAAATCCCGCCAAGGTGATTTCTTTTCACTCCAATTTGTTTTGGCTCCAACCAGCTCGGTACAACAACCAATTTTCCACTCGTAATTAATTCTTTCTCAAAAAATCCCATCAGTCTCTATCTCCCATATGTTGCTCGCGTCGTTTGTCTTTTTTTCCCCGCTGCCCTCTTCACACAGCCATGTGCTCTTCAAGTATAATTTTATCCACTTTCTTCATTTCTCTTAATTAAATTTCCTAGATTTATTTTCTTAATCCCCGATTTTACCTAATTCTAACTAACTGACCTGAACAAAATCTAGGAATAATTACAATCATACCCTCAAAATTGGTTTCGTTTGGAAAAGCTGTTACATCGTAACAACGTTTGATTTAGGTTAGGTTTTATCTTTACTTCTATTTTACAGTGTGTACAAAACATTAGGAGAGGGGAATCACACTATTATAACCTTTATTAAGTAAAACACTATTTTTTTGTTCACAACCTCAGACAAAAGAATAAAGTATAGTAAAATATATTTTATTAAGTTAGGAATTAGTTGTAAATATATTATCAGTATAGACAAATCGTCTTTCTTTTTAAAATTTTAGAAGTTTTCACAGTGGGGCGCGCTAGTTGATGTAGATAGCAGGTAACAATGTTTAGATACACAGAAGGTTACAATGCAAAATAAATAATACGGTGTGTCTGCGTGCTTTTTCAAACACTGGTGTAGTATTTATAATTATTAATAAAGATTTTTGAACAAACCTGTAATAATAAAGTCGTTGTATGTTTATTTTTTAATTTTAAACATTCTTTTGTGTTTAATTGTTCATTCATGAAAATCAGATCACCCATCGATAATTTGAAACGATTGCAATACTTTCCCTTAGTAGAGTAAGAGCAAAATGGCACTCGCAAATTTTATGAAATTCGGGCCAAGGTTTACCAAGTTAATAATGATAATTTTAGAGTGGCTTAACTTAGGTGAGGCAGACTCCCCTCCTTGACTATCTTCTTATCATTTTCCAAAATATTCTAAACCATTAAAAGTCTATTCTGTAAAGTTTCTATTCTGGTTTACAGGTTTTGTCAACATTTGGGATAAGCAATAGTTTTATGCACTGTACTTTAATACTTTATATTATTATTATACCAAGTTAGTGGAAGGTATCTCAAATCAAATTAGTATCAAATTAGTGAGTAGAAGATAAAGACTAAAGAAAAGTTAGGGAGGAATGTTGCCAAGTTGTTATGAAGAAAATGCAGACTGGGAAAAGTTATGGGGGATTAGTGAACATCTAGCCGGAAGGTGTAGAATGAAAATAAAAAAATGTTATAAGTTATGTGGGAATGGTAACAAATTTAGATACACAGATGTTATGGGATGAAATGATGAATGATTTCACATCCCATGAAGAGGTACAATAGAAAGAAAATTGTGATTACATTACCTTCTAGTAAGAGCGGTGTGATAAATTGTGATTACATTGCTTCCTCTGAGGGATTTAAGAGAAGTAGAGCTCTGATCGCAATAACCTCTTCCAAAGAGGGGAAAGAAAAGTTATCTACAATTAAAGTTCTTCACCCTAAAATTTAAACTGCAATAACGGCATGATTGCAATACATCCCCTTTGTAGGTGTGAGATCAGAAGGCGCTCAAGTGTCACGCACTCTAAATTCTTCTTCTTGCGAAATTTAATCAAAAACGGGTGAAAATTCACAGTGTTATTAAAATGATTAATAATAATATATTAGTTTGAGGCGGTATTATTTACGTAAGAAAACTTCCCTCAGAAAGTATATAATGTGTCGAGACCCTCAAAAGTCATTTCTACATTAATTTTTATTCTAATGGCGCTCTATTCATGAAAATCAATTCACGCGTTGATGATTTGTAACGTTTGCAATACTTCCCTTTAGTAGATGTTAGAGCGTGATGGCACTTTAATGTCACGTAGGAAAGCTTCAACTACCCCTACATGCTAAATTTTATCAAAATCTGGCTCAAATTTTCAGAGTTATTAGTAATAATAGTTTAACAGTGGCCCTTACGCTCGTGGGGCGAACTCCCCTCCCAAAGATGCACAGGTCGAGGCCTCTAAAATTTAAATCTACATAAAATTTGGAAAATAATGACACTTCATTCACGAAAAGCGGTTCTATAGCGACGACCGATTAAAACGATTGCAAAACTTCCCCTTAGTAGGTGTAAGAGCAGAACGTCGCTTTAGTGGTACGTAGGGGAGCCCGAACCCTTTCACCCTCCCAAATTTTATCAAAATCGGGCCAAGATTTACAGAGTTATGAACAATAATAATTTTGGAGGGGGCCTCACATAAAGGGGGTTAACTCCTCTCCCATTTGATGTATAGCGTCGTGACCCCCCAAAGGCACATCTACATAAAATTCCAAATCGAATGACACTTCACTAATGAAAATCGGTCCGCGCGTTTAGGTGCTACGTTGTTTACAAAAAAGGTAACAACAACAACAACAAGAAGAAGAAGAACAAAAACAAGAACAAGAACAATTTTTGAAAATGTTGTTTTTTCTTATTTTCAGCAACTTTTTTCTCGAAACCTATAAGATCTAGGTTGTTGCAAAAAAAAATTACAGTTATAAAGGAGGTTGCCCTGTAATTTAAAGAAAATTTGAGAGTTTTATCTTTTATAGAAAAAGAGAAAAAAAATGTCAAAGTTGGGTGTTTTTCAACGTTACACTTTTTCGTGCAGTTTTTGACGATCAACCCTTATACAACTGTCCTACCGGACAGTTTTAATAACGCTTAGTCCGATTTTGATAAAATTCAGCTCGAATAAGTGGTTAAAGCTCCTCTACGTGGCTGCGAAGTGCCATCATGCTCTTACACCTACTAAGAGGAAGTACTGCAATCGTTAAAATTATCAATGAGTAAACCGAATTACACCAATGAATTGTCGTTCGATTCAAAACCTTTGCCTCTTTGCCTTTTAGGGAGCTGTACTGTAATTGCAGTTTATTTTTCTTACTCCTCTTAAAAGGAAGTACTGAAATCGCAGTTTAATTTTCCTATTTACGTACAAATACCTTCCTATGTTATTCAAAACGCTTTTTTTTTAAAAAAAAAAAAAAAAAAAATTGTTATTGAGGATGGTTTGTGGGACCGCAACTATAATCATTATTTAAAAAGACCACTCCAGTGGTAGTTACGGTTCCGACTTAACACCTTACACTTTTTCGTGCTCAAATTATTACGAATAGGAATGAAATGTTGGGTACTTGCTGATTTGTGTACCTTTGTCGTTTAATCAACCCTTATACTTATCATTTTAAACTGTAAGTTTTTGTTAAGGTAGAATTATTGGTAATAATAGTTTTAGAAAGGGCCTTACTTGGATAGGGCAAACTCCCCTCCTAATGAGGCATAGCGTCGAGACTTTTAAAGTGCAAATCTGTACAAAATTTCGATTCGAATGACACTTCAAGAAAATCGGTTCACGTGTCGATAATTTGAAACGATCGCTATACTTTCCCTTAACAAATGTAAGAGCTGATCGCCGCTTTAATGTTACGAACGGAAGCCCTAACTCTATCATCCTACCAAATTTTATCAAAATCAGGCCAAGATTTACAGAGTAATTAGTAATAATAATTTTGTAGGGGGCCTTACATAAAGGGGGCTAACTCCTCTCCCATTCGATATACAGCGTCGAGACCCCCAAATGGCACATCTACATAAAATTCCGAATTGAATGACACCTCATTCATGAAAATCGGTTCACGCCTTTAGGCGCTACGTTGTTTACAAAAAAGGTAACAACAAGAAGAAGAACAACAAAAACAACAACAAGAACAAGACCAATTTTTGAAAATGCCGTTTTTGCTCATTTTCAGTAACTTTTTTCTCGTAATATATTAAATCTGGGTTTTGACAAAAAAATTACAGTTATAAAGGAGGGCTTGCCCTATAATTTAAAGAAAATTTGGGAATTTTATCTTTTATAGAAAAAGAGAAAAAAATTGTCAAAGTTGGGTGTTTTTCAACGTTACACTTTTTCGTGCAGTTTTTGACGATCAACCCTTATACAACTGTCCTACCGGACAGTTTTAATCAAATGCGGCAGACAGGTCTATAAAAAATGCAAAAACCTTATTTCCTTTTCTACTTAACCTAATTTTGATTATGCTGATTAAATTCATTAAATTATCAATGGTCGAGTATGACTTTCTAAAACCAGCTTGATACTCTCCTATTATATGATTATCTTCCGCCCAGTTTGTCAATCTATTCAGAAGGAGCCCTGTAAATAATTTTCCTATAGTATTTCCAAAAGAATACCCCTATAATTGTTTATTTCTTGTGTGCTACCTTTCTTAAATAGAGGAAATATAATTGACTTTTTAAACGCTTCCGGTACACTTCCACTTTTAAAGATCTTATTAAATACATAAAGTATTTTATTTAAGTAACTGTCTGGGCTATTTTTAAAATATTCTTAAGGTATCCGGTCTAAGCCGGGGGCTTTGTTGTTTTTAGAATTTTGAACAACCTGAAGTAATTCAGACATTTCAAACGGTGCATCCAAAGCATCATTTTCTATATAGGGCTCAGCGTAATATATTCTAATTGCGTTCAAAGGAGGGTTTAATAAAGTTTTAAAGTATTGAAACCACTCTCCTGGTAGTATACTTTTATCCATTTGAAATTGCGTTGACTTAAAAGAACGTACGAGACTCCAGAAATCTTTCGAATCTCTAACATTTTTAAATTCATTAATTGTTCTTTCAATAAACTCTTTTCTTTTAACTCTACATAATTGTTTATATTCCTTTTTAACTTTTAAATACAAGAATTTAATAGTGTCAGAATCTGTTTTTCTATAAATATTTAACAAATTAAATAATCGCGAACGCATTATCATACAATCCCTGTCAAACCACTCCTGTTTATTAATAAAATTTTTATTTGAATTACTTGTTAAGTTATAATTTGTAGCAAAATTCAGTATTATATCGGTTAGTTGTTTCAGATTTTCATGAGGGTTTTTCGACTCAAATGAGATTGAGTACACTGTCTCTTCTACTTCTTTATGAAATGTCACTCTGTATTGTGGTAGCCATTTTAGTTTGGGCAATAATGGTAAAACATCGCTATGGTTACTTTTCACAGTGAGGCATTTAATAGCGATAGGCAAATGGTCAGAGAACGGTACAGATACGATTTCAAAATCTGACACATAGTTAAGTAAATCCATTGACACAGCACACAAATCAATTACAGAGGAGCCCTGAGGACCTACGAAAGTATATTCTCCCTTTAAAGGGAATAAACTATTATTCACTTCAAGACCGAATACATTTATGGAAATATTATTAATTTTTTCGAATATCGGTATGCTAGAGAGCGGAGTTGGAAATGTTATGCAATCAAAATTATAGCCATGCACTAGATTTTTGTATTTACTCATGCGTGCAGCATCCTTGGTCACATGTTTTGCCAGTATGGAATATCTAAAACACTCAAAGTCATTATTTATAACATTGATGCAAGCCTTTTTCCTCTCAATCACTTCCGGTAATGCTATGTAGGAACTGCCCTTGAAGGAAAGCGGTAAATACTTGTTAATTCGTAGCCGCAGGCCATTGACCTTTTTCAATGACCATCCGCTTTTCTTCATTTGAGCTTCCTCCTTTTCCACAATTATTGAGGCAAATTCCTCATCTACAAACTCTGCTACATCTGTAGCTTGAAAAACTGACTTGTTTTTCGTCTTAAACGATCTATCAGTTTCCTCATCGAGAGTATTTACAAAAAAACATTCCACCATTATGTTAACTTTAATTGCAGTATAACTTTCAAGTAGTTTTTTAATTTTGTCTACAATTTTACCTCTAATGTTTGAGAGAAATTCATGCAGATCTTGACAAGTAACGCAGCATAAAGAACCAAGATTTCAATCTATGTTTAAACGCCGTTTCATACTCAATCTCTTCACGTTGATCAGAATATAATTCATCTTTTTTCGGTTCCCATAGATGGATCTTCTTCTTCTTCTTCTTCTTCGGTTCCTCAGGACAAGTTGTTTCATGTCTTGTACCATTTGCATGGCTGAGAAATTTTTTCCTACAATATTTACAAGTATAGGATTTTGAACAAGTTACCTTTCAACGCAGCAATAGGAATATCAGCTTCAGATAGACCAGAAATGATTCTCTTACTTAGGGGTAAGAATAACGTAAACCGGAGGCGGCTGGGGGGCCTGGCTCATTTGCCACTGCGCCAAGATCCCCACTTTATATCTACTCTGCGATGGAGGAGTTGGTGGTCGGGGTGTGGGTGGGGGTAGAGGGGGACTACCTGCACAATGTTTAGGGAGAGGGGTAAGGATAACGTAAATCGGAGGCGGCTGGGGGGCCTGGCTCATTTGCCCCTGCGCCAGGATCCCCACTTTATATCTACTAGTAAGTAACAGTAATCTGTTGTATCTGTTGTAAATGGTAGTTGTAATGAATAGCGTTAATTGCTTGTAAATGTTAAGGCCAGTAATGTTAATGTGTTTATAATTAAGGTTATTACTTACAAATTTAGCGAGTTTTATTATTTATCAAACCCACATATTAAATTAACTAGTGGCAGGCACTAGTTATAGTCGTGAAGTTTTTAGTAAAAATATAGAAAAACTTTACATTGGTGTCAGAAGTGGGATATAGTGAAACCGCTAAACGAGTAAGTGTTGATTTTATTAGTTCGGGTGAATTGCCGGAAAGTTTTGGAAAATAGACGAGTGTTATACGCCCGTGAGTACTTCGAAGCAGAACATGGAGGAGTTAATAGTACTGGCAAAGGAGATGAAAGAAGATCTGAAGAAGTGGAGAGACAAAATGAAGGAAGACATGATAAAGGGCAGAGTTGAAATAATAGAAGATATGAAAAAGGGCCAAGTTGAAATAATAGAAGATGTGAGAAACTGGCAGGACGAGAGAGAAACAGGCCATAACGAAATAAATGGAGAAATGGAAAAGAAAATAAACGAGATGCCAGAAGCAATTGCGGACGTAACAGAAGCACACAACATACAAGAAGAAGATGAAGGCAGCAAGGATGATACAGATAGCAGGTCAGACAGGTGACCAGGATACAGATAGGTGACCAGGTTAAAGGAGAACGTAGCCATGTAGAACTTCAGGAAGCTGCATGGGAAGAAGAAAGAATAGAAAACTGCAGCGGACAGGAAGAGAAAGACCAAGGTAAGGGAAACCTTGTTCAACCAGGAGTGGAACGGAGCTTTGAAACGCGGAAAGAAGCGGGAGATCAAGTGCTTCTGTCAGAATCGAAAACGGAAGAAGGGCTATCGGACATCCAAGGAGGTGACACCGGGATCCATCTTACAGTAAAGAGGGCATTGGCCAAGCGGATGCAGCGGTTCTCTTTGGTAGGCTACTACGAGGACGGTGTAGACTGGGCTAGTCGGTGCACCGAGTGGGTAACAAGAAAGGGAACCAGCCGAGAAAACAATGGCGCCCTGAGGCAGGATAAGATTGGGTTACCGCTCAAGAGGATAGCCTTCGATTTGGCAGGACCCTCTCCTGTTTCCGGAAGAGGAATGCGCTATACTCTGGTTGCAGTGGACTGCTTCAGTATGTCGGCAGAGTCCCACGTCGTAGCAGATCAGGACGCGTCAACGGCAGCTGAAGCCTCGACGGTCTACCAGATCCTCGTCGTCAGGAGGACAAGGTCGGCGCCGCTGCACCCCCACTCTGACGGCATGGTGGAGCGAAGCTACAGGACCCTAGGATGCCATCAGAGGACTTTGAGGAAAGATCATCAGGAAATTTGGGATGAACATACACCTCCCATAATGATGGTGTACCGATCGGCAGCTCAAGAGACCACAGAGCGAATGCTTGCTAGCGTTGTGCTTGTCAGAGAGCGTCGACTAACCGGTGACCTTCCATTTGGCAGCCTGGAAGCTGAAGAGACGGACGTGGATAGCTGTGCTGCGAAACTTCGCCGTAATTTGAGAGCTGTACGTGGAGGGATGCGCGGCAGGAGGAGACTGGACAGCGACCGGACGAGGACATCGTGTGACAAGCAGGTCTTTGGAAGAATGTTCTAGAGAGGTGAGAAAGTTTGGGCGTATAAACGTGTCCGCAAAAAGGGAAAACCTCCTAAGTTGCTGGGTAGGATCTTACACCACTGTCTCACTGCTCAACGACCTGGTGTTCCAGATCCAAGATGAAGGTGGTGCACTTGGACCGATTGCTGCCCTACGTCACGAAGGAGACTTCTGTTCGGGACGAACAGTTCTAAGAGGGGGCAGTGTAACGAAGTTGACCTGGGCAGAAACCAAAGGCCTAGATTGTTCTAGGAGTTGAGCGATCAAAGTCGGTAACAGGCCACCACTGTGTAGACAAAAGGGCCGGTCTCTACCTGAACTGAAAGGAAAGGGCTGGATTGTTCAAGGAGTTTAGTGACCGTAGCATGTAACGGTCCACTGCTGTGTAAAAGCCAGCTAAGAGAAAGGCTTCAGTAGGGTAGGTGGCATATGTGTTTTCCCAGTCAGTGATTGACAGGTGAGAGTGAGACAGACGGAGTTGGAGAGAGACAGAGAATTAGAGGAGGCGGCCAAAGTTGGGGTGGTGGCAGTGTGTGTTTTCCAGCCAATGAGCGGCAGGTGGGAGGAAGATAGGCGGAGTTGGAGTGTGACAGAAGGTTGGTGGAGGGCGGCCCCAGTTGGGGTGGTGGCAGTATCTGTTTTCCTCAGCCAGTGACCGGCCGGTGGGCGTGACACAGACGGAGTGGGGCAGTCGCAGTTAAAAGGAGTCAGACAGCTGGAGAAGTCAGTTTTTAGTTTTAGAGTTTTTAGTCAAGTTTCGAGTTAGTCTTTGAGAGACAGTTTGGAGAGCCACTTTGTAAGTGACAGTTTTGAGAGAGTCATTGTTGCGGAGTGCTTCAAAGTTAGCTAGTTGGGCAGGTAGTCAGTTAGTGAGTAGATCTTCGTTAGTTCGGTTGAGTCTAGCGCAATTCGGTGCAGTGCGGACCAGTGGTCAGTCGTGGAACAGTTTTGTGGCGTTACGAAGTGAGTAAGTAACAGTAAACTGTTGTGACTGTTGTAAATAGTAGCTGTAATGAATAGCGTTAGTTGCTTGTAAATGTTAATGCGAGTAAAGTTAATGTGTTAGATTAGAATAGATTTAGACGGGTGGGACGGGACCAATACCCCATGGCATGCAGCCTCAAGAGGCTTATTGTGCTTTCCCTCTAAATCTAGTAGATGAAACCTCCCCTTCTAAGAAGGTTGAGGACTTTCCCTACCAGTTCCTTCTGCGCTATAATCTCCTTTGGTCTCAAAGTCCCAAAGATGTCGTTGTGCAGTCTTGCGATTGCGACGCATTCGTATAGCAGGTGAGAGGCCGTTTCCTCCTCTTCCTGGCACAATCTGCACAACGGTTCCGAACCAATAAGCCCTAATTTGTGCAGGTGCTTTCTGAAGTGATCTGATTCCTGCCCAAGCCCAAAGTCTCTTTGGTTGTTACGTCACCCTCTACAAATACCTCTGGACAAGGCAAGCTCAGTGGAGACGGGGTGGGTAAGGAGAAAAGGGGGGTCAAGGAAGAGGAAATATGATGACTACTAATAATACTAAGGGAAAAGAAAAATAACAAAATAAGTAAAATTAGAATTAAAAAAAAAAAAAGTAGTTACCTAGTAACCGCTCTTCGGTTAGCGAACCTGCGTTGTGTGACTCTATAGGCCGATACTCTAACTAAACGGCTACACTAATGTAGCAATAATTAATTAATGCCAGCTATGCTTATAATGTGGTTGCACAACAAAAAAAATAACAACTGGAATAAATAAAAAAAAACTTCTGAATTAAGGTTATAATTGAACTAGGAGACGGAAAAGTTCCTTTACAAAAAAAACGAATCTACTAATTAATACTAACTTAAAAGAAATTACATCCGCAGCTTGAACTAATAAAATTAATCCAATAACCAAAATTATATTTCACACTCCTAAAACGATAGTCCCGATTCAAAATTAAGTTCCACACTTACGTAGTATATTACCAGGCCTGGTCGTCGTTGTCCTTTCTCCAGTCTTCTTCTTAGATGACTATTACTTTCCTTCTGCCCTCCGAGAAACGAATAGTTCTTCACTCGGCAATTTATTCTATAGAGATTGCAGAGGGAAGAGCGAAATCCGCCTGACTACTTCCTTTTATTTAAATTCTTCTCTCCTTTCTCCAAGACAAGGTATACCTATTTTTTCCTCTGTAGGCCAGCCGCTACCTCGTACGAACTACACTTCTATAGAGAGCCACTTACACACACTCAAGCACACACTCACACACACGTACATACACTCACAGATAGATAGGACAACTAAACTACAAAGCTATTATAACAATAAGTCTGATGAATTTGCTTAACGGATTTACTTAACACAATATTTGATACAGGAATAAACATACATACGCCGCATGGGCCGCAGACAAGAAAAGTCGCAGGTCAGCAAGAGGGAAACTTGGCTTTTCTACAATCTCTCAATCCTCGTCTGTATTCCAGCAAGTCCCAACTCAGAATGACCCAGTCAATAAAATACTTTTTTTATCCAATAAAAATCCCAGCTGTGAACATCAACCTAGCAACTAATTCTAGTGCTCAGTTACATTTTCCCCCCCTTTGAAGAAAAGTGGACTCCACTTTTCAATCTCAGGGGAGGTAGTTGACTCCGCAGCTTCTGGTTCACTCCTAGTGCCCCTCCACATGGGAAGCTGAACCTGGAATCTTCCTGGTCGCTCTCTTCGCAGTTGATGCGATGTAGAAGTATCCCGTTGGCGAGAATATTGCCACTTCTCAAACTCTAACATCTGGAAAGCTATCGCTCCGAGGGCTCCTCTTGCCCTACCATTTTTCCCGCACAGCTTCCAACGCTACTCCTCCCTTCGGGTAAGGTTTTCAGGGTGAGTTTCTTTCTTCCTAGGTGCCTCGACGATCTCGTTGCCTATGTTTGTGGCTTACTTAAGGCAATCTTCAGCCCTATGATCTCCCCTGCACAATGATACTCCGCTCTTAGCTGGCTGACTGGATTTCTGAGTTGGCCTACGAAAATCTCTCTTTGCTGGTATTCAGCTTGTGATAGATCCATTTTGAGCTTACTCTGTAGATCCTCTCATTTTCCCACGGCCATTTCTCCGTCCACATCCCCACCGCCGCACACGCCCATCCATATACTGCTCATCTGAGCCCGAGTTATCAATACTAATACTTTGGTTTTGTTTCATAAGCTTATATTCAAATAGTTTTGCCGTCAATCAGTAGGTATGAGAACCGAATCTGGTAGTTCGCCGTTATTCATCCTCCATGCACTCCCGACGATGCCTCGGCCGCAGATTGATCCTAACCTCCCTAGGAATGGAGTTAGATTCCTGCTCGCTCTTCTGCCCACGTAACCAATAAGGAGACCTTGGGTTTTCTGTTGGATCCCACTCCCAGGAGGTGGGATGCCACGATGAATCTCCCTCTGCCAACGTAGATTCGGAACTTTCGGGAGCGTCTTCTTCCCCCTCTTCCAGCGCCTCACCCGGTGTGGATGGTGCCAGGGAGACTCTGGGAGGGGTTACACTCAAGTCTTCCCACCAACCTTGCTCATTATCCGCCGGGGAATTACTACCTGAGGTGGTTGGTTCCTCTGCAACCCTTGAGGGGTGAGCCTCTACATTTGCTTGCCCACTACCATGGTCCTCTCTGGCCTGATAGGCAGGTTTGAGGCGGTTGGCATGTACCACATATCGAACCCCTGTACTCAGAGACAATTCATAGTCACAGGGAGAAAGTTGTGCACTTATCTCATGTGGCCCAGTCCACGGTTTATAAAATTTTTTCGCCTGACTTTGTGGTACGGCCGGTTCCAATAAATACACTGTCGCCTACGCGAAATACCCGGTCCTTCTTCCCTGCGTCATAGAAACGGGTCCACGACTCTCGGGCTTTCGCCTCACTCCCTTTTGCCTGGGCATACGCCGCAGAGAGCCTCTCTTTTAACTGCATCACATAGTCCTCCACTGACGCCGCCCGTTGCTGCCAAGTATACGGAAAATCAAATGGCATTTCAAAGTCTAGTCCATATAACAAATAATGAGGAGTAAACCCTGTTGACGAATGCACAGTAGAGCGGTACGCCATCACAACAAATGGCACCCATCGATCCCAATTCCGGCCGACCTTTCGAACAAAGTGGGAAAGAGAGTCAATTAGTGTCCGATGCATACGCTCCACTACCCCATTGCTCTGGGGATGATAGGGGGTGGTCTGCAGTTTCTTTATGTGCAGCAAGTGGCAGACAGCTTTAAACAAATTGGACAGGAAATTCGTACCTCTATCGGTGAGAACCTGACGAGGGGCCCCATGTCTTAAAATAATATTATGAACAAATGCCCGAGCAGTCTCTTCAGCCGTTTGCGTTCTCATGGGGATAACCTCTGCATATCTTGTGAAATGGTCAACCCTATTAAGGAGGTAGCGGTTTCCCCTACTACTTAGCGGGCACTCCACCACGTCGAGGGAGACCAGTTCGAAAGGATAAGTGGCTTCATTTACCCGGCCCAATGGTACTGCTAATCCACTCGGTGTTTTACGTTCGTTACACGACTGGCAGCTCTTGACGTACAGTTTCACATCTCTGGCCATCTCGGGCCAAAAAAAGTTTTCTTCAATACGAGTTAACGTCCTCTTTATACCGGGATGGCCGGACCAGGGGGTGTCATGATGGGCCTTGATTACGCGAATTCTCTGTTTAGCTGGTACCATTATTCGTCACTGGTCTTCCTGGGCTTTACCATCCGTCCAGTACAACAGCCCGGATTCGTGAACATAGGTTTTCTCCGGCCAGGACTTCCTGGTTTGGCTACACAAGCGATCTTTAGACTGCTCTTGCCCGAACTGGTCGCTTTTCCCCGTGGCCCACTGCACTTCACTGAAGAACTCTGACTTGGAAGCTGAAGCGACCCTTCGACTTAACCCGTCAGCGTTAAGGTGTTTAATCCCTGGTCTATGTTCAACATAATGCACGAATTCGGACAATCTTAGGGACCAACGTGTCAATTTCGCGGAGGGGTCTTTCGGGCTTAGCATCCATTTCAAAGAAGCATGGTCTGTGACGAGTTTAAATTTCCGACATAAAAGATAGCAACGGAATTGGGTTGTGGCCCAGACCACTGCTAGCAATTCTCTTTCAGTGGTGGAATACTTTTGCTCAGCCGGTGTTAGTTGACGGCTAGCGTAAGCCACTGGTCTTTCTTGCCCCGCACACATTTGGGAGAGTACTGCTCCTAGCGCTATCCCCGAAGCGTCGGTCGCTAACATAAAACTGTCCCGAAAATCTGGGTACACTAACACTGATGATGAACACAGTGCTCCCTTCAAAGACTCGAACGCAGACTGTTCCTCCTTGCCCCAAGTGAATGCCACATCTTTCTTTAGTAACGAGGTAAGTGGTTGCGCAAGGTCAGCAAACCCCTTTATGAAGCGGCGGTAATACCCCGCAAGACCCAAGAAACTCTTTACTTCTTTCGCAGAAATTGGGCCGGGATACGAGTTGATGGCGACCAATTTGTTCGGATCTGGCTTTACGCCTTCCGAAAATACAATATGCCCCAAGTACTGCACCTCTCGCTGTGCAAAAGCACACTTCCCAAGATTTGCTTTCAACCCTGCCCGCTCCAAGCGATGCAGTACATTACTTAATCGTCGGCAATGTTCTTCGAGAGTAGGACTGTAGATAATTCTATCATCCATGTAAACCAGGCACTCCTCCCCTTTGATTTCCGACAATAATTGGTCCATTAATCGTTGAAACGTTGCCGGCGCATTAACCAGCCCAAAAGCCATCTGTTTCTACTCAAAATGGCCCCCTATAGTTGAAAAAGCGGTTTTTTCGCAATCCTCTGGGTGGATGGGGATTTGGTGGTAACCACTGGCCAAATCGATAGTGGAAAAGTACCGACTTCTACCCAAGTTCTCCAACGTTTCCGTTATCAGTGGTAAAGGATAGGGGTCTACTTTCGTGATTTTATTAAGCCCTCTAAAATCAGTACAGAAACGGTACTTACACGTGCCATCCCTACTCTTCTTTGGTACTAACAAGATCGGGGCGGACCATGGGCTGCTTGAAGGTGCAATTACCCCCTTATCTAGCATTTCGCGGAGATGTTCTTCTACAATTGGTCTTTGATTATAGGGTACCCGGTAGGGACGCTTGATAACGGGGCCTTCCTCAGTTGTCTTAATTCTATGATACACAGGTAACTTGCACCCTTCTGGCCCAGGCTCCACAAAGACTTGTAGATACGTTCGTAGCACTTTCATCAATTTACCGCGATCACCCTCGGCCAAGTGGCTTAACTTCCCAATACATTCGACTTCCACTTCTCCCTCTGGGACCACTTCCGGACCCACGGCACCCACCACCTTCGAGTGAGACGATTCGCTTCCTAAGTTCACCCTCTCCGCTGTTGCTACCCACTGACCCTTCCCAACATTCACTTCTGACTCCGTTAGGTTTATAACTTTCACCCAAACCCGGCGGCCTTCCGCCCGGTTTAAACTCCTCGCTATCCTCAAGCCCCTTTCAATCGGCATCAGGGGTTCTAAAAGAATGCCCCCTTCCAGGTCACGGGCTATCTTCCTCTCCACTAAGCATTCGCTGTGACCTGGTATCTTCTGACAGCGTGCTACCTTCACGCCGATCTCGCTTGCACTGCCTTCCCGAGACCTGTTAGGGTTCCTTTCCCTGTTCTCCTGATTGTCCGTCTCATAGGACACTGCTTTCTCTTTGCAGCCATTTTCCACCAGTGCTACTGACGGGTTTCTGGGTTTAATTGTGACCTGACCTCGGCCAGCGTCTACAACCTACCCTAGTTTCCTCATTATGTCCCAACCCATGAGACCATCCCCGCGAGTGGCTACCGCAGCGATCACAAAGGTGTGGTTCACCCGGCTCCCCACTACATGAACTCCAGTTCCTGTTCACCTCTAATGGGTACCGAACTCCCCGTAACTCCTGTTGCTTTAATACGGGACAGCTTGACTACCACTCCAGGAATTGCTTGTTTTAAAATGGAAATTTCTGACCCGTGTCAACAAGTAATTCCAACCGACTCTTTCCTGTAAACACAGGTATTGTTAAACCCTTAGAATTCCCCGTTGCTACACTTGGCACCAGGGCAGGGGCCCTCGGTTTTAACGGGCATTCGACGTCGGGCCATCGGTCGAGCCCTCCGCTTTTGGGTACGGGCTTTCCCCCTCATACCAAGTCCTGACTTTTGCTAAGGTAGCTCGTCGAGCGCAATCTCGTGCATAGTGTCCCATTTGGCCACAAACAAAACAAGCTGTCTCCCTTTTTGAGGGAGCAGCCTCACTGCGTGTGTTACCCCACCCAAGGCTCTTCCACCTTCTCAGATCACATGACTTTGCAAAATGTCCCGGTCGCCCACAACAAATGCACATGCCCCTGATCGTTGGGGCTCCACTGTTGTCTTCCCTTCTAGACCGGAACTTCCTTGCACAGTCCATATTTCCCGTGGAGAGGTTGACTTCACCCTCACTTGCTCAATACGCGAAGCCCATGCCACCGCTTCGTGAAACGTTTTCGGGGGATCGTATTGTAGTTGCCGGCTTGGTTCTCCTTTGAGCCATTTTATATAGGCAGCCATAAGAATTCTTTCAAGCTGAGCCCTAGCCCACCCTGCTTCATCTACTGATGCCGAGATAGGCAATGTTTTCTCCCCGACTTGCCGACACCGATCTGCAAACTGTCGCGCATCTTCACCCGACAGTTGTTCAAGAGAGTTAAGCTCCAACAGCTTTTGCTCAGGCGTAGCCTCCCTCGCAAAGCGAGTTCTAATCACATCAACCATATCCGCAAATGTCGCCGTGGGTAGCAATAGCTCCGGCCGACAAGCCACACAATCTGCTGCAGCCTCTTTTATTTTAAGACGACATATCATAATTTTATCCGCATCTGACCACCCGCCTCTTTCGGCCACTAAGGAAAAATTTTGCAGAAATTGGTCAATAGGCCTATCAGATATGTCCCCACTCCAAGGCATGATTAACGATTGAAGGGAAGATCTCGCTTAACCCCCCCTTCATTAGAGGATAAGCTTGCTGCTTTCCTTTGGGAGTTCATCCAGCGCACCTGCTCTTTCAACCTGTCTACCTCCTCCTTTAGTGCCTTCACCTCTTCCATAATTCCAGAGCACTAATGCTAAGGATGGGGAAACGTTACGGGTTTCCGACTATACCCCACACCTGACACCAATGTAGGCCAGCCGCTACCTCGTACGAACTACACTTCTATAGAGAGCCACTTACACACACTCAAGCACACACTCACACACACGTACATACACTCACAGATAGATAGGACAACTAAACTACTTGAACAAAGCTATGATAACAATAAGTCTGATGAATTTACTTAACGGATTTACTTAACAAAATATTTGATACAGGAATAAACATACATACGCCGCATGGGCCGCAGACAAGAAAAGACGCAGGTCAGCAAGAGGGAAACTTTGCTTTTCTACAATCTCTCAATCCTCGTCTGTATTCCAGCAAGTCCCAACTCAGAATGACCCAAAGTCAATAAAATACTTTTTTTATCCAATAAAAATCCCAGCTGTGAACATCAACCTAGCAACTAATTCTAGTGCTCAGTTACACCTCCTTTTTTTTTTCGAGATCGCGTCAGTCTCTTACTCCATATGATCCTCTCGTCGCTTGTCTTTTTTTTGCGCTGCCCTCTTCACACAACCCTGTGCTCTTCTCAATATAATTTATCAGCCATAAATTTTTCATTTCTCTTGGACAAATTTCCTGGACTCATTTTCTTAATCCTAAATTTTCCCTAACCCTAACCAAATAGATAGAAAAAAATTTAGAAATAACTATAGTCATACTGCCAGAATTGTTTTCGTTTTGAGAAGCTGTTACATCGTAACAATCCTTCTCCTTCCTGAAGAAAGAAAAGACAGGCAAGAATAAATAAATATATTAAACAAATAAAGGAATATAATGATAAAGGAATATAATGATAATGGAATATAATGATAAAGGAATATAATGATAAAGGATTATAATGATAAAGGAATATAATGATAAAAGAATATAATGATAAAGGAATATAATGATAAAGGAATATAATGATAAAGGAATATAATGATAAAGGAATATAATGATAAAGGAATATAATGATAAAGGAATATAATGATAAAGGAATATAATAATAAAGGAATATAATGATAAAGGAATATAATGATAAAGGAATATAATGATAAAGGAATATAATGATAAAGGATTATAATAAATAATCTTTAGAGGCGTCAGACAAGACAAACTCCCTCTTCCATACAACCTGTCCCGGTGCATAACTCACTTCTCTTCTTCACAGGTTGTAGGTACGCTTGGCTTTCTCATAGGCGTAGGTCAGATTCTTCACTACCTCACTCCACAAATATTTTACCTTGTTAAATTTTTGGGCGAATACCTCTCTTGCCGCAACGTCCATTTCCTCTGGGTTAGTTAAATTCTGCTGGGCGTTGTCTTTGCATACCTGTAGTTCTCTCCCAAAATTCAAATATACGGGTGTATACACCGTACTCTCATGTTTCGCAGTCCTTAGAGCGAATGCTATTTTCTGCAGCATTATATCCCAATGTTTCTGGTTATCGCTGATGTATGCCCTGATGGCTGTCTTAACGACGCGGTTTACTCTCTCGGTGGGGTTGCTCTGCGGATGGTAGTAGGGTGTCCGAACTGCCTTTACCCCGTAGTTTTCTAATAATTTCGGAAACTCCTTACTCAGGAACTGGGAGCCATTATCGGTTATAACGACCTTTGGTGCTCCTCCAAACACTAAAAACACTTGGTCTTCCACAAATTTCGCTATAGCCTTTGAGTTGGCCTGCCTCAATGGGTGAAGTAGCACATATTTCGTAAAATAATCGCAGACCACTAGAATGTATCTGTGTTGCTGAGAACTCCTGGGCAGTGGACCCATAATATCCATGGTGACGACTTCCCATGGCTGCGAAACTTTGCGTTGTCCCCCATAATTCTGCTGCTCTGGCTTATTCGCCATGAGGTAGAACAACGCCTAACGTACCGTGCCACATCGCTCGTCATGCCTAGCCTATAGTATCTCTGCGATATCCTCCCCTTAGTCTTGAAAATCCCTAGGTGCCCCGCCGTCGGATTATCGTGGCATTCCTTCAATACCTCCATTCGCTGATATTTTGGAATGACCAACTAAGAAATCCTTGGCATCTTTGACATATTTCCGAAGTACTCCACTGTCTAGATTCCATAAGGGGTACTTTTCGGGGCATGCTTCTACTTCGACTTTCATCTTTTCATACCAGGCATCACGCCTAGAAGAGTCTGTAATAGCGCTGAGTAACCCCTCGTTCACTCTAGAGAGTGCGTCAGCCGCCTTATTCAACTTCCCGGCACGATGTACGATTTCAAACTCGTGTTCCTGTAACTGCAGAGACAACTTTCCTAGCCTGCCACTGGGATCTTTCAACGCCATTAGCCACCTTAGAGAACTGTGATCTGTGATGACCGTGAACGTCATGCCCTCTAGGTATGGCCTAAATTTCTTAATTGCCCACAGCACGCTTAAACATTCTAGTTCCGTTGCTGAAAACTTCTTCTCCGCATTTGTAGTGTTCGGCTGGCATAAGCAATGGCTTTCTCACCGTCTTCGAAATTCTGACTGAGAATAGCTCCCAGACCTGTAGTCGATGCGTCAGTCTGGAGGACAAATGGGCGCTCGAAGTCGGGGCAGGTGAGCTTTGGCGCTGAGACCAGTCGATTTTGTAGCTCCTGTAGTGCTCTTTCCTGCCGGTCTTCACACACAAACTTCTTGTTTTTCTTTAGCAAATCCGTTAACCGCTCGAGAACATCTTCTATTACTTCTCGATGCTTCTGAAAAGTAGGTGTGACGATAATGATGTCATCCAAGTATGCGAAGACGTATGGTTCTAGCGTGGGTCCTAATGTATTATCTATAAGCCTTTGCCATGTGGCAAGGGCATTATGCAGACCAAACGGCATGCGGCAAAATTGGTACAACCCTCTATGCGGCACGGTGAAGGCCGTGCGCTCTCTGCTATTCTTCTCCACAGGGATCTGCCAATATGCGCTCTTGATGTCCAAGGAGGAGAGATACCTACCGTTTCGTAACCAGTCTAATATTGCAGACACATACGGTAAAGGGTATGCGTCTCGCTTGGTGACTTTGTTCACTGCCCGATAATCCACGCAAAAGCGGTACTTCCCATCCTTCTTCTTTACCATGACCACTGGTGAAGACCACCCGCTACTTGTTGGTTCCACTATCCCATCCTCCAGCATCGCATCAAGTTCCTTATTTATGGCCTCTTGTATAAAGGGAGACACTGGGTAGTATCGCTGTTTCAGTGGGGGTTGATCTCCCGTGGCGATGATATGTTCCACCCGATCCCTACAGCCCAGATGAGGTGGTGATGCTTCTCGGAACTTCTTGGTGTCTGGTCGCAGTTCTTCTCTCTGCTTGTTCGTTAGTCTCTCGTGGCTAATGACTCCAGTATCTGCAGATACACAGGCTAGGGCCGGATCCCCTGACTTATAGGTAGCCTTAGCTATGTCCACCACAAGTGACATTTCCCTCCAGAAGTCAATTCCCAGTATCAATTCCACACTCAGAAATGGTACAACTAGAACATTCAAAATCTTAACTGCCCCATTCAGTTCGAAAGGCACCACTGCAAAGCCTTCTACAGCGCAAGTCCTTCCAGGGTCCTTGCTAGGGTTATCTGTTGGTTATCCGATGGCTGAAGGTTGATTCCTAAGGGGGCTAACCTTTTCCACAACCTGTCGTTGATTACTGTCCTCGTTGAGCCCGAGTAAAGTAATCCACTAACTGCGGTACACTTCTTGAGGCCATCCGCTCTTCGACATCTTCCAGGAAGTTAGCCAGAGTACATCCTGCCTCTTCACCTGAGAAAGTCAGGCCCCACTTGTATAATTTCGGGTCCCGTCGAGAAACATGCGGTACGTCATACTTGGTAGAGGTAGAAGCGGTAGCTCGCATCTCGGGGAGGGTAATTGGTGACAAAGCCTCCTGTGGTACACTCCATCTGATGTCTGTCCGAGTAGGTTGGGGGTTCCTCCCTAATTCTAGTTGGTCCAGTTCTTCTACGATACTATCGTGCTTCCCTTCTTTCCTCCCTGCATAATCTGGCACCGAAAATTGCTCCGTCGATGACTCTTAAGCTTGATTCTCAACTCCTGTATCGCCTCCTTTAACTCCGCAATTTGACCTACCAGCCCTTCAATCTCACTTGAAGAAAAGGTCTTCGGTCTTCAAGGCTTAGCTGGCTTAATCTAAGTGACATCCCGTAACAGAACATATTCCTGACCACCTCCACCCAGTCCAACCATTCTGTATCTTCTCTGGTTAATCTCGGGCGGCTGTGTTCTGAGGAGCCGGTGCGGTGGTCTGCGCTGACCCCTTTGGTCCGTTTCCCGCTTTCTTCTGGTTTGGCCCACAGCGAGTACATTCTTGTGTGCTGACCTTTTGTAGCCCACACCTTCCACAAAATTGCGTCTTCGGACTGCTGCATGTTCTTGCCAAGTGTCCTGTCTGCCCACAGTTCCAACAAACGGGACCTCGGTACGCCGACGTTCTCCTTTCCGGTACCTCCTGAGTTCCGGTTTCTCGAATAGCTGAGTCCTGTGGTAGCGGTTTCCTGGTTCGATGACCCAATGCGGGTTCGAGTAGACCTTTAGCTGGCGGCTCCCTATAACTTGCAGCTCTCTGAGTCCATATCTCCAGGCAGAGAACTGATTCCAATTCTTCCACCGATGCATAGGTAGCCTGCGCGAGGTGAGGTAGATGTTCGCCCTTAATATTTTTCTCTAGTATTTGCAGCTTTTGTTCTTCTGTCAGAGGAGTGTTTAACCGATTAAACAAACTTGTCATCTTGGCTATGAACAATGCTGGCACCTCGTCAGACCCCTGAGTTCGTCGGCGTATTTCTTCCATGAGCCGGTCGTCGTAGTCAGGATCCTGAAAAGTTTTCTTCAATCCTCGCACCAGCTCTTGCCACGAAGAGAATCCTTGCCTCTTGGCTCTAAACCATATTTTCGCCGTGCCAGTTAACAAATCGTCGAATCCTGGAAAAACCTCTTCTACACTTCTTGAGGCCATCCGCACATCGACATCTTCCAGGAAGTTAGCCAGAGTACATCCTGCCTCTTCACCTGAGAAAGTCAGGCCCCACTTGTATAATTTCGGGTCCCGTCGAGAAACATGCGGTACGTCATACTTGGTAGAGGTAGATGATGTACCCAGGGTTGAACTCTTAAGCTTGATTCTCAACTCGTGTATCGCCTCCTTTAACTCCGCAATTTGACCTACCAGCCCGGTTGCATCGCTGGTATATGTGTAACAGCCGCGTATTAAGTCGCTTCAGTTCACTAGATTCTGCTCCTTCATCACATTCTTCCACCTCTCCTTTCAACACCAGGTACTTCTTCTCACCAGGTAATTCCGTGTTAGGGTCTAAGTTTGCAATAAAACTGGGATCAAGAGAAACATCCTTGGATAAAGCTTCATGCAGCCTTCTGCGCAGATCTTGGCAATTACCTTCAGCGTTTATTCCCCTTATTTCCAATTCGTACTGCAACTCTTCCTTCAACAGCCTATACACATCCAACTTAGGGAACGTAAAATTCTACTTCCGGCTCGAGATGAAAATGTTGAAATGGTCCCTTAATTTCTTTTAGCCCCACGTTGGGCGCCAAATTGTTACGTCACCCTCTACAAATACCTCTGGACAAGGAAAGCTCAGTGGAGACGGGGTGGGTAAGGAGAAAAGGGGGGACAAGGAAGAGGAAATATGATGACTACTAATAATACTAATTATTATTATTATTATTTATTTTCTGTTACAACCTCAAAGGTATACAGAGAGTGAGTTGACCTGAACTCCATACAGATAATACAAAATAAAGAGATTGCTTTATCACTTAAAACAAATAAAAATAAAAAAAACAGTAAAAACGAAGAAAAAATTACAAACATATATATAAATGAAATAACTGTACAAAATGACAATAAATTAAAGCTCGGCTCTTTCAAAACAATAAGATTTAAAAAAATTAACTTAATTTCTTACTTTAAATATATTTACACAAAAAATGAAGATTTCATTTAGTTTACTGATATGGCTTGTCTCCGTGAACTTCAGTAAATTAGTTAATATCTCATCACTATTACCTGGGGGTAAGTTGTGTTTATTGAAGAATTTTGTTCTGTAGGAAGAAAAGGCAGGACAGTTAATAATACAGTGAGCGATACTATCAGGTTCATTTACAGAGCAAAGCTTGCACATTCGGTCAACATTAAATTCATACTTCCTCTTATCTATAAAAATGGTACATTTCTTTTTATAAGACAACCTTAATTGGGCTATAATTCTTAGTTTAGGGATATGAACATTGCAAGACAGGTAAAATTCTTTTTCCATTGAAAGACTACTCATATGTCTATACAACAAGTTATAACGGCTATCCAAAATGAGCTCTATATCTCTTGAAAATAAATTATTTTTGAATGAATCCAGCAAGCCTTGGGAATTCTCTTTTACTACCTGAGTATTCTGTGAAAACCAAACTTCCTCCGCACCAATAGAGACCAAATACCCCTTAAGCGCAAGTATCCAGTTATAAGGCATGTCGTAAGAGTCACTTAATTCCATCCATCTCAGATAACACGCTTTTTGAATACGGTCCTCCGGCATCTCGAGTAAGGCAGACCACCAATTCAGCATTCTTTTAAATATTTGGAACTCTGTATGTATCCTACCGCATTCAACCCTAACGTATGAATCGGGCGTGTTTCTCGGGAGGTGCAACAATAATTTTAAAAACTTTAATTGGCCTCTCTCAATTACCTTAGTGTATTTAGGACCCCAAATTTCCGCCAAATACAATAAAACACTTCCCGAAATTGAATCATACGGAGTTACGTTGGAATCGAAATTGTCACTCTTACAAGATTTTAAAAGGGTCAGAACAGAGGCAGTGGCTGATGCATTCTTGGCCAGAAAATATTTAGAAGTTAAGGAGAACTTTGCTGAAGGTGAAAAGGGGACTCCAAGATACAAAATTATTTGAGTATTCGATATAATGACCATTATACAACAGACGCTTTACTGTAGGAGGATTTCCACCCTTGGAAAACACCATAGCAAAAGTTTTATTAGTGTTCACTGTAAGCAATATTCTTTTAAAATGTTTAAATTTTGTTGGGAAGCCATCCATGTAGGAGACAACAACACCATATCATCCGCGTAAAGAATCATCTGTAAATCTTTATTTTTATTTAATGGAAGGCCGGTGGAGTTGTGATTAATAAAATACTCAGCAATATTTGAAGTATACAAAGAAAAGAGCAGAGGGCTCAATATTTCACCCTGTAAAACCCCTTCAGATACAGGATTTCTTGGGATGCACCATCATCAGCATAAATCACCATTGAAGCATTGTCATACAAATTTTTAATTATTTGTAAAATTTTTCGGCTTACGCCTAAACTATATAATTTATGCCACAGTTTTTGATGATTGATCGAATCGAAGGCTCTTTTAAAATCAACGAAAACCGCATGAACTTTGCTTCTTTTTTTCCTAAGATTAATGTTAACGATTCCTGCCAAAGTGAACACACAGTCACGGCAACCTCTATTCTTTCGGAATCCCATCTGCTCCTCAGGGATCAGATGGAATTGTTCAACCCAATTATAAAGTCTGTTATAAACTATTTTAGTAAATATTTTAGTTATGCAATTGAAAATCGCTATACCCTATAATTATAGGGGTCAAGGGATCTCCTTTTTTAAAAATCATTTTAATTTTAATTGAAGACCAAGCTTTCGGGGGATACTCAGAGTGAAGGACCTGATTAAATAAGCCCAGCAGAAATTCTACCCAGGACGAGTTGAGAGCTTTAAAACACTCGTTCGGAATCAAGACCAAACCAGCTGCTTTATTAGGTTTACATTCATTAATACTTAATTGGATCTCATCAAGCGTTATATCTGAATCCAAAAAGGGATCAAAAACACCAAAAAAACTAAGCTCGTCCACAATTTTTGGAGGTAAGATAGAAAAGTAAAATTTTTCCCAATCCCGACAAGGGACGTGATTCTGACCTGAGAAATTTCTTCTAAATTTATTTACCATGGTCCAGAATTCTGCGGGGTTTTTTACATTTCGTAATGTGACTTATATTTTCACTATATGCCTTCTTACTGGATGCAATAATTTCTTTAAAACTTTTTTTTTAGAATTACAATACTCTTTCACCATATCCTCATTATAGAAGTTTTTTTTACAAAGCTTGAGTTGGTTTTTCACCTTTCTTTTCGCTAAACGGCAGTCCTGGTTGAACCAAGGCTTATAGTCAATACCTTTAGTATAATCAAACCTGTTAACACTTTTATTCAGCAACATTCCGGAGCTTAACATTAAATCATTCATATGAATTTTAAATAATAAATATTTTTCATCTAAATTTTCAAGAGAATTTCCAAGGATACCGAACTCATCCAACAAACATTTAAACTTTTTAATAGTTTCATTATTTCTCATTAACAAATTTATAGTGTAATTAGGTTTAACATTTTTATAGAAATTAAGTTTTGTGAAAGGAGTTATTATTGAAAGAATACAAATATTATGGTCCGTAAGATATGAGTTATTCTTAATTTCAAACTTATAAATACAACTAGCACAGTGCATATTGGCCCAAACAAGATCAATTACGCTACAGCCTTGATTATTGATATAAGTAAACTTCCCTATTCCATCTCCTTCTGTACGACCGTTACAGACGAAAAGCCCGTATTTTTCCATAAGATAGACTAAGAGAGAGCCCCTTTTATTACAAAGAGAATCTTGAGAGTTTCTATGCCCTTTAACACAGGAATTTTCAAATATTACATCTTCCATGGTATTTAACAAGCCAATACGTGAGTTATAATCTCCACCAATTATTATATTAGAATCAGAATAATTTAGCATTACAGAATAGAGGTCTTCAGAAAAAAAATCAATGATATTAGCGTCTAATAATGTAGGTTTCCAATATACTAAACCAATTACAAAATTATTGTCTCCGAAAGTAGTACTCAAACATAAAAAATAATCTTTATTACTTATAATACTCACATTAGTGAACAGGTTTTTTCTCAAAAAGAAAATTAATCCACCAGAGGCTCTACCTTTTTTATGATATTTAATAGCCCTAGAGGAAAAAAATATATAATCTTCTAAGAATTTAGGAGGTAAAATATCTTCTTGATAAAGCCAGGTCTCACAGAAACACAGTATATCAATATTTAACAGCACTTTAATCTCACTATCAAGCAGATTATATAAAGAATTAAAACCCTTAATATTCCAGAAACCCACTTTAATATCAGGCCCAACAGCACTTTGCACAAAAACATTTTCAGATATAGCTTTCTTTTTAATCACTTTCCCTTCTTGAGTAAAAAATCGGTGATCGAGGCAGACCGTGATGGTTTTGGTTTTCTCTTCCTTTTCGAAGCGATGGATATTGCAGAGGCATCAGAGTCAATAGGTTCCTCTTCTTCAGTAGTATTTCCAGAAAACAATAGGTACTCACTTGGCCTGAAGATCAACAAATCTTCTTTAGATCTGATCACTATAGGTTTGTCATGTATGGTTTTTTTAACTAAAATTTGTCCATTTCTATGCCAGACAAACTCCACCAAACCTTGCCTTCTTAACTCTCTTGTTTATTGAAATAGTTTATAAGTAAATGAGGAGAGAAGTTCATTAACATAAATGTTTTTCCCATTGTATTCGGCGCTCACCTTTACTTTGTTTTTCTTAGCGTTTATAATAAATCTATTCTTCATAGAAACATGAACAAATTTCACAATAATTGAAGATGAGGATTCTCTACCAAATTTACGACGATAGATGAAATCAATCATCTCTTCCTTTAATTCGATTTCTATAACATTTGCTAAACACTTGACTGTGTTGAACAGATTTTCATTTTCAGCCTCAGTGATATTATCAATCTTGACAAAGTTTTGAACTGAGACTTGAGAGCAATAAAGTACTTCTTTATTTATCTCTAAGATTTGCTTTCTTAAGAATTTATTTTGTATTTCCAGATTTGTAATTTTTTTCCTACATAATTTCAATTCTTTTTCCAAATTAGCAGATAACTTGTTAAATTCCAATTTGAGGCTTTTCATCTCCGTTTACAATGAAGCCTGTTCTTTTCTACCGGTGGTGACATCATTAGATAATGCATCTAATTTTGAGATAATAAGACTGTTAATATTAGAATCACCACTAGTATCAACACATTCCTTAATATTGGCCATACTAAGAAAGAAGCCAACAGAAATTTTCAATTATCAAAAAAAAATAATCAGCTCGTTATCAATAACTTTTTATTTAATAAAATAGAGGTAATGCTTACTATACAGACGCACACCAGTAGTGATACGATAAATAGATTAACTTCTAAGGTGACCTTGAACACTCCCCCACTACAGTATTCCAGATAGCCAAGAATAACAAACTTTTATGTAGGTAGTTGATATACTTATTGTTATCTCTAGTGACGTATTCTCCCCACTAATAAGTATGGTTGTTCTTATAGCAATTAATTTTTATCAATTAAATAGAAACGGTTCGTTAAAAAATCTTGAAATTTCACACTGAGGCAGTTAACACTTAAACTTCAATACTCACAAATTTTCAGCCCTAAATTCGGTTTAGAACCAAGTAAAATCAAGAATTTAATCACACGCGAAGTGCACGCTATGACAGTCTAGG
Source organism: Rhodnius prolixus (assembly GCF_049639745.1). Taxonomy (NCBI): domain Eukaryota; kingdom Metazoa; phylum Arthropoda; class Insecta; order Hemiptera; family Reduviidae; genus Rhodnius; species Rhodnius prolixus. The sequence goes on from NW_027411619.1 coordinate 582,704, forward strand.
GTCAACTCCTAATAATACTAATAATACTAAGGGAAAAGAAAAATAACAAAATAAGTAAAATTAGAATTAAAAAAAAAAAGTAGTTACCTAGTAACCGCTCTTCGGTTAGCGAACCTGCGTTGTGTGACTCTATAGGCCGATACTATACGGCTACACTAATGTAGCAATAATTAATTAATGCCAGCTATGCTTATAATGTGGTTGCACAACAAAAAAAAAAAAATAACAACTGGAATAAATAAAAAAAAACTTCTGAATTAAGGTTATAATTGAACTAGGAGACGGAAAAGTTCCTTTACAAAAAAAACGAATCTACTAATTAATACTAACTTAAAAGAAATTACATCCGCAGCTTGAACTAATAAAATTAATCCAATGACCAAAATTATATTTAACACTCCTAAAACGATAGTCCCGATTCAAAATTAAGTTCCACACTTACGTAGTATATTACCATGCCTGGTCGTCGTTGTCCTTTCTCCAGTCTTCTTCTTAGATGACCATTACTTTCCTTCTGCCCTCCGAGAAACGAATAGTTCTTCACTCGGCAATTTATTCTATAGAGATTGCAGAGGGAAGAGCGAAATCCGCCTGACTACTTCCTTTTATTTAAATTCTTCTCTCCTTTCTCCAAGACAAGGTATACCTATTTTTTCCTCCTTTTTTATTTTTCGAGATCGCGTCAGTCTCTTACCCCATATGATCCTCTCGTCGCTTGTCTTTTTTTCCGCTGCCCTCTTCACACAACCCTGTGCTCTTCTCAATATAATTTATCAGCCATACATTCTTCATTTCTCTTGAACAAATTTCCTGGACTCATTTTCTTAATCCAAAATTTTCCCTAACCCTAACTAAATAGATAGAAAAAAATTTAGAAATAACTATAGTCATACTGCCAGAATTGTTTTCGTTTTGAGAAGCTGTTACATCGTAACATGGTTCTATGTTTGCACAGCAAGGGCATAACACTCTTGCTGTGTTTAACCCCAGGAAGCTTCACCCAGTTCTTTTCGTGTTCTCTCCAGATCCAATCTCTGAGAGCCTCACGAACTGCACCCGTGGTGATCCCCAGGACAGGCTCCGGGCCAATGAAAGGAGTGTTGGCTCCATTCCTGGCCAGTAAATCAGCTGTCTCATTCCCCTTAATACCTACATGACCCGGCACCCATTCTAACCGAACTTTATTGTGCCGAGCCAGTAGTTCTAGGGCCTTTCTGCATTCCCAAACAAGGGAAGAGGTAGTTCTGAAGGAGACAATGGCCTTCAGCGCGGCCTGGCTGTCCGAAAAGATGCGAACCTCCCTATCCCTCAAATTCCTTCGCAGATTTTCCTCAGCACAGGTTTTTATAGCAAAGACTTCAGCCTGAAAGACGGTGGCATATCTCCCAAAAGCACTCTTAATAAGTACCTCAGGTTTATCCCTATACACTCTAGCTCCGGTCCCATCTTGGAGCCATCTGTATACCACATGGCTTCTTTCTGTCACTGTTCTGTCCAATTTATCCTCCATTCAGTCCTCGATCTAAGAATCACCTGAAATGGAGTCTCAAAACTGTATTTAGGACAGACACTGTCCCCAACCATGTCTATGACCGGAATTGAGTCGACCTTGTCTGTAATATTCATATGTCCAATAGAGGAGCTAATGCGCCTCCATTGTCCATTTCTCGCTAGTCTATACGCGCCAGCTCTTGCCTCCGCCTGAATAACAAACTGAAGCGGAGGCAACCCCAGCAGTACCTCCAGCGAAGCAGTTGGGGCACTACTAAAGGCCCCTGTAATTAACATACAGGCCAACCTTTGTACTCTAGCAAGAGCCTTTATGGCCGTCTGTTGCTCAGACTTCCTCCACCACACCACCGCTCCATAGGTGATAATAGGTATGACTGTTCTTGTATAGAGCCAGTGGGTCATTTTTGGGCGCAGACCCCAAGTTCTCCCACAGGTCCTAGTTATGCCACACAAAGCCTGTTTGGCTTTGAGTGTGACATTATCCAGATGTGCCTTCCAAGTGAGTCCAGAGTCCGGAATAATACCGAGCTACTTAACTTCACCTGACACATCCAGAATTTTATCAAAAAATCGAAGATTTCTGTAGCTCTCCTTGTCCCTTCTCCTAGTAAAGGGTACCAGAGTAGTTTTAGAAGGGTTCACAGAGAGATCCACTCTTCTGCACTATCTTTCTATAATTTTGAGTGCTTCCTGCATGAGTTCAGCAACAATAATCTCGTGCCTACCCCTGACTACCACGGAAATATCATCCGCGTAACCAAGGACCGTGAACCCACAGAGGTCTAACATCTCAATTAGCTCGTTAACGACCATACACCACAGGAGCGGAGATAAAACTCCTCCCTGCGGACATCCCCTAACGGTCGTTATCACCAGTGATTCCCCAAAGAGAGTCGCTGTACTTCTCCTTGACATTAGCATGCTACCAATCCACTGATTGTGGATCTATACCATGCTTTTCCATTGCCAAGGAAATAGAACCGTAGGAAGTGTTGCTGAATGCTCCCACAATGTCCAAAAACACCCCCAACGCCGACTCCTTGCAAAACACAGAGGCCTCCAGCTCCTTAACTAAGCAATGGAGGGCTGTTTCACAGGATTTGCCTATCTGGTAGGCATGCTGATTGACAGGCAGGGGTCGTAGCTTTAAAGCTATCTCCCTTATATGAAAGTCAATCAGTTTTTCTAGCACCTTCAGCAAAAAGATGATAGACTAATTGGTCTAAAATCCTTAGCCTGGGTATGAGTTCTCTTCCCAGGCTTAGGGATAATGATAACTTTTACAGGCCTCTATGTCCGTGGGACATAACCGAGGGCCAAACTTGCCCTCATTAGCCTGCATAGAATAGGAGTAATAATATCTTTTCCCTGTTGCAAGAATACAGGGAAAATACCATCAGGTCCAGGGGATTTAAAGGGCTTGAAGTGGTTCACCGCCCACACAACCTTATTGAAGGTGATACAAACCTTGGCAGCAGTCCAGTTCTCCATAGTGCCCCGACCACCGTCAGGCACTATGGTTTCCCCATCGTGCCGCCCAGCCACGACCACTCTCGATTCAGGAAAGTGAACCCTCATGAGACATTCCAAGGTGTCTCTCCCCGATTTTGTGAAATCCCCTTCCTCATCCCTGATGGTTCCCAGAGAACTCCCTGGGTTTTTGGAGATGATACGATGGAGTCTAGCTCCCTCCGAGGTCATCTCTACCTCTTCACAAAGCTTCCTCCATAAATCTCTTTTAGCCTTACGAATGGCTAAATTATAAGAAGTAAGTGCCTCACGGTACTCCTCCCATGTACCCCCTCTTTTTGCTGCATTAAACAGTTTCCGGACTTTTCTGCGGAGCTCCATCAGCTGGTTACTCCTCCAGCTTACTTTCCTTTTCGTGTGCATAATCGTCTCTGCACAATTAGCCCGGAAGGCCTCCATGATAACGCTCTAAAGCCCCTCAGCAGCGTCATCAATGTCCGTCCGGGTCCTAAAGTTGTTCCTGATTGTATTAATGTTTTGCCCGAGATCCCGTCTATACGAGTCCCAGTCCGTTCTCCTGGGGTTTCTGTAAGTAATCACCTCATTGCAGTCAAACCCTGTGTCGAACCGAATATACATGTGATCCGAAAGCGAGGGAACCCCTGATACATGCCAATTCTTAACCAGGGTCGATACAAAATTAGTCCTCAAAGTTAAGTCAATAACCTCCCTGCGTATAGAATTATGGAAGGTGGGTTCTTCTCATTCATTTATGACATAAATTGTTAGAAAGAATGAAGTCAAGAAGTTGCTTACCTCTTTGATTGGTTCCTGAACTGCCCCACACCACATTGTGGGAGTTAGCATCACACCCAATCAATAGTTGCAGGCCTCTCTCCCTGCATTTGATAGTCAGATGTTGCATCTCCTCCGAGGGAGGGAGGGCTGTTGAGTCGTATGGAAGGTAGGCCGAGGCCACGAATATTTCCTTGACCTCTTCTTCCGCACGTTGTTTCATCTTCACTGCGGTCTGGTCTCTGCAACAAAATTCCATCAGCAGTAAAGACGTAATATCTTCCCTAACGTAAATACACGTCCTGGGATTGTCCAGGCTTCGATCATAAACGATGTATCTTACCTTTTGCCTCACCAAGTTCTAGCCAGGGTTCCTGAATGAGGACTATGGCGATGTCTTCTTCGCAGATGAAGTGTGTTAGAGCTGCAGATGCTCCCCTACTGTGGTGGAGGTTTACCTGCAGCAGCCTCTAAAAGGCTTCGAAACTACCCTGAGCTTGATTATGTCGAGGCCCAAAAATAATTCAAAATTGGTCCTCTTCAGTCTGCTCAGGGCCTGTTCCGAAAGGTCGAACACAAGGGTTTGTCCCCTGGGCTCGACCTTCCTTTTAATTATTCTCCAATCCGCGGTCTCAAGTCCCTCGTTCTGCACGTTGAGACTTTCCAGCACCGCGGATGGAGAAGCGTTTTTGTGGGCTCCTGATATCCACACCGCAACCTTAGCAGCCCTCATAATAATTCTGGCTAAGCCCATCCTCAGCCTAGCTCCCTCTCCCACCTGGAGCTCCGGGACTACTCTCTCCAACCAGAGTCGTGACACCTCATTGTCGCAGTTAACAATGAGAGCACCTCTGGAGAGGAAGCAGCCCCTAAACTGGGGTCTTATACCGCCAGGGTTTTTGCAGATTTGTTCAGCTAGCTTCAGCTGTAACAAATCTGCTTGCTCCATGCTAAGCAGGTCGTTCGGGTAGGAGTCAAGAACGACGGCCATCTTGAGTGCAGAGAGTGCATCCCTAAAGGAGCCTATTAGTTCCTTATCTGGGAATTTCACCCTCTTGCTCTCTTCCCACGAGAGGTGGGGGATAAACGGTCACCTGTGACAGACCCCCACTGCCACAGGAAGGCTACAATACAATGGGGTTTCGCCCAAGGTGATCGTTCCCGCACATATGTTTTGCTACCCTGTACGCATTCAGCCTCGACACGAGTCCCCATCTCAGCTTGGGTAGGGATATAAGAGATAGGAAAGGGGAATGACGGAATAGAAGGAGGGATAGGCTTAGGATTCAGGATTAGGGTGGGGGTGCACCACCACAATGCCCTAAGTGTAATGTGTAAATGTATAAATGTAACGGTAGGGTGAGGTGTTAATGTTCATGTTGTTAGGCTGGGACACCCGCAGGGATGCCAGGTTCCCTGAAGAAGTGGCTAGTCCACTTCTCCCTACGGGGAGGAAAAGGATATGTCTATAACAGGAAAGGGAAAGACTAGAAGGGAAAACAAGGAAAGGGAACAAGAGAAGCCGATGGGGGAGACACACCGACCCGTCAGAGCTCCGTTAGCCGCTGCTCAATGCTGCGTTTCCAGTCCACACTAACTAGGAAGTGAGGGTTGACTTGCCGTTAGCTGCAGCTCAATGCTGCGTTTCCAGTCCACACTAACTAGGAAGTGAGGTTGACTTGCCGTTTGACTTCCGGAATCGCATAAGCTTTCAACCGGAGTCATCACGACCTTGTGGACCAAGTTAATGTGCTAATAAATAAGGTTATTACTTACAAATTTAGCGAGTTTTATTATTTATCAAACCCACATATTAAATTAACTAGTGGCAAGCACTAGTTTTAGTCGTGAAGTTTTTAGTAAAAAGATAGAAAAACTTTACAATATTAATTGTACTAACTGGCCCTGTCAGTTTGATACTTATATGATTTTTTAATGAGTCAATCTCAATTAAATTTAACATTAATAGGCGACATGAATGCAAGGGTAGGTGAGATGCAAATTTTGTCAGATGAAATCTTGATCAGTAATGTGAATTCCACGCGGAAATCAAAAGATAAAATTGATAATAAAAATGGAGAATTACTTTTGGATTTATGAGATAATTTTAGCTTAATTATAATAAATGGCAGGGGAATGAATGATAAGGAAGGTGAATTTACATTTATTGGAGGTCAGGGTTCCTCTGTTATTGACCTTTGTTGTGTATCAGCTGATCTGATAGGGTCTGTTTTGGACTTTAATGTTTCGCCTCAATACTATTCTGATTATTTGCCTTTGACCCTAAGCATTAACGTACAATCAAATAATTATTGCCATGAGACTTTTTTACCCTTACTGCCTAAACTTGTTTTTACAAAAAATGATAGTAATTATTCAAAGATAAATTAGAATGTTTAGTGTTAAAAAAAAAAGATTCATCAATTAGTGTTCAAGGTAGAGTAAATTTCCTGGTCCAAATGATAAGAGAGTGCTCATGGAGTTTCTGTAAATCAAATATTAATAAAACTAATACCATTTTTAAAAATAAGTGGTTTAATAAAGAATGTATAATGAAAAGGGACCGCGTATTTTCTTTGTTAAATTTGTACAGGAAGTGCAATTTGAAATTTGTGAAAGATTTGTATCTAACCAATAAAAGAGATTATAAAATGTTATGTAAGCAAGTTAAACAGGAATATTATAACTCGCTAATTGAGCAATTTGTGACAGTGTGGGATTCGAAAGGTTTTTGGAAAATTGTAAAACAATTAAAAAATAAGCTGTTTCTAGAACATGTAATGATTGGGTTATTCATTTTTCAAATTTACTGAATCCTCATGTAGATACACCACAAATTGATTATGTACGACCGTATAAAGTGATTGATTACCTGGACAAGCCCATTGAGTACAAAGAATTAAAATTAATAATCGATAAAGCACCATATGGCAAGGCCCCAGGGCTTGATCGTATATCTTACGAGTTTTTGAAAAACTGTCCTACTATTTTTATTGATAAACTATTGGATCTTTTTAATTATATTTTTGAAACAGGAAAACCTGAAACCTGAAAGTTTTTTGAGACTGAAAGTTTCAGTCGGTCTATCATATTTCCACTTTATAAAAAAGGGGATATAAACTGTGTGAATAATTATTGAGATATAGCTTTTGCTGATACGATTGGTAAATTATTTACTGGTTTATTGTTAGATAGGTTGGGTGGTTGGGTGCAGGAGAACAATAAATTAAATGAGTATCGGTCAGGTTTCAGAAAGGGTTTTTCTACTAATGATAATATTTTTAATTTGTTGAATATTATTGAAATTAAAACTATGAGGAAAAGAAGTAAAATGTACTGTTTTTTTGTAGATTTCCGCTTAGCATTTGATTCTCCGTTAAGAGAAGCAATTTTTTATAAGTTGTTTACTAAGGGAGTTTCCACCAAATTTATTGAGGCAATAGGAAGATATTACAGCAGAAAGAGGCTGCAGTTTGGACGCAAAAAGGTTTGACAGAATTTTTTGAAACTAAATCTGAAGTAAGCAAGGGTGTTTGTTGTCCCCACTGTTGTTCTCATTGTTCATAAACGATCTGCACGATTATATAGAGGGAGGTAGATGGATAGAAAATTTGAATATAAGATGTTTATTATATGCGGACGACATTGTGTTTCTTGCCTCCGACACCCGCACTCTACAAAATATGATTAATAGATTGTATGAATATTGTTGTATGTGGAACTTGACCGTGAATTTAAACAAATCAAAAATCATTATTTTTGGAAAAGGTGGAAGGAGAGCGCGAAAGGAGCGTTGGTGGTACAATGGTGAAGTTATAGATACTCCCCTTCCTAGGGAATTTAGAATCAATCTACGGCCGAGGCGTCGTCGAGAGTGCATGGAGGATGAATAAAGGCCAACTACCTGAATTTATTCTCAAACCTATGATTGACTACTAAACTATTTGGACATAAGCTGGTAAAACAAAATCAAATTATTAGTAGTGATAACTCGGGCTCACATGAGTAGTGTATGGATGGGCGTGTGCGGCGGTAGGGATGTGGACGGAGAAATGGTCGTGGGAAAATGAGAGGACCGACATACTAAGATCAAAATGAATGTTTTACGAGCTGAATACCAGCAAAGAGAGATTTTGGGTACGCCAACTCGGAAATCCAGCCTATTTCCGAAGCAGCCAGCCATTTAAAAGAAGAGTGTCCTTGAGAAGAGATCATAGGGCTGAAGATTGCCTTATGTAGTCAGCAAACATAGGCAAGGAGATCGTCGAGGCACCGCCTAGGAAGAAAGAGGCTCACCCGGCAAACCTAACCGAGGGGAGGAGTAGCGTTATAGGCTGTGTGAGGAAAAGGAAGACAAGAGGAGCCCTCGGCGCGATAGCTTCCCCAGATGTTAGAGTTCGAGAGGTGGCAACATTCTCACCAGTGGGATACATCACATTTCAGTAACTGCGAACTCATGGACCATCAACATCCAAGGCTGCCAATACGAAGCGGAATAAGGGTGCAGTATCAATTATCTCCCCGGAGCTGGAGTTTCAGGAGTAACTGCACTTTTTTCCAAAGGGGGGAGTAATGTAACAGTGCTGTGAAAGTAGGTGCTATTTTTATTAACCACAGCTGTGGATTTGGTTTGAAAAATGATTTTATTTAGGATTTTGTCAGTTAGAGTTGGCAATTGCTGGAATACAGACGAGGATTGCAAATTTGTAGAAAAGCCAGTTTCCCTCTTGCTGACCTGCGACTTTTCTTGTCTGCGGCCCATGCGGCGTATGTATGTTCATTCATATATTAAATATTTTGTTAAGTAACTTTATCCGACTTATTGTTATTATAGCTTTGTTTAAGTAGTTTAGTTGTCTTATCTCTCTGTGAGTGTGTGAGTGTGTGCTTGAGTGTGTGTAAGGTGCTCTACAGAAGTGGTTCGTACGAGGTGGTGGCCGGCCTACATAATTTCGCAGTGTAAATATCTGGGTATCATATTAACTCCGCGTCGGTCGTTTGTGAAACATTTTCAGGAAAAGTCAATCACTGCTAAGTTTGGTATTAGCTCAACATGGAATAGTTTTATTAGAAATGACAACATACCGTTGTCTGCATAATATAAGTTGTTTGAATCAGTAAGCAGAGCTATTATTATTACTCAGCCCAAGTGTGGGGCTATTGTTACCATAATGAAGTAGAGAAAGTGCAAAAATATTTTTTGAAACGATTGTTCTCCTTGCCCAAGCAATGCCCAGATTGTATTGTTTATGTCGAGACTGATAGAGTACCTCTTTTTTATTATACACTGCGACTACATATCAATTATGTTTGTAAAGTACTAAATTCACAGCCTTGTCTTAAAAAGCGCTTAGCTGAGTACGTGATAAATAAAAATCTATTTTGTTTTAAAGAGATGTCAGAATTATGTAATAAATATGATTGTAACGCCAAGAACATATATCAAGGTTCTGACTCAGTACACAAATTGTTAGATTTAATGAAAATAGATTTTCAAAATGAATTATTATGTAAAAGGGCTGATTCAAAATTTTATAAAATTTACAAAGATCTAAATTTGCAAGAAGCAAGTAAAAGATGTGTCTGTAATGAGAATAAGCTAAGGTTCATGTCGCTTATAATGAAAATTAGAGGGGAAATGTTACCATTAAACCACTCTGTGACCCGGACAGCTGATCGGCATAAGTGTTCGCTCTGTAATATTTCGGCTGTAGAGGATACTTATCATTTTATTGCCGTTTGTCCAGTTCGGAGTGGTTTTCGGCTCAGTGGACAGGGCTCAGTTTTTATTATGTCTCAATGGTAACGACTGGCAGGCATTGTACAATTACGCAATATTAGCACTGAAGTACAGGAGGGAATTAGTTTTTGAGTTTAATTATTAAATTTTTGTATTCAGGGAGACTTTTGTTTATCAGCAACATCTCGGCAGACGGACTGATGTCCATGCCTATATTGTTTGTGATGATGTTAATAGTGTTGTTTTATGTATATTAAATTGTTAATAAACATTATTATTATTATTATTATTATAAATAGAAATCTAGGCAGTACAAAATCACAAATTATTCATTCGCATTACCGACTAAAATAACATTATGTAAAGTTTTTGTCCTTTTACTAAAAACTTCACAACTACAACTAGTGCCAGCCACTAGTTAATTTAATTTATGTGGGTTTGATAAATAATAAAACTCGCTAAGCTTATAAGTAGTCTGATTTATTAACATTACTAACATTAACATTTACTAGCAACTAACGCTATTCATTACAGTTACCATTTACAACAGTCACAACAGTTTACTGTTACTTACTCACTACGTAACGCCACAAAACTGTTCCACGACTGACCACTGGTCCGCACTGCACCGAATTGCATTAGCCTCAGCTGCACTAACAAAGCTCTACTCAATAACAGACTAACTGCCCAACTGGCTAACTCTAAAGCACTCCGCAACACTGACTCTCTTAAACTGTCACTTCCAAAGTGTCTCTCCAAACTGACTCTCCAAGACTGACTTTTCAAGACTGACTCTCCAGCTGTGTCTCCCTCACTTTTAACTGCCTGCCCCCTTCAACTGGGGCTGCCCTCCTCCAACACTCCGTCTCACTCCAACTCCAAAGATAAATACAGAAAAGAATGAATGAGGGACATTATTATTTGCTAAAGGAGATGAGAGGAAAAAAAAAAAGAGTTTTTATATACAATATTTACAACTTATTTCCAAATCACGCTTGAAGAAGAGAAAGTGCATATACAGAGAACAGATTAAAATTGTCTTAACACTTGGTTTTACACTCACTCAGAAATTCGAATACTTACAGAACTGAAAGTTATGTCACTATGAATGTTTTACACAAAAAATAAATAAATTATATTTAATTGTTCTTACACATCGTTAAACTGGTTAAAAGTACTTTCGTTTAATAATATACAATCATCTATTAACGCAGTTTAAACTCTTTAATTTTTAAGAAAAAAGCAGACAAAATAATCACAAATAGCTAGGTTTGGTAATCAGCTGTGAATGGAATAACGATTAAAATTAAAAAAAATAATCGGCCATAATTAGTTGATTAAAATTAAATTCACTTTTAATTTAATCGGAATTTAATCAATTAAAATTTTTAATCATAACTAAAAATTAAGATTAAAATTAAATAATCAGAATTTTAATTGATTGAATTAAATTCTAAATTTAGTTTTAATCACTTTTGACGATTAAATTATTCAATTTAATCAAAATCTGAAATTATCTGGTTTTAAATTTTTAAAACCAAACTTTGCCAAAGGTTAAACCAGAATCGGGCCATTGCATCTTTATTCCGCCTAGCGGGTGCCTCTTCTCTATCAATATTGTAAAGTTTTTGTCCTTTTACAAAAAAAACTTTAACTACAACTAGTGACTGCCACTAGTTACGATATTAAATAATAGTGGGTTCGTAAATAATAAAACTCGCGAAACTTGTAAGTAACCTGATTTGATTTATTAAAACAATAATATTACTAACATTAACATTTATTAGCAACTAACGCTATTCATAACAGTTACCATTCACAAAAGTCACAACAGTTTACTGTTACTTAGTCACTACGTAAGCTCTACTCACTCACTGTCTAACTGCCCAACTGGCTAACTCTGAAGCACTCCGCTATACGGACTCTCTCAAACTCTGACTGACTGCAACTGTGTCTGCCTCTCTCCAAATGCGACTGCCCCACTCCAACTCCGACTGTCTCACTTCAACCTGCGACTCACTGACTGGGAAACCCACACTGTCCCCACCACAACTGGGGCCGCTCCCTTAGCTTGCTTTTACACAGTGGTGGTCCGTTATAGGCTTCGGTCACTAAACTCCCTGATCAATCTAGCCCTTTCTTCTCCGGCTAAGGTAAAGTCTGGCCTATTGTTTACACAGTGGTGAACCGTTATAGACTTCTCACTCAACTAACAGAACAATCTAGGCCTTTCTTCTGTGGCTCAGGTCAACTTCGTAACAATATTATCACCTTTCTCAAACTCGACACCTTCATTCTACCAGTCTGGTGTCTCATCTATACCATGTTCGTGACTCTCAAGACTTATATAGGACCACCTTACACTCACATTTAACCTAGTTGGCGCCACACTAGACATATAGGACCACCTTGCTCTCACATTTAACCTAGTTGGCGACCCACTAATAAACAGGGTGACCAGCGTTATATGCTCCACCTACTTTTTTAAACAGCGGGAAATTTAAAAAAAAAAATAGAAAACACGTATTTAATCAAATCTAGTTTTTTCAGTGATTGGCCCATTTTTCTAACTCCAATATTCCCAGATACAGCATCCAACTTTTCTTTCAAATGGAACAAACAAGATCTAGGCAGGCTAGAGTTACGAGGGTCGTTTGAAAAGTCCGTGCAAAAATAAAAACTACTTAATTTTTTGGGGTAAACCTTTTTTATTTTTCAACAGTCTCCTTTTAGGCTTATACACTTCGTCCAACGCTGCTCTAGTTTGTTGATCCCTTCCGAATAATAGGATTTGTCCAAGTCTGAAAAATAGCCATTCGTTTCTGCAATCACCTCCTCGTTTGAATAAAATCTTTTTCCCGCCAGCCATTTCTTCATATTGGGGAACAAATAGTAGTCCGAGGGAGCCAAGTCTGGAAAATAGGGGGGATGTGAAACGAGTTGGAACCCTATTTCTATTAATTTTGCGACCACAACTGCTGAGGTGTGAGCTGGTGCGTTGTCGTGATGGAAAAGGACTTTTTTGTGGGCCAATCGTGGGCGTTCTTCTTGCAGCTCGGTTTTCAAACGGTCCAATAACGATGAATAATACGCACCTGTAATAGTTTTACCCTTTTCCAGATAGTCGATGAGGATTATTCCTTGCGAATCCCAAAAGACAGTCGCCATAATCTTTCCGGCCGAAGGAACGGTCTTCGCCTTTTTTGGCGCAGATTCCCCCTTGGTAACCCATTGTTTAGATTGTTCTTTGGTCTCAGGAGTGTAGTGATGTGTCCATGTTTCATCCACAGTGACGAAACGACGCTTAAAGTCCTGCGGATTCTTCTGGAACAGCTGCAAACCGTCCTTGCAACACTTCACACGATTTCGTTTTTGGTCAAGCGTGAGCAATCGCGGCGCCCATCTTGCGGATAGCTTTGTCATGTCCAAATGTTGATGCAAAATATTATGTACCCTTTCATTCGAGATGCCCACAGCTCTAGCAATCTCACGCACCTTCACTCTTCTGTCATCCATCACCATATCATGGATTTTATGAATGATTTCTGGAGTAGTAACCTCAACAGGGCGTCCAGAACGTTCAGCGTCACTTGTGCCCATATGGCCACTCCAAAAATTTTGAAACCACTTATAAACTGTTCTAATCGAAGGTGCAGAGTCACCATAATGTTTATCAAGCTTCTCTTTAGTCTCCTGAGGCGTTTTGCCTTTCATAAAGTAGTGTTTAATCAACACACGAAATTCTTTTTCGTCCATTTTTTGAAAATCACTCGACTTCCTCGATTCAAACTAACGCCAAACACAAAGAAATAGGCCGATCTGGCTGAAACTTGGTATGTGTTCTTCCAAGAGATGCTACTAACTAAACATAACCTCGATACGCGCCAGTGGTGCTATCTCTCTGACTTTGCACGGACTTTTCAAACGACCCTCGTATTCGATGTTCCAGATCTTCGACTGAAACTAAGGGATTAAGGTTACTGTACACTTTATTTTTTAGATTTCCACTCTGAAAATAGTCCATTGGGGTTAAGTCCGTAGTTCGAGGTCAAAATCGAACTCTTCTTGAACCGAATGATAACTGGGGAAGAAAAGTGGATTACCTAAGAAAACATTGTACGGAAAAGAGCATATTGTAAATCCGGAAAACATAGCCCTTCCACCTCTAAACTCTGAATAAAAGAATGTTGCGTATATAGTGGGACATTCGAGGACCAATGCATTATGAGCAACTGGATAATTTAAAGATAGCAATCCAAGAAAAGAGGCCGGCAATGTTCAATAGGAAGAACATCATACTGCATCATGATAATGCCAGGTCTAATGCTGCTTTAGGGACAGTAGATATAAAGTGGGGATCCTGGCACAGGGCAAATGAGCCAGGCCCCCCAGCCGCCTCTGGTTTACAATATCCTTACCCCTCTCCCTCAACATTGTGCAGGTAGTCCTCCTCTACCCCCACCCACGACCCCCAACTCCTTCATCGCAGAGTAGATATAATGTGCGGATCCTGGCACAGGGCAAATGTCAAGGCTGGCTGTGGTGGGGGATACTGGGCCGGTGATGAGATCCGGTTTTTGCGACAGTGTCTGTTGGCTCAGGGTTATTGCACCGGTGAATTCCTTTTGAGGGGGGGGGGTTGTCCTGGTAGTTACATGTCGCGGCAGGTGTGCGCATTGCTGGAACATGCTCGTGCATAGCAGGGTTAATGCACTGGTGGTGTTGAGATCAGGTTTTTAAATGACAAGGTTATGTAGGCGACAGTTGGTAGGGTTATTGCACCGGTTATAGTTTTGTTTACTCTTAATTCCTTTACCGGCGTGTATATATAGGATATATATTTATTTTATCTTAAAGATTGAATCTTACGACCGTGAGGTGTGGCGGTAGTTAGATAAGAAATCGGTGGATTATATATTCATATAGGTAAGAAAACACCTTGCTATGCTATTTGGCGAAGCGATTTCAGCGACCCCCACTCCTTTACCAACTGGACAGCTGTATTGCACAACATTATGCAAAGAATAACGGCTACAGTTTTACTACCTACCTTAAATGTGGTGCGGCGGTAGTTAGATAAGAAATCGGTGGTGGTGGTGATGGGGGATTATATATTCAAGTTTTTAATATATCTACCTTTAGTTACCAACATGTCTAATAAAGAGTATGGACTTCAATTATGCACCAGTTTTGCCATCAACAATAGTAATAGTAAGAGAATCATTTCCGGTCTATCTGAAGATGATATTCCTATTGCTGCGTTGAAAGGACGTAAGGCTGAGGTGATTTATATTAGCCAGGAGGATTGGCGTGTTTTCTACGACAAGCGTGGAATATGTGAAGATTTTTTCAAGAAAAAAAAGGTAGAAGAGGAGGAAATTAGATTGCAATATTCGACAATGACTTTGGAGAAGAAGGGTGTGCATAAGGTGATTACATTTACGGCCAAACCTACATGGATGGATACATTTTTGAATTTAGAGCCTCCTAAAATATCTTTGATAAGAAATGAATATTTTCAACTGTTGGCAATGTATAATTGTTTACAAGATCAGTTTAATTATTTAAGTAGAATCTATAAGCCTTGTACGCTAGAATATAATCCTGAGGAGAATAAAGAGAATTAGAAATTCATGTGTTTTTTTTTTTTTTTTCTTACCTAACCCCATCAAGGACAAGGAAATAAAAAAAAAAAGTTATTGAAAAAAAAATTATATTCTTAATCTTTTACATCTGTTTTTTATAATTTTCTTCAACAATAAATACTTTACACATTTGGATTTATGAAATGAAAGTATTTGCGATCGTGCCCAAAATACTTTACATCCTTGACATTGCTTAATCTCTGGGTTCATCTTTGAACATTCCCTAATATGGTCTGCCAACGAACCAGTCCTGACAATGTGTGTATAAATAATTGGGCATCTAGATACTAAAAGAGAAGTACAATTAATATAATAAAACCGAAAAAATACTCGTAAAAAAAAATTCTTACAGTTTAGGTGGCTCATGGTGTGGATGTTGTGGCAAAACTGAACTGGAATTATTTAACCCCTACATATATATATTTAATGTTTAAGCTGTCATAAATTTCGTCCACAAAAGTGGTGGTGGTGGTAGTGGTGGTAGTGGCAGTGGTAACTCGTGTACTCTGCTTATACCATAATTTCTTGACAAGTCCATGTATATCGTTTATGATATTATCTCGTTCATTACATTCAATATCGAATAATGACAATGGATTGTTTAGAGTGCCAACGGAGGATTCTAGAAATTCATTGTGTATATAGAAAAGATCGTTTGCTTTAAGATATAAACAACCATCTATACCCTTAAAAGCGGTGGTAACGTTACGTAGTATTCAGGGAAAAACATTTGATATATCTCCCACATAATCACCCTTCAAATCATCACACTCGTTTATTTCATTTACAAAAAAACTATCATATACAACATACGTTTTTCCCTTATTCGCATTAATTACCGCATTTACATTACCATCTCTTAGCAAAGAATGATAACTAGGTCGTGATTTTAAACGTAATACCATATGATCTAAAAGGTAAACCTGCCGGTTTGCGATTAAAACTATATCATTGTTAGGACGTTGGTAAATGGCAGAAACTTTGACAAAATTTTTAGGTAGAAAATCTAACCATCTCATTATGGATAATGGTCGTGTAAAGTCTCTAATATTCCTTAAATTCTTCTGCAGAGGTATACTCCATACTAATCGTCTGTAGAAGAAATAAATTCGTTTATTTATTACCAGAAAATTGTCAATTACATTTTTAAATTGACAAATAGCGGCGGTTGAAAAGGAGGTATTGGTTTAGGCGTCGTCGTCGTCGTCGTCGTCGTCGTTGTAGGTTTTGTAACAGTCATCTTCTTCTCACCATACAACAATTGTATAGCATCAATTTCTGGAGTTTGAAAATCAATGTCGTCAATGTGTTTGATAAAACCTGGGAAATAATAGTATGGATACATTATGGAATTCTTATGCGATGTATGTTGTAAGCCTAAAGCGTGTCCAATCTCATGAATCAAAACTGAGTATAAGGATAGCTCGTCATCAGCAGGTATCATCAGGGCACCATTCCAATGTTCATTTTCATCTACATGTATTTCCACTTGTTCTCGATCTTCACTGGGAAACTCAGCATGTGCTAAGACACCGCCAAGTCCATCAAAATCTTTAAAACAAAAATTCCATCTATTTGTAGTGCAAAGATGTTTCCTACTGGCAAAGGAAATTGAAATGTTTGGTTTATGTTGATCATGGTGAAAACCTAGTCCAGAATGTTTTGACCAGAGAGAAAAGGCTTTCTCTGCTACTAAAAAATATTTAACTGGATAAATTGTCCAAGTTAAATTTTATCCCCTCCATTTATATTTACTACTATCGACCATGAAGGGCGTGAAATTATCTTCAACACCGCATCTAGATCTATTCACAAAACTTATTGTTTCTTCATTCTCCTGCCCATCTGCCGGTAGAGAGTGTATAGTCTGGAATAGTTTTAAAGCGCTGCTAGCTGCTGTTAAAGAACTATCATCTTGATTCAAATAACCATATATTTGTAGATAATTAATCGTAGAGTTGTTGTAGGATAATGCGTAAGGTAAACAAAACGTAAGAATTAAGTACCTTATCATGTTGACCGTATGCTGCGTGGTTTACAAATGAATGAGGAAACACACAAGGATCAATATAAATAGAAGACAATTAAGAGAGAGAGAAAAAAAATATATTTATTTAACCATACAAAGTGTTTAA